>NW_022436985.1:11869445-12015603 GCF_009761245.1 Sapajus apella | reverse complement strand
TTTTTGGAGACAGAGTCTCACCCTGTTGCCCAGGCTGGAGTGCAGTGTCACAATCTCTGCTCACTGCAACCTCTGCCTTCTGGGTCCAAGCGATTCTCCTGCCTGAACTTCCCAAGTAGGTGGGACTATGACACACACAACCATGCCCGGCTAATTTTTTGTTTTTAATAGAGATGGGGTTTCACTATGTTGGCCAGGCTGGTCTTGAACTCCTGACCTCAATTGATCCGCTCACCTCGACCTCCCAAAGTGCTGGGATTACAGGCATGAGCCATCATGCCTGGTCATTCTATACCATTTTTAAATAAAAATAAACTATGGGACTAAAATGATTAATGAACTATTTACAAATAGTTTATTAACCTGGCCTTTGTTATTGAGTATTGAGCAATGTGTCCAAATTGTGTAAGAATTTCCTGACTTTGGAGCTAGTTGCTCTAAGACCTATGACCTCATTCTTGATGCTATCATCATCTTTAGGTCAGTAATAATTCTCACTTCATTGGTAGGGTGACGTGTCCAAGTTTGCCTGTGAGAGTCTTGGATTTAAGCTGCAATCTCACTGTCATTAACAGCAGTGCCTCCTCTTACTTTCAGAGAGTCAAGGTTTAGACAGTAGGGATCATCCATAGTGAGTATAAAATATGTTAGAGAAGGAATTTTCCTACTTCAACTTTAAAACAAATCTCAGCATTTTCTCTTGTTAGAGCTATATTTGCCCCTTTCTGTATTCAATGTCTTAGTTTTACCTCCTGCCTTCCTAGGTTCATTGGAACTGAATTATCCTTCAAACTCCACGTAGTTCAAAACTCAGTATCTGACTTGATGGAACTAGGGTATCTGCCAAGTTCACTTTCATTCTGGTTTCCACTGGCTGTCCTAGTATACTTGTGAATAAGACTCCCAGGCATAAATATAATTAGATTATCAAGAGGAATTTAATGAAGGATTTGTACTTTGCAAAGTAGCTAACCATGCAGTTTCATAGAAACCATGCAAATACAATTGTTTATGTATTGAATCTCATATTTGGACATGCTGATGCCTAGGAAACCTAATTTTCTGCCCATGAAATATTCTAAGATATTGCCAAATTATATTCCAAACAATGTTTTTGACTCTAGTCATCCACTGTCCAATTTGTAAAAATGTCCAAAATGTATGCTGCTCTCAAAGAGACAGGCAGTTTAGTGTAAAGTATATGAGCCTCATAGACAGAAGAATGAGATTTCAAATTCTGCAATCACTCTTTTCAGTTATATGCCTCAGTTTCCTCATCTGTAAATAGAGGGATTATATGAAAAATGTCTTTTACAGGGTGAATTCTTATAAAATACTAGTTTCATCCTGTTCTAACGCTGATATGTTTTTCTGTAATCATCTTATAGAAATATCAGGAGTAAGTTTGCATTCTTACATCTTCCTACCTGCAGTAATTTTAAAACATATTTTAGGGCCATGTGTCTCTTTCTCTCTGTCCTTTCTGCCTAATTTCAGACTATCACAGTGTCTTATGGTGATATAGAAGGTCCTTTAGACAACCTGTCCCTGAATTTTCTCTTCACTTAGCATTCTAAAACCACAATATCCCTTATTTAAACACTTTCAATGGATGCCCATTTCCTTGAGTATGAAAACCAAACTTCTGAGCCTGACTTTCGCCTGTCTTCCTTTCTGCATACTTTATCTATCAGTCTTGGTGTTTCATTCTACATGCCAGGTCTATAGAACTACTGGACCCAAGTGTACCCTATCTCCTGCCTGGAATGTTAATCCTCTCCTTCTGCATTCAAATGGAATTTTGGTTTTATCTCCTCAAGGCAGCCTTCCTTGGTTACTTTCTGTCTTGATTCCCTGCTGCTTCCATGGTCTCCTATAAAGGAGTGCTTACCTCCACAATAGTCTGTAAATGTCTCCCACCTCCAAAAACAAAGGTTTCTGAGGCAGAAGTTAGTCTTCTCCTTTGCACCCAAGCATTTGGCACCTTATATGGGCTCAACAAATAGAAGCATATCAATAAATTCAAGGAAGAAGAAAGAAATTTTTATTTTCCTGGGAAAATTTTTATTCTGGGTAAAGAAATATTATCACCAATGAGATAACAAGAAATTATTACAGAAACTTCATAATCTAACAGAAGGCCTTGTCCATAGAGATAATTAATAAATATTTTTGCTTTGATCCATTGATTAAATAAATGCCATTTATATATGTAGATTAATGTATAGTCAATGCAATAGGAAAAGAGCACTTTTTGTTTCAATGAAGTTATTTTAATGAAGTTACTTTAAATGTAGTTATTTGTCTCTGAGTGACACTAGTGCTCAGGTAAGAAATTCCCTCTCCCTGGTTGTCCTGGGAGAAGGGCTGTCATGGCACTTAGGGAAAGCCATTCTCTTCCTAACAAAGAATCACCCTCTCCCTATCTTGCCATCACATGGCCACCTCTCTGATGTGGCTGTACTTGAATCCTGGTGAGCCAGTCACATTATCCCACAATGTGTCTGGGCCCCAGGACCCAGAGAGGCTGACTCACTAGAATAGGTAATTAGGAAGCAGTAGGAAAAGAGACAGGAGAGGAAATCTAATTTACAGCTCACTGGAGGGCTCTGATTGAGTGTGCAGCAGAGCTTAGATGGGAGATTAAATTATCTGTGAGCTCACCTCTCCAAAATTATTTGGTCTCCCTCCTTTTCATTTAGAAAACATATGTTGCAAGGGCAAAGATTTAGCCTTTGCTCCTGAAGAGTTGGCAGGTGAGGGCAGCTTCTTAAAACCACCTGGAAAGGATAGACTTAACTCTATGTTATCTGCTGTTTCAAGAAGAGAAACTACTGTAGAATTCAGGAAATAAAAGAAGTGTCTAGAAGCTTTTAGGACCTCTAGCAAATGTAATCACATATCTAGTTAGGTACACATATCCGCAGAGGATATTCGGGCAAGACAAGATATTATCTGGCCTTTGCTTTAATTCAATTCAAAAGGTTACAGGTATCTTATGTAGACACAACTACTTAGGGCCCAGCTGGGGCTCTTTCCTCATTTCCTGTGATTCCTAGCTGCTAGAGCCAAGGGGAGATTTGCAGTGTTAAGTCAATTGCAGAAGTAGATTAGATTTTGCCTTCATGTTTATGGACTTATGTTAGATGTTTGTTGACAGCAGAATAGCAGCTCATGCAGAAAGTATAATTAATTCATGAAATAAATATTTGTTAAATACCTATTTTATACTAGATACTCTTCTGAACACTAAGAGTAATGTGGTTTAAAAAGCCTAAATCTCAGGTTTCTAATCTTATTTATATATCCTGATATCTTTCTGATCTGATAAAACTTATTCTAGAGAAGACATAGCAAATATATTTCAACTGATTACTCAAATGAATGAATAAGTAAGGAAGAACAAAAGTTCATTTCATATGTGGAAAGTGCTATGAGAGGGGGAAATGGGATAGAGGGCATATGTGGATGAAAGGATGCTTAACCAGAAGGGTCAGAAAATTTTAAAATCTTCTTTTTGAGGAGGTGACTTTTGGTAGCATCACCCTGAATGATGAAAAGGAGATCATTCTGTGAAAATATGAGGGAGAAGCATCCTACACAGATGTGATGGCAGGTTAGGATATTCAGTAGGTGTATTAGTCCATTTTCATGCTGCTGATAAAGACTTACTCGAGACTGGGTAATATATAAAGAAAAAGAGGTTTAATGGACTGACAGTTCCATGTGGCTGGGGAGGCCTCACAACCATGGTGAAAGGTCAAAGGCATGTCTTACTTGGCAGTAGGCAAGATAGAATGAGAACCAAGTGAAAGGGGTTTCCCCTTATAAAAGCCTCAGATCTTGTGAAACTTGTTCACTATCATGAGAACACTATGGGGGGAGCTGCCCCATGATTCAGTTATCTCCCACCAGGTCCCTCCCACAACATATGGGAATTATGGGAGCTACAATTCAAGATGAGATTGGGGTGGGAACACAGCCAAACCATATCAGTAGGGAAGGTAAACTGAAGCTAAATCATGTAGTACCTAGGAGGTCATGGTTAGGCATTTGGATTTATATTGAGGGAAGTGGGAGATAGTGGTAGGGCTAAAGCAGGAGAATTTATGGGAAATCACTGGACAACGCAAAGTAAGAGAATAATGGAAAACCCCTGGAAGGAATGAAGGAGAGTAACTGTGGGAAACTGTTCAACAGTGAAACAGAGGAATGATGGGAAAGATGAGAAATCATGGATACGAGGAGGGGAATGAGGATTCTGGTTCTCTGAGGAGAATAGACTGTGAGAGGTGTACGCATATGCTGGAATTGGTTTAAGAGAGTTGATGCTAAGACTGTTAGGTGTATTAGTTTCTTAAGACTGTTAAAAATTTCCATAATTGAAATATATCCCGAAGCATAGAATATTAGAATCTAGTAGCTGTTCATGCAGTCACTACCCTTCACTGTTAGCACCAAAGAGCTTTCTGGGATTTCTTGGTAAAAGCCTTCTTCTAGTGTTACAATAAACCTGACAACTGAGAGGACGAGATCAAGAGTTAGAGAACTCCCACTGCCTTGCCTCTGTTAATATAGCCTGCGCTGGAATTCACCTCTGCTGGAAGTATTTCTCCCATCAGTGAAATCCAACACCACAGGGCAAACCTTCAAAATACGTGACTATTCCCCACTAAACTACACTAGTATTCTGAAATTCAGAGTATTCCCAGAGTAGGGCAACCTGGAGTGGTCCAAGGACCCTAAATAGAGGGAGACACAAATTTTAAAAGTGGTTGTGCTGTTTTACATTGTATTGGATCACATATTGACAGCACATTCTTCCTTTCCAATAGGCAGAGATGAGACATGCCATGAATTTTGAAGTAGGTTTAAAGGCCAATTTCCTATTGCTTTCACTGGTCACCAAAATTGCTAGTTCCTTCTTTGTGTGGCCAATTTTAGGAGACTTTGGTTCTTGAATTCAATACCCATAATCTTTTGTCTACAGCTCAGCCCACTCCTGTTCCAAACAATCTGTTTGTCCGTGATGTCTCTTCACTCTTTCCTTCCTTCCTGCAGCCACTTAACCCTCTGAATCACCTTGACTCATTCCATGTAAAATTCTGTGTCTCCTCAAGGCCTATTACCTCTCAAGGTTTTACTCATATTTCCTTCCTGCTCTTTCTAATAGACCTAAGGTAAAATTGTCAATATCAAAAGTAAAGCTTAAGAAGTAAAAGGAAAATACGGAATATTTTTAGCAAATGCAAGTAATATGTATCCATGTGTCCAACTCTTGTCATATTTGACATATTAATGTTGCTTAACCTTTGCATAGGACTCAAATAGACATAATCAAATGAGAATAAAAGGAAAATAGGGTGCTGTCATTGTGTCAAAAACCATGAAGTATGGTTTTCCAAGATTTATTTCTCAACAGTTGTGCTTTGAATCTCCGTTGCTTATTTGTCAGCATTGGAAAAGTGCTATCATGCCCATTAATTTCTCAACATTTTGGAAAATATGTTCCAGAAAATCTAATTGTCATTTTAGATATTACATTTTTATAATTATTTGGTCATAAGCACACTGCTTTCTGCCAAAGACCAGGGCAAGAGTAGATGCCTTAAATGTAGATGAGAACTATTAAAACCAAACAGTGCATTTCTGAGATAAAGAATGGGTAACAGTTTGAAAATGGGCCTTGAGTGATCTGAGCATTTGCTCATTGTGTCTGGGAATTGCAAAGTGTAAAAGTAGATTTTGCTTTGAAATGTAAGGATCCAGATCAAATGGAAAATTAATATTGACCAGAGTGATTTTGATGTGGGTCTCTTCATATTTTGGTTTATTTGATCTGGGTAGGATGTTTTAAGATTGGAGCAACCCAATCAATAGGATATCAATAAATTGAGAACACATGTTTGAAGTGTGAGAATGAATACAGAAATAGTTATAGAGAATTGGGAATTACTTCCCATGCAAACCTTTGATTTTATTTGAAAATTCCCTACTTTTCCAAGGAAGCTATTGCTTGTCTGTTATGCTATTTCACATCAGAGGGATGAGATAGATCTTATAAATGTTCAATAAATATTTGTTAAATAAGTGAATGAATGAATATATTTCAAAAAGACAATTTTAAAAATTATTATAATAAGAACATCACTGCTGCTATTAGAGGAAAATAATTTATTCATCAATAAGTAGGAAATACATGAAGGACACCAAAGAAAATTATTATTTTGCTTCTCTGTTTTATGTAACAAAGTATACAATCAATAATAATCAAAACCAAATGTGTGTCTTCAAAAAATCTTGACATATTGAAAGTAGGGATTTGTGATAATAGCAAATGTGTGTCTAGTTGAAGACCCGTGGAGCAGTATTGCTGATACTAGGTAGAACACCTACTCTGTCACCTGTCACAGCACGGTGCCTTACTAAAGCAGTACTCTGTAAGGACTAACAGATATTAGCATCCTCCAAAACATGGCAACTCCTGAATTGTAAAAATATTCTGGGGCTGGGCGCAGTTGCTCACGCCTCTAACCCCAGCACTTTGGGAGGCCAAGGCGAGTGGATCACAAGGTCAAGAGATCAAGACCATCTTGGTCAACATGGTGAAACCCCATCTCTACTAAAAATACAAAAAATTAGCTGGGCATGTTGGCTCGTGCCTGTAATCCCAGCCAGTCAGGAGGCTGAGGTAGGAGAATTGCCTGAACCCAGGAGGCGGAGGTTGCGGTGAGCCGAGATCGCGCCATTGCACTCCAGCCTGGGTAACGAGCGAAACTCCGTCTCAAAAAAAATATATATATATATTCTGGACAATCAGCAAAGAAAAAGATTATTTCCTGATGTACAAAGAAATTGGAGATAATAGGGAAACTTCCAATATTAAGGATTTTAAATCCAAAGGAAATATTTTCTCTGAGACAGTTCTCACATCCTAATTGTGTTAGTGCTCCCTGCCAACTCCTTTGCTTATTATACAAGGATATAGAGGAAAAGGGAAACCATTTCCCCTCAGGTATCTTAGTGTAGCAGAAAGAGCATTGAAGCAGGAGTTGTGAAACCTGGTTATTTGTTAACTGTGGCACTAACTAGCCATGTGAGTGACCTTATACAAATCCTATTTTTCTCTGGGTTTCATTTTCCTTATCTATAAAATGAGGGCACTGGGCTAAATTATATTTAAGGTCCTGATGAGCTTTCTATGGTTCTTATTTCTTGTTTTGTTTTTCTAAATGCTCAAATACTACATTATTTAAGGTATATTTCCTTGTAGGTTTTTTTTCCCCCTCTCTGTCTCTTTCTTCAATATATGGGATGGGAGGATACTGACTAAGTCTGAGAAGGAGGAGAAAGAAAATTAGCTACAGGAAGAGTTTATATCCCCCTCTACAAGAAAACTTAAATATAGCTACCACCGCTTTGAAAGAAATGGTTTGTGTCCAAACAGCATTTTCCAGACAAGCTCTGTACTTTTTTGCCAAAAGAATTAACTTTAAACTGAAGGCAGTGGACAGTTAAACAAGAGTCGGCACTGGGAACAGCTGTGCATAGACCAGACCAGTGACTTATAAGGTATTGTTTTTACTCATTTAAATCTTCAGGGTTCATTTGTTTTGGGGACAAGTATTCTGTGGTCATTTGACTTTTTTTCCCCTCCCTCTTCACCTCTATTTTGAGAGAAATATAGTCTTGAAAATATTTTAGCTTTTTAACTGTATCATTTTGTGGCTGCTGCTATTTCAAACTACTCGAATTTTGCTTTGTTTAGTTTTGTTTTGTTTTCAGGAACCAAATGATTGTTGGCATTGTTTTATTTTAAAGCTTAGCTTCGGTTTGCTTCTTTGTTGCATCTCATCATGTGTCATTTTTGTGTTTTATTGTTTGTGTTGGATAAAGAGGGATACACTTTAGCATTACAGAATGTACAGAATGTTCTTGACTGGGCCGGAGGGGGAGGTTAATGAATCTTAAACTTGAAATATAGAACTAATATGGAGCCAATCAGGCAAGAGAACCTGGGTAGGGCAGTCTAGGCATTTTAATTGATCCAGTCAAAGCTCACTAAAGTCATCACAACTTAGTGGATCTGACCTGGAAAAAACAGTTATTTTGAATTGGGGTTTTTGCCTCCAGTTTGCTTCTATATTTAGCTGTTAACTTTAATCCTTCGTTCTCTTTAATCATTATTATTTTTTTAATTCTAGTAAGCCTGCTTTTCTTTTTTTTAATAAAGCTTATCATAGTTTAAGCTTATTCACCTTAATGGAGCAACATTTCTAAGAAGAGTGACATTTGCAAAAAGATTTCAAGTCACTGAGCCATAGAGGGGTTTCCAGAGCAGAAGGGAAATAGCCCAATGTGGCACAGAAAAAAAAAAAAATCCCTGTGTACTCTAGCATTCCAGATGTCACTCTTTCCCCAAGACCCTGGCTAGCTAGTATATAATATCTGCTGCTGGTCAATAAAACGACAATGGAGAACATTATGGGGTTCAATATATGTGAATTTTCCAAAAAGCGAAGTTCAAAAAGTAAACTTTTACCACTGAGAACTTGAAAAGTTTTTGAAAGAATTTAGCCACTTGTGGATCATGCTCTTTCTGAGATCCATTGTATATTTTGAGCTCTCTCTGGAGGGGGCTAAATGCAATTTAATGTTTCCCTAACTACTCAGCATTACTCATGGATATGCACTATAGAATTCTTTTATAATGCAATAATACATTGCATGGTGTATAAGGCTATTAATTCTTAGATGCAAAGGTCACATAAACACTGTTTTTTGAATTATTGTATTATTTTTATAAGACATTCTTCCCCCCATGTCCACCTTCCATATCGTAGAGTGACCTTCCTTATTGGTGTAGACAACTTGCATATGTCTAATAACTCCCTTCAACCTCAACCACCTCCTCATGATTATTTTGTGCTGTGAGCAAGAACACCAGAAAATAAATAAGTTTAGAAAAAATTATGGATAGAATAAGAGGCAATAACTTTATCTGAGGGTTCAAGAGATTCTCTTATGAGAAATGTGCATGTGCCAAAGGACATAGACACAGTGATATCTATTTTGGGTGCTCAGGAGACATTTGGCTTGTGTCCAGGTTCTTAGTTGTGTTCTGTAGTAGAGGTTGCCATGGAAGTAGTTCTGGAATAAGTAATGTGTTACTGCATCTTCTACAGAAAGTGCTGTTCTTCTTTTTATAAAGTTACTGGAGGTATGTGTCAAGGAATCAGTGACTAAACAAATCTCAAGGGGCATACCTAATATTAATCGAGAACCAAGTATTTTATTTTAGTCCCATTCAGAATCATGCTGCTCACATGTATGCATAGCTGGGAAATAGCGTAATAATGCTTTGTAGGAAAGAATTAGAGAAAAGAGAAAAAAATATTCACCTTCTAGTTTATTCAATTCTTCTGTGTGGAGATTATGCTTAAGAAAAAAAATGAATAAGGTTAGGTTAATTTTCTCAGTGATTGTTTTGATTTGTTGAACTGCATTCTAACTTTCAAGTTCTTTTAAGCTGAAAAACACTACAAAGCAATTTTATAAACCATGTACAATGAATTTAGTAGCACAATATATGACAATATGTGTTTTCTTCTAATATCTTTATACTGTGCATTTTAGAGCAAAACAAATCACTGATTTCTCAATCATCTTGACAAATGATAGTAGTCACTTTTATTAATCCCACTCTACAAAAGAAAAAAATAAAACTGGATATATTACATACATAGATTAAGCTATAAGCTGAGCCCAGGGCAATTCTAAGTTTCAACTTTAATTCAATTCCTTTGCTAATTACTTGATAATTCAACTTTATTTGGAATCACATTGTGAAGACTTTTGTATTAAAAGTCCATTTTTGTTTAATTTTTTAAAAAATACAAGTTTCACCTAGTCACTGTAGAAATTTTTCCTAAGCATTAAAGCATCGGATGGTGTATATGACAAACTTTCCTGTTTGAAACAATGAATTAGAGACTGCCTTTTGTCTGCAGCAGTGAATTTGGGATATGCATATGTTTGATGACTTTGTCTGAAACAATTGTCTAGGCCAGGCCTGGTGGCTTATGCCTGTAATCCCAGCACTTTGGGAGGCCAAGGCAGGTGGATCACTTGAGGTCAGGAGTTCAAGACCAGCCTGGCCAGTATGGTGAAACCTCATCTCTACTAAAACACACACAAACACACAGACACACAGACACACACACACAAATTAGCCAGGTGTGGTGGCCTGTACCTGTAATCCCAGGTATGCAGGAGGCTGAGGTAGGACAATCACTGGAACCCAGTGGGGTGGTGGAGTTTGCAGTAAGCTGAGATCACACCACTGCACTCCAGTCTGGGTAACAGAGTGAGACTCTGTCTCAAATAAAACTAAATTGTCTAGAAATTGTGCTTAATTTTGCTTCCTACTTTCAGTTAGGTGACATGACTTATTTTAAAATGAAATGTTATTCCAATTGAAACACAGCTCTTTTAAATTGAAAATATACTATTTTAAGTCAGTTCACTGAAGCTATTCTTCATTTGACTGAGCCTTTCACTTTATTTGAAGTTTGGTGTTCATGTTCATACCTAAATAGGAAATTTGACATACTAGAGAATATGTATTTTAAATTTAGAATTTTAGTACTAATTTAATACTAATTTAGACCTAAATTTAAAATTCCTGAAATGTCAGCGTCATTATGAATACACACTTAGGAAAACTTCAATTTAGAAAGATACTTTTTTAAACCTGGAAAAGAAAACAATCATTTAAACGAATTAATGCATGTTAGCATTCACTGATAACATGTTATAAAGGTCCTTGTTAGCACAACCTTATGAGAATTCTCCAGAAGCCTCAGAATTCAGCCCCTTATAAAGTAGAATTCAGTGAGCAAGATTTATGGCTCCCAAGGAGCTGTCAAGCTTAGTGCTGTAGGTTGTGGACAGGGGAGAGGAGCTATTGAGATTTCTGAAGTTGTTGAACAGAGAAAAAGATAATTGCCCTGTTCTTTTAAAAAATCCACATTTAGTTCACTTTCAATTACAGTCTCTCAGGGAAAAATATGCTTAAACTGACTTAAGTATCTTCCTATATATTGGCCTTTGTTTAACCATACTAAATTGGAGCTTCTGGACAATTTAAGAGGTGATACGAATCCAAGGTTCTTTTTGTATTAATAACTGAGTGATGCAATAAATGTTTGTTGAATGACTATTACCTTCAAAACTTAATTTAAAAAGAGATTGACAAATAAAATGACACCAAAACTGCTATGTTTTCTTTCATATTTGATGATTGGAGTATTTATTACTTAGTTTATTGTGAATTATGCTAAAACATGAGTGATTCATTGAACAAAGCCATTTAATAAATTATGAAATTGCTGTTAGTAAACAGTAATTTGGAACTCTAAATTGCCAGAAGAAAAACCATCAGGAATCTACAGTCAACAATAATTCAGAAAGTGAATTTGGAGGACAAGAAAGTCCCAACTGTTATTCTACACCTTTTTATTTTTGTTTTGTTTCATTTGCTGTAAACATTGTGAACATTTGTTTTATATCAATCAAAATTTGTTTTTTATCAACTTTGAGAAAAACATTTTACTGTTGTATATTCTTTCATTCTGTGGCTGTACTGTACATAATAGAACATGGCTCCCATTGTTGGGGACCTACATTGTTTCAGTGTGTTCCTCTTGAATAAAATTAGGATAATCATTCTTTTATGTATAATTTTGCTCATTTGAAAGCTGAAATGACTTGGAAATTAGTGAGTCCTGATCACTCTTTTTTAAAAAAAAAAAAAAAAAATAGTAGCAGAACTAAGCCCTGAAATATTACTCATCTAGAACCTTGGCTTCCAAGCTTTCAGCCTAATATCTATATCCAGCCAGAAGTAATGACTGGGTAAAAAATACATAAAGGGGCAGGAAGTGAAAGCATAATTTCCTTCTGTCTGAGTAAGAGGTCAACCATGTACCCCATTCTCTGAAAATCCCCAGGGAATGGAAGGGCTCTCATACTAAAGAAAACAGTCATGATTCCCTGCCAGACTTTATTCTCAAGGAGTGATACACATATGATAGCTATGGGAACATTTTTAAATAGCTGTCATTTTGTTAATGAGTATTTGCTAAAGCATTTCCTTGGCCACTGGTGTTTATGGAACGTTTAAACAAAATATTTATGAAGACGGAACCAGGACTTGCATAAGTTATGCCCTTTTACTTACACCTTTGCTTTCCGTTAGGCACAACGATGTTCAGGCCTCTGCCACACAAAACAAACAAACTTTCAGCCTTTTCAACCATGTTCCTTTTTCCTGGTGCCAAGAAAAATTTATATTTTTTTGTTTCTTCTCCTTTGCCTTCCCCTGACTTGATAACCCTTTGCAATTTGGCGTTCTTTCTACCACAATATTGAAATGACCTCTCAGAGTTTGCTCATGATGGCTGAATTAACAGTTCAGTCCAACAGCTTTTTATCCCTGCCTTCACCTTCCGTCCTTTCTGCCGTCTATACTGTTTGCCCTCATGCTGTTCTTGAAATAGTTCTGTCTTTTGACATTAGAGATCTTGTACTAGCCTATGGCTCTGTCCCTCTTCTAGGCTTTTTTTCTTTCCTTCTTGTTAGAGGGGCTCCTGTCTTCTTCCCACCTTCTTGGCTTCAGTGTCTGTGTTTATTTTGTTTCCTCCCTTAGTTTTTCTTCCTTGGAAAATTTCATATAGGCCTATACCTTCATCTTAAAGCCCAATGTAGATATCTGGTCAGCAAGGCCTCTTCCACCCTTTGTGTGAGTTATAACGAAGGTCCCCTTCCTCCAGATGCACAGTGCTCTTACATCAGGATCTTCAGCTTGGCAGCAAACTGAGCTGAATTCCAGATCCTACGCAGCCTGCACAACCTCAGGCAGTTTCTCTGCTGGCCAGGGCCTCCTGTTCAAAGCTGTCTGTGGTATTCTAGTGCTTCAAACTCCATGTCTTTCCCTCACTCAAACCTGCCATCCATCTTTCATCTCCTTCATCACTTTTTATACAACCAGGTGCCAATTAGAATTTTAGAAACTATTTTCTTGGCATTTTTCCTTTTTATTTCCATGGCCACATTCTTGCTCAGAATTGAATTCCCTCTTGTTAACCTACTATCCCCTCTCCCATCCATTGCTACTGCTATCTACCCTCTATACATTTGGCAATTTGAAGGTGATTATGTATCTATCTCTCTATCTACCTACTTTCCTATCTAGATGTAGATACACAGATATAGATGGATATATTTATACCCCCCCCCAATTTTTCAGTGTGTCCTTAGTAGATGGACAGGAGCAGAGGCTGTAAAGTTGAATTTTAGAACTTGAGGCCCAGCTTTGGTGCATTTACATGTGTCGCCCTATGGGTTACTTAACCATCCTAAGTCTCAGTTTCAGGGTGTCAGTAATGAATAACGTATGTCAAAACCTTCTATGTGCCAGCCACAGTGCTCAGAATATTTCCCGTATATTGTTCATTCAGCACTCAAAAGAAAACATTTTATTCTGTTTGTACTAGACATTGTAAAAACGGAATCCAATTTCTCTTAAAGAGACTGCTTTATTCTCTTAGCTCAATTGGGCTTTTGAAGAAGTCTACAGTAAAGTTAAATTCAGATAATACCAATAGTTTTGGCCCGATTGCAAGTGGTGGTAAAACAAAGTTAATTGGGTATTATATTTTATTTTTAGATAAAATCATCATCTCCTGGTTCTGTTTTTGTTGTTGTTGTTTTGGTTTTTAAAGAAAGGGCACCATGGGCCAGGCATGGTGGCTTGCTCCTGTAATCTCAGTACAGTACTTGGGAAGCCAAGGCAGGTGGATCATCTGAGGTTAGGAGTTTGAGACCAACCTGGCCAACATGGTGAAACCCCATCTCTACTAAAAAAATACAAAAATTAGTCAGGTGTGGTGGCAGGCACCTGTAATCCCAGCTTCTCAGGAGGCTGACGCAGGAAAATCACTTGAACCCAGGAGGCGGAGGTTGCAATGAGCCATGATTGTGCCACTGCACTCCAGCCTTGGCAACAGGAGTGAAATTCCATCAAAAAAAAAAAAAAAAAAAGGAAGGGCAGGAAGAAAAGTACAAAGTAAAACTGAGGTTTATTTTCTTTTTAACAATTACAAATACATAATGCAAATAAACACTTTCCTTTGTTCGATGTTTATATGTGGTTTTCTTGATTTACTCTTAGTGTCACAAAACAAGCAACTGGAGTAGCCAGTAATGTGTCCTAGGTTTTTTGACACCAGGCTGCCTCATTTGCCAGAATACTGTCCTTTCTTTGAATTTAAAAATCCATCAGTGCCATTGTCAAATTTAAGTGGAAATATTTCAAAGTAATTATTAAAGGTCTTTAGGCATGTGCCAGGAATATTATTTCACTGTAACTGCTACCCTAGAGTCATAAATTAATTTTCCAAAGTGACACCTGCCTGTCACTTAGGGAAGATAAAGTGACCATCATTTCTTATACCCAGTATGGGTTTTTGGAAGGTTATTGTTAGTGTCTCTGCTAGTGCTTCTCTCAGAGACCACTACAACCTTTATTTCTGTAAGAGGACATAGGCTTTTTCTTAGCGTCTGCGGCTTATTTCATTTCCTTAATTAACTCATTAATTACTTGCAAATGGAAGTTGCATAAGTCATACAATTGTGAAGTTGGATGGGATCTTAATGATCTTATAATTAAGCCCCACATATTTCTGTAATGACCAAAACTGTCCAACTAAGTTAGTTAACAATCACATAGCAACTCTAGAATGTGTTTCCTCTCTAAGAACCTGCAGCCATACTGGCAACTTCTTGGAGTATTAATTCCATTGCAAAGCCTCAAATCTACAACAGAAATAAACCTGAGCCTTCTCTTCCTTTCTCCCTCCATCTTCAGCTGTCAGCAGGAATAACATCTTAGAAATCCATCCTTTTTCATTCATAGGAGCTACTTTTTAGCAGGTGAAGTCTTCCACACAATGTTTTCTTGACTTTGAACTTTTGGGTTTTCAAAAGCTAACTTCGTAAGCTCTTGAAATGGGAATTAATGGCATACATAACAAATAAAATAATTAAATATTTATTAATCAACTCCAAAGTGCAGCTCTCAATGCTCCACAGTATTCTCTGAAGTAAAGCAAATCTTTGTGTCAGAGATATGCATTTCAAAAAGTATTAACATGATCTTATGGCAGTTTTGTAATATGAAATACTATATCTCCTATGAACACACACAGACACACACACAGATATTGAGAGAAATGGTTTGGGACAACAAACCTGATTAGAGTAAATGTTGAATGTTTCCCTTCCTTCCCCTCAGGCTTGCACCAACTCTGCCCACTTTCTCATATACGTGGCTGGCTTCAGCATTTCTGTACTTTCTCACCTTTGTGTGGCTTGCCACATGCAGGGAGTTTTTCAGCCTAGAGGACTATTCCGATCTTGTTTTTCTGGAATCATTACTTTTTCTGAATCACGTTCCTTTACTTTATCCCTCCTCTTTCAAAATATTGCTGTGACTTTCAGCACTTTGCATTTTGACTTTTTATTGACCAGTCCATTTTCCTAGCTCAGCTGGACTGTAAGCTCTTTGAGGGTAGGGGCTTTGTCTTACATATTTGTCTGAGCAGTATGTAGCACAGTGTCTCACCCACAAATCCTAGGTTTTGGGGTTCAGTATTGCTCTAGTTTTGTTACAAATGTGGACATATCCTCTTTGAGGATGTGCTGAAGGATTGTCTAGCCTGTCACATTACACATTTAATTAGGTGATTAGAAAGTAAAAAGACAGCAACAAGAGGATATGAGCTTGCTTTTCTTCCCTTTTGGTAAAATATTCCCAGGTTTTCCTCTCCAGATATTTCATTTCTTATTTGCTCAGATTTCATAATAAAGCAGATGACCATTCAGGTGACTCATTAAACTTTGTTTATCTTAGATTCCTCACCATTTGTCAGAGTTTCAGCAGTTGCTTCACATGATGGGGACTTAGACTCAGTGCTGACATTTGAGAGATATTTTGAGATAGTAACTTGTGGTCTACCTCCTTGCATTTGGCTTTGCTCCAATCCCATTTATTTTGTGACTAATATTGCCTAAGAAAAAGGGATAATTTTTTAACGTGTTCTTGATTTTTTGTTTGCAACAGCTTTTGAGTTTCTAAAAGCTAACTTCATAAGACTTCAGGGTTCAAATTTTAAATTATAATGACAACAACAAAATAAAACAGATTTCTTTATCCTACACTAAAAGAAAATAATGCAGATATTAATAATTCTCATGGTAATGGAGCCAAAGGCAGAATCAGAGGACATGCAAAGAGACCTCAGGTTCTTGAGGTATGGCAGTATCCTACGTGCTCCAAGTTCTGCCACACCAGGCTGGGTACATCCTGAGCTGGGTATGTGGGAGCAGAACTGAAAACCCAGGTCACACTGAGAAAATCTAAGAGCTAAGGAACCTGTGGATTGCTTCCCATGTAAAGTGCATGGAGGCTGTAAAACTTGAATCACTTTTTAGTGCTCTGCACAGTGCCAGGTCATTAGAAATGGGTGTCTAAGCAGTTATGTCCAAAATAGCCTTCCAGGTTAACCCCGTTTCCTAAATACAGCCCCAAGAAGGCAAGAGAAGGAGTGGTGAGAGAGACAAGTCCAGAGAAACCCAAACCTAGCCACAGGGCCTGTGGACTCCAGGAACAGACATGGATGAGGAAACCAGCATATTAGAGATGGCCATGTGTGCAGGAGATGATGACCACAGACCAGATTCCCCCTCATCCCGACCCAAGACATGTAACCCTGACATCAGATGATACCCAGGAAAGTAAGTTAATCAAAATTAAGTTTCAGCCACCTGCCAGTGTAAAAAAATAAGGAAGTTATAGCTTATACACTTGGTTTTATAGACTAACATCTATTTCTTCTACATAAATTATATTTTAAATTTAAACCAATTATTTTTAGCTGTCTATTTTGCTATTAAAAATTTTGGTTGGTAATAATGGTTTAGTTTATAATCTTATCAAGAGTATAAAGTATACTTTTTTTCTTTGAAGCTGGAGGGATTTTAAAGCTTGAAATATGAAGTGTAGGATTTGACGTGGTTAGGTCTTGACCATAGAGATGAGAGGATTAGGGAATAAAAAAGTAATCTTACAGGAGAAACTCCACTTTAGACAACTTAATGGGGCTTCAGATATTAGTTTATATTTCATCCAAATTCTGATCTCTAAGGATCTTTCCACTTCTTACCAGTGTTATCTTAAGTGACACAAAGCAAATGCAGAAATTTTCATAAATCTCTCAAAAGGACTGCTGCTTGGCTGAAAGTGCCTTATAAAGTAAGGCCATACTGGTAATGAGTAATCTTTACCCAAGTTCTGAAAGTACAGCTAAGATTCCCACAAAGTAACATCTGCTCTAAGATACGAGCTCCATAGAGAACAAGAACGGAAAGGAAAATGTCTTCTGTTTTCCTGAGGATGTGGCATAATAAGAAATACATATTTGTCCTTTGTTCCTTGCTCCTGGGACATAGCTTTCAAAATGCATGGAATCTCTAGAGTGATGAGAGTGTCTTTTGTGTGCTAATGAGATGACTTGTGGCTGGAGCCCCTAGGTATCTCCAGTATAGGGCCTGGTCTCCAGAAAGACCAAGGCATAATTAGATGGTTGGAACTTTCAGTCCCAACACTCAACCTCCAGAGAGGAGAGGGGCTGAAGGCAGAGTTAATTACCCCTGGTCAATAACTTAATTAATCATGCCAATGTCTTGGAACCTCCATTAAAGAAAAAAAATAAAGATGGAATTTGGAAAGTATGTAGGTTGATGAACACATCAAGATTCAAAGAGATGTATGCCCATAGATGGCATAGAAATGCTACAGAGAATCAAAGAAAAGGCACCAGTAAATAGACCAGGCAGACTTTTTATTTTTCTCTTTTTAAAGAGGGAGATCACTCAGCAGATTGGGTGGAGTTCAGGGATAAAACTCTTAAGAGTGAAATGGCAAGAAACATACAGGCTCATTGAGCACTGGGTATTAGATGGGTACAAGGGCACCAAAAAAAGCAAAAAGTCAAGTTATAATAGAACCAACATTTGATGCTACAGAGTGTGAAGCAAAACTGAGTTGGCAGTGCCAGCCAAGTGGTGGCACAGAAAAGCATATTATAGGTATTGCAAACCAGAGAATGTCAGGTATTCTTCAAGGCTAACCTGTTCTAGACCTTTGACATTCATGGTAGACTAACAGATGGTCTTAGGGGAATGGAGAAGTTGATGTCAACCATTCCAGTGCATTCACTGTAGAAACGGCTGCTGGAGATTACAGTTGCCTTCTCACTGAGAGACAATGTGAAGGATGTATTAGAATCTTCCTGAGAAGTCCTACTCAATGATATTTTCTCTTCTAAGACCATTGGATTTCTTCATCTCCTTCCTGTAAGATCTAACTAAGAATGTTTCATTAGTCATTGCCTAAGTTTCTGGACTGTCTTCCAATGCCCTGATTTTAAATATCCTTTCCTCTTTTCATCTCTCAATAAACCTGTGTACATTACTTTTTTTTTAATTAGGTGCAGAAATCACTTGAAGAACTTAAAATGCAGATTTCTGGGCCCTATGCCCTAAGTCACTGATTCAACTGATCTGATATGGGGTCCCAGAATATGCATTTTAACAAAACTCCAGGTGATATGGTGCCGGTGGTCCATGGACCACACCGTGGAAAGCACTGCTTTAAGTAATCTAAATACCTTGGGAAATTTGACAATTTACTAGCCATATTATACCTCTCGGACTGTCTCTCGCATCCCATGTAGCACACAAATCATTCTTTTTCACACCATATCTTGATCTGAAACTCTGAAAATGGTTCCAATAATTATATCTTGCATGAAAACATTGAGAATTTTAGGATCCAATTTATAATTCAAGATTGATTGTTTTGTCTGTCTTTAGTGCTATTGTCTCTATGGTTTTAAGGAAAATTTATTTTTATTTAAATTTAGACCCATTCTGAAATATGAAAATGATTTCAATTTATACCTGAAATATACATTTATATCCTTTTGCTGTTCCCAGAGTAAAAAAAATTTCCTTCTTGTTTTTTAGAGAACTGTTCTTTCAACCACAAGCATAAAGACAGACTCTTGGTAGGAGTTAAAAAGGACTATTTGGGATATTTACAGTGTCTCTTTAGAACTGGAAGCTGGACACCAAGTAGTCATCACATATGGGAAAGATTTACATTTCCTGAGTGGGCTCAAGTTTGATGTAGTATAAATGGTATTTTCAAGTGCTCTGTTCTCCAGATTTTCCATGGCTACAGTATATGCTCTTGTCTCTACTGAGAAATATGCTAGTCTAGGGAATATTGAATAAGCATTCTTCCAGGCAATGTAGTCATAGCCTTTTGTGTTCAGCCAAGTTTAGTGTGACTGTTTCACATATGATTTTGCTCTTCATGAACTACATTGGGAAAAATTAAAACCTGGTCTAAAAATAAATATATCAGGCTTTTAACCATTAATCAGTAAACATTTGTTGTCACTAAGGGCTGTAAGAATCAAATAGCAGGTATATGCAGCAGATTGAGAATCCAGTGCTGGTCAAAACCTGTTGTGTCCTTACCCTTTTTAAGCCGGCAAAGGAATAAATAATCATAGAAAGGAGAGAACTCCATGATATAGTGTATAAGGGTAGCTGTCTGAAAAAGTAGGTAAGGTTAGAACTAAATGTCCACATTGTGGGTATCTGTTCAGGCCTTTTACATTTTTGCTTTTCAGAATGGACTTATCATCAATAAGTCCACCCAGTGTTATAAATCCTGCTGCTATAACATATTCAGGTTGAGCAAGAAGGCATATTTAAGGGTGAATACAAGAGGTACAAATGTAAAATATTGCTCTCTATAAAGTGATTAATATTTGAAAAGTGGCCGGGTGTGGTGGCTTACACCTGTAATCCCAGCACTTTGGGAGGCAGAGGAAGGCAGATCACTTGAGGTCAGGAGTTAGAGACCAGTCTGACAAACATGGTGAAACCCTGTTTCTACTAAAAATATAAAAAATTAGCCAGGTGTGCTGGCGCATGCCTTTAATCCTAGCTACTTGGGAGAATGAGGCAGGATAATTGCTTGAACCCAGGAGACGGAGGTTGCAGTGAGCCAAGATTGTGCCATTGCACTCCAGCCTGGGCAACAAGAGCAAAACTCCATCTGAAAAATAAATAAATAAAACATTTGAAAAGCGACCCCAAAAAAGAAATTATATGTGTTAAAATACTGAGATAGTTATGTCAAGTGTTCACCAAATATTTCCACCACTCTGCTCTCCAGGCACAAAAGATAATTGTATCAATTATATCTCTCCCCGCCTTTAAAGTTAGTCATGGCCATGTAACTTGCTTTGGCCAATGAAAAATGAACAGAAGTAATGTGTCCCACTTCCAAGTAGAAGTTTTAGGTGCCACAACTGGGGTCATTGTGTGCCCTTTCCATGACCATGGGATCATGGAAGCACATATTGAGGTGCTTGAGTGACTGTGACATGTTGAGCCAAGGACCCTGCTGACCCACATCGGACTAGTGTAAGTCAGGAATAATCTTTGTTATAGAACTGCTTGTTAGTGCAACATAATTTAGTCTATCTTGACTAGTACAAATGCAGACATGGACACAAAAAAAATTCAAATGTCTTGATAGAAAATGAGAATTTCCCAAGTAAAGATGGAGGTGGTCAGTAATGTCCAGTTGTGCATTGTGTATCCTTTAATGGAGCTCAAGAGCCAACCCAATGAAAAGAACTGTGGTCAGATTTGAGTTACAAGATTTGAGTTATCCTTTAATGGAGCATAAGAGCCAGCCTAATGAAAAGAACTGTGCTTTTTAGTTCAATTATGTGGTCAGGTTTGAGTTACAAAGAGGTAAAAGGGATACTGAAAAATTTGTGTCCATGAAGATGTATAGCAAAAAGTAGAAATATACAACAAAATTGTCAATGATGACATTTGAATATTGATAATGGGAACAAATGGTATGGCAATTCTAATTTTCCTAACAATTAAGCTTTTTTAAAAAAATGAGCTTGAAACAGTTTTGTAATCAATAATACCAATGTTGGAAAATAGAATGTCAGACTCCAATAAAAATCTAAAGTTTTGAGAGTTTTAAAAACTATATTTCAAATTAAACATGATTGTCAGGATCAAGAGAATTCAGAAAACACTGGTCCTGAAAAAAAATCCTAAAATCAAGGACAAGGAGGAAAAATGGAGTATCCCATGTTACCAGTATGAAAGCCTAGCCACACGTGGTCTACTCAGCATAGACTGCTTTAAAGAAACATGGCTTAGTAACAATAAACATTTTCCTTAATCCAGTGAAGTTTCCTGGACTATATTAGAATAAGTTACAATTCTTAATTTATTGCAATAGCTCTTAAAATTTTTTTCATTTCTTGTGTTTGTCCCAATAACTTATCTGAACCCTCAAAAAAAAAATATGTATCACTGAATTCCAGCCGATGGACTCTCCTTTTCCTTTATTAAAAAAAAAAAATTATTCTTACTTCAAGCAGTTTCTCTCCTCAATTGTCTCAGTATTCTCTATACACAGTTTCTCAGTTTGACTTTATTTTCTCAGGAAATATCTGATCCCAAAGAGCTGGTATATTTCCTGTTTTAGAAATCTGAGATCATCAAGTTGATTTATTGTAATACAATTTGAAGCTCTGTCAGATCTTATTGTCATGCACCACTGAGGAACATCAACAAATTGCACCCGTCAACTAATACTTGACTTGTTTTAACTCCCTGACATTATTTAATTAGGCTAAAAAATGTCACTGTATGCAGGGAATCCATTGTTTTTCAATACTGAAGAAATTCTTGTTGAAATAGGGTAATATTTTCTTCTGGCATCATAAATTAAAGCCAATAAGATAAATACAGAGTTGACAGATAGAAGCAAAGTTAGCCCCGAGTTATATAACACCAATAAATTTTTTAAATGAAATTTTGTATTAGCAGGAGGTCATAAATGTTAGAGCACACACCATTTACTACCCTCTACTTGTAGAAACATGAAGTAGCACAAAATTTATTAGCTTTAGATTTGTCTAAATAGTAAGCTTAATGCACATATTTGAGTCTGAAATAACTCTAAAATGTATAGTTTGAAAAACTCCAGTGATAATTCAAATTGTTCATATACAACAAGCTTTTGTGATGAAGAATCCTTAAAGAAAGAGTTAAACAAGTCTTTTGCCTCTAGATCTTAAAAGATTTTTTTCTTAGAGAGGTATGCTTTCATTTCTGGCCACGATTTTGAAATAGTGGGGCTGGTAAGTTACTGAATTTCTAAAACATAGCCTGAAAAAAACAGAAACAGGGCTAGTAGAAATTTTAAACCTTATTTCTCACAGAATAGTCAAAGGATAGGATAATCCCACTTCTTTTAGTTCTGTTTATGGCATCTGGTAAACTGTCATCACATTTTATTTATTTACTTTTTTTTTTCATTTTTTGAGATGGTGTCTCGCCCTGTTGCCCAGGCTGGAGTGAGATGGCACCATGTTGGCTCACTCCAACTTCCACCTCCCCGGTTCAAATGATTCTCCTGCCTCAGCCTCCGAGTAGCTGGGATTACAGGTGCCCGCCACCATGCCCAGCTATTTTTTATTTATTTATTTTTTTAGTAGAGAAGGGGTTTCACCATGTTGACCAGACTTGTCTCAAACGCCTGACCTCAGGCGATCCACCTGCCTCAGCCCCCCAAAGTGTTGGGATCACAGGCGTGAGCCAGCTCGCCTGGCCCACATTTTATTTTTAAACATGCCTTAAAAGTTTCAAAATGATGATCCTTGGTTTGTCTATACCCTTTTTTAAATCTCAAATAAAATATGTGA
Source organism: Sapajus apella (assembly GCF_009761245.1). Taxonomy (NCBI): domain Eukaryota; kingdom Metazoa; phylum Chordata; class Mammalia; order Primates; family Cebidae; genus Sapajus; species Sapajus apella. The sequence goes on along the minus strand of NW_022436985.1, from coordinate 11,992,660 downwards.
GGGAATGAGATCAGAGTATTTCCTGTCACAAAAATAGAGTATTCTTATGTATACATAGAAAAGAAAATATGAGTAGTCCCTAAGTGTGTTTTCCTTAATATTTATCCACTGCTCATGGTACACCACATGTTGCTGATAGCACGCACACAAGAAGTAATGCCTTCTTTTTGAGAATGTATGATTCATTATAAGCATAATAGAAGAAAAGGAAACAGCAAAATTATGGAGATATACATAGGACAATTTTTAAGAGAATTTATTGAGGAATCACCTGAGAAGAAAGTTTTGTGATTTATTTAGGAGTATGAAGCAACATCTAAGAAGAGTTGTCATGTAACTTGCTATTTTCTTTAGGGAATAGTATTTCTCGTGCCCAGAGGAAATGGCTTAATCAAACAATCCGTATGTATTAATATATCATAGAGAGGGGATGAAACTATATATTCTGGAACTTTGAGGGACAAAATCCTTTCTATTATGTCTTTATTTTCAACATAGTGCCTGTTTTCTATTACCATTTCTGCTATTTGTAAGAGTTGTTTCAGACAACCAAATGGGGCTGTGTAAGGCCGTTATAATGCAGTTTATATCTGTCAAGAGGATGTCTGAATGCCATTGAAATAGTAAAGTGGAAGAGTGAAATAGAGATGTTATATGCCACTGAAGATTATTTTTCTAAAGTTTTCAGAACACTTTTTGTAATATTATAAAGCCAGTGACGTGATTAATAAAGTACAAAAGGAGAAAGAATAATCCTCAAATATAATTGCATATAATGCTGTTAAAATATGCTTTCATCTTCAAAGTGTTACTGCAAATTCTTTTTTTTTTTTTTTTTTTTTTTTTTTTGGCTCACTCTGTCACTGAGGCTGGAGTTCAGTGGCATGATTTCAGCTCACTGCAACCTCCGCTTCCTGGGTTCAAGAGATTCTCCTGTCTCAGCCTTCCGACTGTCTGGGATTACAGGCGTGCACCACCATGCCTAGCTAATTTTTTTATTTTTAGTAGAGATGGGGTTTTGCCATGTTGGCCAGGCTGGTCTTGAACTCCTGACCTCAGGTGGTCCACCCACCCAAAGTTCTAGGATTACAGGGATAAGCCACTGTGCCCAGCCTGCTAATTCTTTTATGTAAACATTTTCTTCAATACATTTTAGAAAATTTCAATTACGTAATGTTTTGGATGGGTAGCACTGAGGCTGCACCCAGGCAGGCTCTCTCTCTGCATCTCCACTGGTTGGTGTGATATTGTTCCGCAGCTGATGAAATAAAGGTCCACCCTCATGGACCTCTTGGGTTATTCCCCTTAAACAGCAGATTGAGAAATATAATGACTGGGGAAAAGGAGCAATGTTTAATCAGTCAAAGTCCTTTTTGGAGGTTGTAAATAATCTCCCGTGCCAAGGAAGTCCCTGTAGGAAACAAAAGAATGATACCCCTCACCACTATTTTCTTCCATTCCACATTACAGTATTTCCTAATTTAACGCTTTTGAAACTGGCATGTGTCTCAGAATTGATGTGTGCATGGATATAGAACTGTATGCAAAGTTCATATATATGCATCAATGTTATTCCAGAGGCAAGAAGATATAATGATAATCGAATGCCTTTTCTTCATCATTCTCTCTGTGTTGGCTCTATTTTCTATTCCCTTCCTTTTTCTCCCTCTGGAAGGCAACATGCTGTATATTGGTTGTAGATTCCAACAAATTAGAGTTGACACCATGCTCGTTTGGGTTTTTGTCAATGGTTCTTTAAGTTTTAAAATATTATCAATCTGACTTTAGTGACAGATTCCACCTAGAATATTTCTTCTTGTCATTTTAATTATTTGGAAATTGGTAGGTGAGCAACAATTATTAAGTACTCATATCCAAATTATGGTTGTCTTTCCTGTTTTTTGGCAATCAGAATCTGAAATAAGACTATTTATTTGTATGTTATTTTCTCACTTGGGGAGTATCTTTGCAAGACCCTCCAAATTTTGTTATTTTGTATATGTAACATGACTACAAAATTTATGTCTGTTCCTCAAATAGGGGAGATATTTTCAGTTAATGTAATATGGTAAAAACCAAAAAGCAAACAAAAAACAAATAAGGTAAGAGAAAACACAAAATAATATAAACACAAACCCAAAACTAAAAGTAACTTGTGGTATTTCTTTGCGTAAGCATACTCAGCTTATTATACTTGTATCTTATTCATGCATTAAATCTTCCCTCATGCACTCACACAAGATCATCTTGGATAGTCTCTGGATCAATATACATGCATTAACTGCCTAATGTTTACTTGATTACACTGATTCACCATGACAGAGTTCCCAGAATTCCCTGGAAGAAAGGCTCTCCCCTGGATGTGGTGAGGTATGCTGCGTGAAACACATCTCTCATGATATTAGGTTGATGCAAAAGTAATCACAGTTTTTGCTATTACTTTTAATGGCAAAAACTGTGATTACTTTTGCACCAACCTATACGTTCTTGTATCAAAGTTGTAAAATGTACCCACAGTTTACTCTTCTACCTACCACACACACACACAAACACACATACACACACACACACTCACATATAGATATAATTTAGAGCAAATAACAAGTTATCATTATAATATTATTCCTAAGTAGCTGAGAAAAAAGTTTACTAGAATTTGAATTTGTGTTTAAAGTGTTTGAATATCAAGTCTATCTTTAAAAAATATACTTACTCAGCTTTCTAAAATAATATTCTCTATATTAGCCTTCCTATTAATTTAACGCATCACAGTTGTATCAGAACTTTTCTAGTTCTAGTTACAAAAACTCAAGCCAACATCAGCAAAATATGGAATTTATTAGATCATAAAATTGAGAAGTCCAAGGGAGTCTCAGCCTTCAGGCATGGCGTATCAATCTGGGTCCAATCAGGAGAAAGAAACCACATAGTAATTTGAACAGGGACAGTTTAATATAAAGAATGATTAACTATTACAGGGAATTAGAGTATGAAGGGATTGGTTAATAAGAAGTAAAAAGAACTCTAAAGAATGTAAGAATAGCAGATCTAGGAGCAGTCACTGCTCCTGTGAGGGAAATTGAGGACCCAAAGGAAAGCTGATCCCAAGGCTGAGATCCAGAGCTCTTTGGAGATGCTTTGACCTTGACTCACTAGATGTCATGGTGGTGCTGTGCCCATAGGATTTTCTGGAAGTCCTCCTTCATTTCATGCTTGAAATTAGCCCTCCAGAATGCTAGAAAAATTCATGATGAGGCATCTCACTAGAGAACTCTGATACAACACTGCCTTGTGGGGAAGGACTGCAGAAGCTGGGCTCTGAGGAACGTGTGTACATTGGAGGGGCTGGGTACTAGAGAAGCTCTGTGAGCTGCAGGAGTCTGCAGAGTCAGCATACAGACTCCTGTAAAAGGAAGCAAAATCCCATTTTCTTTGGCAGAGCCTCTCTATCGCCCTCTACTGATAGAGTTTAGCATGGTACCAGATGTCAAAGGAAAAATTTTTAAAGGGACCATATTCATTTCCACAGAGCAGGCAAAAGGATTAATTTATAGCCAAGGTGACCAGATCTAAATATTCAGATAGTGTTAGCAGGGTTTGCTTTTGCTACATTTCTCAATATTGCTTTCTTCTGAGTAGCTTCATTCTAGACTGGCTGCCTCCGTATTATGGCATGAATAATTCAGCACAACAAAATTTTTCTTCTTGTAAATTGTCACACAAATCCCAGAAGTGAGTATGTTGACTCTAATTAGCCTGGTTTGTGCCACGTAGCATCTCCAAAGCTAGAATATCTGTTATTATTTGTTACCTCATTAGATATTATGGTTTCCTAACCCTGCCCTCCTCAGAGTGCCATTATCAGAATAAAGTAATTATTTTGGGGAGTGGGGGGTGAAGCCAAACAACCTTGAGTAAATAGAGGCACAATATCTGAAGAGCAAAACTACAGAATTTATTGCATGCCTTAAATACCTTACATCCTGTTGGGCTTTATTTTTAAAGTCATTTTTATAAGGTTCTAGATCATAAAAGGAAGTTAAAACCATCTAGCTTAGTCAAATCCCTTGAGTTTACCAAAAAAAAAAAAAAAAAAAGAGAGAGATTCAGTGTTTGTGGTTTCAAAGGTAGGATACCTGTTAAAATAGAATGAAAAAGTTGCAAGATGTACCTTTTTAAATGATGAAGTGCCCCATCTACTTAACTAAACATATTCTTTCAGCAGTATTGGTACACCTGTGTCATCTGATATAACTCAACAATTTGGATGGATCCCAAAGGCATTATGCTCAGTGAAAAGCATATCTCAAATGGCAACCTACAGCATGACTACATTTATTATATTTTATATAAAATTATTAGAAATGGCAGACTTTTAGTCATGGAGAACTGAGCTGTGAGTGCCAAGAGTTGGGACTGGAGAGAAAGCGTGACTATGAAGGAGCAAGAAGGAGCTTTTTGGAGTGATCAAGAAGTTCTGTATCCTGATTATCATAGTGATTACACAAATCAATATGTGTGACAAAATCCCACAGGACTGTGCACCTCCCCACAGCTCAAAAACTGTGGGTGCATGTAAAAACTGGCAAAACCACAATAAGGTCTGAGTTTAGTTAATAGTATTGTGCAAGTGTTAATTATGTAATACTGGTTTTGATGATATTACTATAGTTTTCAAAGATGTTATCTGTAGGGAAAGCTACAGAAGTTACAGAAGAAATTTTTGTACTGTTTTTGCAACTTCTACATAAGGGTAAAATTATTTTAAAATAAAGTTGGCAAAAGTGATAGTTAAAAATGATAGCAAATTGAGGGTGGATTTCTGGTAAGAATCAGGAAACAAAGTTCTTTTTCATTTTTTGATTTTTTTACAGAAAACAAAAACGTATTAATAATTAGTTTGAATATATAAGAAATAAAATGGGTACTTACACTATTAATTCTAAAAATGAAAGATATTTTAATAATATTAGGCTTTAAAAGCAGTGAAAACAATTACCAAAAAATACATGCAAATAAAGAGGATGGACAATTAGAAAATTAGAGTGAACCACCTATGGTACTGAATTAGAGTCAGAGATATTAACATGGAATAATTGTTAAAAATATATACTGAGAACTATGTGCATGTGTGTATGTGTGTACATGACTTAGTATACATGCATATATTTCCTACCTGTATACACTGAGAGAGGCTACAAAGCGTGAGGCCCCAGTAACAATGAGCATGCTTAATGCCCAGATTTTGGTTTCTAAAGATCATCTTCCAATAAGCAATAACTAGAATGCCTTGGAGAGTTCACTGATTCCAGGGGTGGTGCAGAGAACCTGGGATGCCTTGTTTTCTAGATGTTAAGGATTTCCTTTAAAAAAAAAAAAAAAGAGAACAGCATATTGAAAGAGTACACTAACCAACCTGAAGGAGCTTCTAATGGTCAAAGTGGGAATAATCTGAGCAAGGAAAGAAAGATAGTATTGGATTATAACCCAAGAACTATAAAATTCCATGAGTCTGTACTAATAGAAATAAATTACTGAAAACAATTTAAATGAGTTAGAAATGTAAATTCTTCCTTATAGAAAATTCCAATTCACAAAATATCCAAAGAATAGGGAATATGGAAATCACCCTAAGAGTAATAATTGCTATAGGAAAATATATCTGCGAATGCTAAAATTGATGGGCATAATTTGAAGTGGAACTGGTAAATTTGCATAGTTTCCAAGTATCTCCTTTCAAATATTTAATAACTATAAAGAGAAAAATAATAGCTTTAAATGCAGAATCCTCGCAGCATCACTTAGCCAAGTGATCAAATTTAATACTACTGGTAATACATATTAACATCATGTGCCTCTTGAGTGATCACTGAGAGGGCACATCGTTTCTAATAATGTGTACCCTCAATCTGATCATGAGAAAACATCAGACAAACTCAAATTCAGGGGCAGTCTACAAAATCACAGACTAGCCATCTTAAAAAATGTTAAAGTCATAAAAGGCAAAGAAAGACAGGAATTGTCACAGATCGGAGAATACTAAAGAGACATAAAAACTAAATGCAACATGAGATCTTCAGTTGGATCCAAGAACATGAGAAGTGAAAAGCTGGTGAAAGCAGAATAATCTCTGTAGTATGGTTTATAATACTGTAACAAAATTAATTGCTTAATTTTGATAATTCTATGAAGGATATGTGAGATATTAACACAAGAGAAATCTGGGTGAAGAGTATACAGGAACTCTGTTGTATTATCCTTGCAACTCTTCCATAAGTCTAAAATTGTTTCAAGATTTAAAAAGTTTAAAGAGAAAAAAGTTCCCCAGGTTATTGCGACAGTGAATCAGGCTTAAGAATCACTGTGCTGGTAATTGGCTGAGTTTCTTCTAGCTCATTGATCTTGTACCAGAGTAGAATTGTAGAATTGCTCAGATAGAGCAAAGCAGAAAATAGATCACAGGCTGAATGAAATGGGACCCAAATGGTAAAATAGCAACATCTTACTCAATTGGAGGACATAGGGTAGGAATTAAGAACAGGAGGAGGAAAAGGAGAAAGAAGAGGAGGGAGGGGGAAGGGAAGGAAGAGGAAGAAGAAAAGGGAGAGAAGGAAAGAAGGAAGAGAAAGAAGAAAAAAAAAGAGGAGGAGGAGGAGGAAAATATGCTCAAATAAACTGTTTTGAATATAACTTAATTATTAGAATACAAATCTTATTTCATTAAGCAGCATCAAAAGGCTGGAACAATTTCTGCTGCATAGCAACTGAAACAGCCTACATTGAAACAATTCTTATAACCATATGGTCCTCTGTTAAACGTTGGGAATTTTTAAAATGCTAATGTTTACCTTATATATTATTCAAGCGCATTTTACCACAGGTAGGTTATTTCCTAGATATTCATAAGATATGCAGCTTGCATATTAATTCCAGTTGAAAATTCTCAATAAGAGAAAAAGATCATTCACATTAAGAAATTATTCAAATTAAAGTGTCTTTTTTTAGTTAAATACATAAAAACACAAAACTTCCAAAGGACATACAGCTGTAAGAACACAATATATAGCATCAAATGTGAATTATGGATGGTTATGTCTCAGTTATTAACAGTCAGTAATTTTAAACTATCTATAGTTTTATAGGTTTTTATTTTTTCTTTTCTTGTTTTTTGTTGAAGTATAGCAATTTTAAAGTGCATTAAAAATAACAATCTAGGTGATAAATTTGCTAAACCTATATTCTACTCTTTATTCAGATCCTCCTATTGTAATGCCCACCAGATTCGTAGAAGGGTCTATGCCCCACAAATAGTGCCTTATGTTGGATTATTAGGCAACATTAAATGAAAAATATTGATAACTATATTTTGAGTGTGGTCTAAGTCTCAATTGAGCAAAAGCCTGGGAAAAATTATCAAGTCTAGCTGTCATTACTTAAGCATTATATAACATTTCTCATGCAGCTGTAATATGATATAAGACTTTTCTTCCGTGTGTTATGTCAGTTACTCTGCTACAGGAATTTTTATTCCACGTAAAAACTGAAATATGTGTATTTACAGTGTCATCCCTTGGGCATATGAATAGCTGGTGTCCTATGAGATTTCCTAAGTAAGATAAGAGTAACTGAAGAGGATTGCTGGGACTGTGACATTTCTCTGTACTGTAGAAATCACATGAAAATTATACAACTGTTTCCTGTACATCAAACCGAGTGCTTGTGTAGGCAGCAGCTACGTATTCAAACAAAAGACTGCTTGTGTTCCCCCCTTGGGAAATGAGCCAGCCATCTCAGGCAGGCATTCCTTCCTGGCAATATGTTAGCCAGACATGGCGAACCCATCATTAGTAGGTCCATGTATGACAGGTGTATTTACATTATTCAAGCTCAAGAGAATGATGGAGAAGAAGCAGAACTCCAGCACCATTTTTATTTGGGCTGGATTACTTTCATCAGTAAAATGGTATTTTCTCCATGAAGTTAAGATGTATGCAAGGCCAAATGACATTTGAAAGATGACTTGATGAACCTGGACTCTGAAGAATGCACCTTGTATGTAACAAGTTTTTAATAATTGGACTAAGCTATTCTATAATGAAGTGAGCTTCATGGTAGATGTAAACAAATAAAATTTACTGACTAGAACCCCTTCATGGACAATGTTTGGAAAAGTATTAGTAACACTGACTTCTTGATTTCCCAATGTGACCACCAATTGCTGTGTAGAGCTAACCAAATTACTTAACCTCTCAAAATCTCGTATCCAACTCCTAAGGTTATTGTGACGATTAAGATAATATTTATATACCCCACCTATGTAAAAATTTCCCAGTGAAGATAGCCTCCTCCATATTCACTGTCTACTTCTATTTTAATGCCCGAAAGAGTTTTGAGCTATGAAATGGCTCATGTCTACCTAACTGTGCTTCACTGATAGCAGAACACTTGTGAGTTTCAACTTAAGAGTTCGGCTTAAGAAATAGATAATTTATAATGATGGATAAAGAATAACAATACTATAGTTTTAAAGGGAAAGAATCGAGACAGTCGATTTAAAGTAGTTAATACCCAGTTTGAAAAATAATTTGTATGGTAAGTCAAGGTAGTTTCAGGCATCTCATTGGAATAAAAAGGATAAAGGAGTTATAAGTTAGATGGAGTTGCTTTGCAATTTCCAACTCTTTCACACAGCCTGAGCAAATCATTTAATATCTATGAATTTCTGTTTTCACATTTGCAAAATAATAATAATTATAAAAAATAATTGATGGGCTGGGTGCGGTGGTTCATGCTTGTAATCCCAGCACTTTGGGAGACCGAGGCTGGTGAATCACCTGAGTTCGGGAGTTTGAGACCAGCTTGACCAACATGGAGAAACCCCATCTCTACTAAAAACAGAAAATCAGCCAGGCATCGTGGCACATGCCAATAATCTCAGCTACTCAGGAGGCTGAGGCAGGAGAATTGCTTGAACCTGAGAGGTAGAGACTGCGGTGAGTTGAGATCACACCACTGCACTCCAACCTGGGCAGCAGAAGCAAAACTCAGTCTCAAAAAAAAAAAAAAAAAAATCAATGAAGATAAAAACAAATAATATATTAAGGTATATAAATTGTTTGACACACAGGAAGAGTTCAACATGTAGTCCTTAATGCTATACTTTGAGGTGATACTTATGTGAACTTCAGAATACCAAAATATTACATTGGGTCTGGCTTTTGTGCCTTACTGAGGCCCATTTGTCAGCACAGGACAGTCATGGTTACCTCCTATATCAATTGAGGTTTCAATATAGTACAGTTTTCTAAATACTAGAAAATATATTGCTGTAGAAGTATGCTTAGGGCTAGTAATATTTTCCTTAACTAAATTAGAGCTTAATTCATTTGCTATCTAAGATGGATCCCTTCCAGGGCATCTTCCCTGTTACTGAAATGAAGAGGAAGAAGGAACAGCATAACACTTTCATGCCTACAGCTTGAGAACAGTTTTTATACCTTCATCATGATGCTCATTTTGCTATTCCTTTCTTTAGTTCTTTGTATCTATTTCCTTATGTTTTGTGGGCTTGAAGATTAAATTGCCTGAAAATCTTTTAAAATATGGAGATTCTTCTGTTTCTAAATATTCCTTGTGCCATTTGCCCAGGTTAATTAGTTAAGGGGCAATTCACACCTCTTTTCCATGTGATTTACAGGGCGGTTCACACCTTTTTCTGTGTGATCTCTACTGTGGGGTTTACAGAATGTGGCTTTGCAAACAGTGTGCCATGGATCTTTGCATGTTTTTATTAGAGTGAAAGGCTCTTAATTGTTCTGAAACATATTTTCCTTCATAATAAATTTAAAACACTTCATTTTCAATCCCAGGAAGATTGGAATTTTTATATATTTTTATAAATAGACAAATTCTTTAAATAGCATTTAATAGAATGGGATTGTAGATACAATTAGATTTAGGAAAATCTGCAAAATTTTGTAGAACTCATTATAATGAGCATTGTAATGAAAACAATTGGTATGGAACCAACTAGAGGTCTAGTTGTCATTTGACCCAATAACTTAGTAAATGATATAGTGTTTCTTTATAGCAGCTGTTCATCATCTTTACAGCAGGTACTGTACTTGTATCATCAGTAGTTGCAATAGTTGTAATAAACATATACTAAAATATAACATACTATGTTAACTTAGATATAAAATGCTACATGAAACAAGATTTTTACAAATTATTAAAATACACATTGTTCACTTAAAGGAGGTAATTTTTCTTCTTTTAAGAGAGATAGGTAATACTACCAAACAGTATATAAGTGAACATGGCTTACTTAAAGAAAATACAATGGATCAGGCAGCTCAGAAACATAAATCCAATTATAAGTCATAAGAATTTTGTCATAATTTTACATGATATCACAAACTAATGAATTTCTGAGAGATCTCAACCAATTGATTTTTAAAAGATGTTGCATTTGTACAGGGCTTTATTGGATCAAAATGTTTTATCTTATTTGAATGTTAGCTTTTCTGTTCTAACCCTTTCCTGGGTTTCTCTCTTGCAGACATCAGCTATGTACAGTATTCTGAAGCTGTCAAAGAACAGGCAATATTCCAATATACACAAAACTTCCCATCTGCAATTTTTAGTTCAAAGATCCATGGAGCTTTGGAGGTGGGGTAAAGTGCCCACTATAACTTTTGTTGTTTTTTGTGTTAATCAGTGCCTTCTATTTATTTTTCCTTTAATCTCTAGTTATATTAGGTTCAGGTACATGCCAACAAAACAAGAACAAAGGTATGAGATAAAAGTTCCTTTGTGCCGCAAGTTTACAGCAAATACGAATGCAAGTTGATTAGGGAGACTGTGGTGAGACTTACAGAGAGAATCTCGTAAAAATATATCATCTTGATACTTTCGTATTTGAAACTGTGCTGGAATGCCTTCATTACTGATTATTCCTTTCAAAGTTGATGACTTTGACTAACAATCTTGCTGTTTCCCTCCTTCCCAACACCACCCCTTCCCGTTGCTTCCTTTTGAAAAGCAGTAAAGGCAAAGGTGATATTTAGGTCCTCTAAGAGTCAGTGTTGGTGAAAATGAAATACTTCTTCAGAGCACGGTCAGGATGATTATCCAGCCGCTTTGATAAATTTACAGACATCTGTTCTAGACTCATTTCTGCTGCACGAATCTGCCATCGACAAACCATAAGGACTTTAATTAACTGAACATACCAAGGAGTGATGCTCTGATAAAATGGCACCATCTGGAAAGAAAGATGTAAAATTTTCTCCTCAGCTGTGTTGATTGGGGATTATATTAAAATGTGTCTTGATCACAAATGATTCCCCTGCTGTTGTAGGGTTCTTTATTAGTAGCATAGTAGCAAAGGCTTTATGGCTTGAAGTACTTTGCTCAGATGTGCTGCAGCATTAAAATGTAAATTTTCTGAGCTTTGGATTTTTCCTTTGGCCTTTTGTTAATGTCCCATTAGTGCTCATTAATTTTTTATGCTCCACGAAGAATGATATTGATCAACTTTGAGCTTCAAGGAGAGGTCAGCCAGAGCATAGCAGTGCCTAAACTCTTGGCAATTGTTCTTAACGAGCCTGTTTGGAAATTTAATGTAAATCAGGATCGGGTCTCTAGAAGAATGCACATGTGTACATAATCACAGAATTTTGGATATGATTTCAGGGCCTCCTAGACTCTCAGGAGGGGTGTATCCCAGATTAAGTACCTCTTCTTCAGACATACTTATTTCTCTCTCATACATGCAGCATTACATTCCTTCTAGCAGTCTACCCCCTTCAGCTGCTTCATTTGAGCAGATTTTCAAAGTTTTTCAGGAAACATGAACTTTGGTTTAGAAAACTTAACTTCCTTCAGTTTAGTTCAGTCTAATCGTTCCCAGTTGAATATTTTTACCCCTAATCTCAAAGAGTGATAAATTAAATCAGTTGCAAATCATAAATCTTGGCTTCCACTGATCTAAGGTCTAAAGGGGAAGAACAGATGCTTGAACTGGATTCTAAGGGGAGGTGCATTTAGAGGACTCAATCACAACCTTCTTTGCAAGGAAGCAATGCTTTCTACTATTTAAGTTGACAGAAGCTTAGTTTGTGTAACTAATTGTTGGAAATATGTATAATTGTTGAAAATATGCTCTTTGGCAATAACATGTGACAATCATAAATTACATGGCCTAAAATCACATATTCTACTTCTAAGGGCATTTGAGAGAAGGGCATTTTAGATATCATCATTCTTAGCAAACTGACACAAGAACAGAAAACCAAACACCGCATGTTATCACTCATAGGTGGGTGCTGAACAATTAGAACATGTGGACATAGGGAGGGGAGCATCACATACTGCAGTCAGTTGTGGGGAACTAGGGGAGGGACAGCGGGGGGTGGGGAGGGTGGGGAGGGATAAAGAGAGGAGAAATACCAGACATGGGTGATGGGGGGATGAAGGCAGCAAACCACCTTGCCATGTATGTACCTATGCAACAATCCTGCATGATCTGCACATGTACCCCAGAAGTTAAAGTGCTATTTAAAAAAAGTCTGAACATTCTAGAAGAACATGACCTCCTCCCATGGGTAGCAATTGTTCCTTATGACAGTAATATTTTTTTTAATTGGAGCTGGATTGGGAAGTCAGAAGGAGAATGTTGCTGCATAATCCACTGTGATCTGAAAAAAACATGCACTAAAATGAGAGTTAAGAAATAAAGATTTTCACCAGCTAAATTGTTAAATAATTATTATTTTCACAAGTTCACTTGGGTAATCTCTAGTTCCAATTTTCCATTTCTAAGATGAGAATACTAATGTAACTCAGAAATTAGGTAATTAAGAGAAAGCTTATGACTGCCCAAAAATATGTAGCTTTTGCCACAAATGCCTTTTCCCCAATTTTATTTATGTCAATCTGAATAAAGCCTTGCATTTTTCAGGTGGTAGAAAAAACATACGTAATATACTTTTTGACTTAAAATAGAACTATCTTAGATTGTTCTAAAATAACTCTATTTACCTTTTCAACCAAATCAAAGGCACCTGGTGTTACAAAGATATTTTCTTCAAGTCAGAGAGAATTTGTAAAATTGTGTATTTTTAACAGTATAATTTTTATCCCACTCCTGATATAGTGTCAAACAACTCATTGTTTTTCTAATTACCTTAAATCAAACTCCGAAATCCAAGTCACCAGGATGTTGAATAAATAAAGCTTCAATCATACGCATTATTGCCCTTTCTTGCCTTATTTTTCCACCCTGAGAAGTAGGGTTGTGTTAAAATTTTATAGAAAGGATTCTCAGGTCTTTCACTCACACTTGGCTGAAATGAATAATGTCCAAGCCACATACTGTCCTGACGACAGATAGTTCTGTTGCCTCTGTGCCAAAATCACTAGGGTATTTGGGCCTACATCCAACCTTCGAGCCCAGAGGCACAGGGGCTGACCTCAGAATTGTACCAAGCCTCTATTCTCCTCCAAGTCCTGTAATCTCCCAGGGGCACTTTAAGCACCACTATTCCAAGATTCTGCCAAAGCTCCCATGACTTGCTAGTCTTGGAGAGTATGTTTTCTTAGCCTGAGGCCAGCGACTTTGGTCTGTATCACTCAAGGCACTTCTCTTTATCTTTGTCTCCCCCTCTCCCCCAAGCAAACTCACTCTCCCTGAACCTTTATAAATACAATGTTGACATGTTTTTCTTGAGAGCTTTTTCTTACTAATTCACTCTAATACATATTTTTATTTGCTTGTTCTGACAGTTTTACATAGTTGTTTGTTGCTTCTTGTAATGAAAGAGACCAGATGTTTCAGCATTCTCATTTTATTTTTCTCCCAATTAAAAAAAAAATGCTTTTTATTTCATTGTCACCCTCTTGAGAAAATTCCGTAGCAGGCATCAATATAAAGCAAGATTCTCAACATTAAGTCCTAGGGGTTATAAGCAGGCATGTTCAGACCTTGGCATTCTAACATAGTATCTAGACAGGTCAACTCCCAGCAGATTGCTTTCTAAATTGTCTTCCTTTCAACTGCTCTAAACACTCTGCCACTTTAACCTTTTTTTTTCCTTTTTGTTTCATTGTAAATCCTTCATTTATTTACATCTTATTTTTTCAATATTCCTTCACTTGCTTTAGGCAGATGTGTTTTGGTTGAGTTTCTTCAGATTAAGAGAGAATTATGCTGTCTGTTGCCAGTGTTCCTTAGCCTGTCCCAGGGAGGAGTGGTCTGCAAGGTGGATTTCCAGACGTTCTACAATATCACCTCCTACCTCCTCTCTCTCTCTGTATTCTTAATATTGTATTTCAAAAGGCCATCAGAGAGTAGGAAGATCAAGAGAAATTATCCAGAGTCTAGAATTAAAGTTGGCCCTAATGTAGCAGCTCCTTTTCAGTCTGTCATGAGATTTTTGACTGATAGCTTTCATTCCTGTTCTGCCATCTCAGTGACCATATGGAGGTGGTTGTCTGCTTTAAAAGAAAATAACCCCAAAAGAGTAGCAACTAAATGAAACAGCAAAAAAAAAAAAAAAAAAAAAAGTTTTCTTTGATGAGAGAAGGTACGTGATTTAAAAGATCAATATATCAGCAGAAAACAAGCTCTGTGTTACATGTGAACTGGGGACTATGTCTTCCTGGAAGTTATAAGAAGGATCATTACAGAATTGTTTACACAGCTCCTCCCACCTTTCATCCAATTTAAAGTAAGTGGCTGTCATAAGCATTGCTTAGAAAATCATTACACACACCCTGTTAAAGTTTTGGGTAAACTAAGGGAGATACCAGTCTCAGAGTCAACTGGTCTAGGACAGACTGGCTTTCCATTAACACAAACACAAACAATATCAAAGACATTGCTTTTCTGTAGCCATCGCTATAAACATTGACATACATCTGGCCACCATTGTCATCATTGTCTTCTTTTGAGATGGAGTTTTCACTCTTAGGCTGGAATGCAATGGTGTGATCTCGGCTCACTGCAACCTCTGCCTCCTGGGTTCAAGTGATTCTCCTGCCTCAGCCTCCTGAGTAGCTGGGATTACAGGTGTGTGCCACCATGCCTGGCTAATTTTGTATTTTTGGTAAAGACGGGGTTTCACCATGTTGGTCAGGCTGGTCTTGAACTCTTGACCTCAGATGGTCCACCCCCCTTGGCCTCCCACAGTGATGGGATTACAGGCATGAGCCACCACGCCTGGCTAACATTCTTAACATCTTTGGGGGTTTTTATATTAGGTACTAAAAGGAGTTCAAATTAAAAAACAAATGAAGCTTTCCATTTAAATAGATGGAGAATAAAGATATTATTGCATAAAATTAAGAAAAGAAATATACATATCCATCTGGTTATATAGAGATTCATATTTCAAGGTGTTAATGGCAGAGTCAGTAAATCAATTATTCATGTGTTTAATCAAATAAGTATTCAAATAAGAGAGGGAATTACCTTATTCCATTCAAGGCATAGTCACTTTCAAAATGTTATAATGTAACTGAATGTATTAATACCTGTAAGCGTTTATTTAACATTCCTTAGCACCTATCCTTTTTTTTTTTTGCGACATAGAACCTACTTCAGGAGCTTCAATGCTTAGGTCTAACATCCTTTCTTGTTTTGTAAAATTTCTGGTTCACAGAGCATTCCAGTCTGGCAACCTCAGAAGATAAATAAGCCCCTTGGTGTGGACATGATGAGGCTTTTCCTATCAGAGAAGTGATGCACAGTGGAGGGGCATTAGCCAGGCAGGCTGAGGGGTAGACGTCCGGGACAGACTGCCAAAAGCAGGAAGCGTGTGTGCCTAGCTAAGGATCTCTTCTGTCGTTTCCCTATGTTCTACTGCTAGCATAGAAACATAAACTGGGGACTTCCAAAGGCATATTTGAAAGCACATGGTCTTTAGAGTCAAATCCTTATTTATAACCTGCCTGGTGTGTAATTTTCTCATTTGTAACATTATAAAATCATAAAATGGGATAAAATGAGAATATCTTTCAAGGCTTTTGAGAGGTTAATAAAAAGGTATTCCAAGTCCTCAGAACGTGATCAATGCTTAATAAATCGTGGATGTTATACAAGCCTTCTTTTTAAAAATTTCAGCTTTGCCTTTCATATAAGTCAATTACCAACTTTGTTAGGCAATATCTCCTTCATCTTTAATTTTCAGCTCAAAATAGCTGTGTAATTTTAAGAAATGTTCTTAACCTTTATATGATTCTATTTCTTCACATGTGAAGTAACAGGAATAATATCCTGAGTAAGGGTAGCACTCTGTAAGGCCACGTTCTAATAGGATGCTATCCATTTTGTCCTTGATCACAATTAAAGCAAAGTACAGGCATATGCATCAATGTGTTCATAGTGCACCACAGTGCAGTCATCAGAAGCATGGATTCTGGGGTCAGGCAACCTACATTACTACTCACAGTTCATCTGCTTAACACAGCTGAGTGATCTTGGGCAGGTCTATTAGCTGTTTTATGCCTCAGTTTCTCAGTTTTCTAGACTTCCTTTATACCATTTAATTTCCCAATGGTATTAGAGAGAAAATCCTCTGTCCTCAAAAGTCTCATCTATTTCAGTGGTACTGTACTCTTCACATGTAAATAAATAGTTTTAAGGAAAACATTAAATTGTTTTACCACAAGCTAGCTAAACATCAGTATTTCATCCTCTGAACCCAATCAAATAAAAAAAAAAGTTTCTTCAGTGTTACTTCTTTTTGTGTGTAGAGCTATAAAATTATTATATTCTCACTAGAAATTTGGGACATTTAATGTTATTAATATTATTGAAGCAGAGAACATAGTATGAAGGCAACATATCTATTAATCAAAACACCCTCACTGTTTACTTGATGGTTTTACTTTTCATGATGGTTCATGACCTGTAATGACTATAAAACACTTCCACATTTATGAAAGCTTTGGAAAAGTTCTCTTGCAATGTTAGCTCAACTATAGCTAACAGAAAAGAAATGTAATTCTATCAATGTTTTTAACTTAATGACAAGATAGGGATTTGATCTACATGGCTACTAGCACCTTTTCTAATGCTGAGAGCCAGTGATTTCTGTGTATCCCTTGAGAAGTTTACTTTAAAATGGCAGCATTTGAAATGACATCTATAGATGTAACTAGTGTGGGTCTAAAGGTTTGGTTTTAAGATGTTGAATTTCTATAAAATATTTTAAATACAAAGATTAAAATTAATATTATGCAAATTTTAACGCTTTCCTTCTCTTTAGTAAATGTTTGTGCACCACTCTTCGCCCTAGGTATGAGTTCACTCCAGAACTTGGATTCAGTTGCTAGTGAATATGGATGGAAAGAGAGTTCTAGTCTAGGGTAGTGAGCTGCCCAGCACAGGAGAGACTTAATATACAAGGGTACCTCATGGTTCCCTCCCATCTCCACTGCCACTTACATTCATGCTGCTTCATCTCTATGACAGAATTTCTAAGTAGGTTTCACCTTAGTTTTATTTTTTGATGCGATTACTTAAATGTGTATCACTTTATCTCACTGATAATGGAGCATAAATAGAAAATTTTTATAATGAAGATACAGTCCCAACTCAGAGTAATTACTTACAGATTGGAGAAAGTCTTCACATATTTTGTTATTATGTGGATATGTTCACAATCATCAAGATGATTCAGAGAAAAGTCAAAACATATGTTACATCCAAAATTGATTTTAGCATCTTTTTCAAATAAGTTTATATTTCTCTTTTGTGTTTAATATATGCGTAGAGAAATAAAAGCTGGTGGTACAATTAGTATTTTCTACCTTTATAATAAATGTGTTTTTGGCCAGGTGCAGTAGTTCACACCTGTAATCCCAGCACTTCGGGAGGCCGAGGTGGGAGGATCTCCTAAGGTTAGGAGTTTGAGAGCAGACTGGCCCATATGGTGAAACCCTGTGTCTACTAAAAATACAAAAATTAGCTGGGTGTGGTGGTACAAACCTGTGGTCCCAGCTACTGGGGAGGCCGAGACAGGAGAATTGCTTGTGAGGCAGAGGTTGCAGTGAGCTGAGATCACACCACTGCACTCCAGCCTGGGTGACAGAGTAAGACTTCATCTCAAAAAAATAATAATAAAAATAATAAAAAATACACGTGTTTTCTGATAGTATCAGAGCTCTTAGTAAGTGAGAACCTGTCACTTTTCAAAAAAAAATTGTCATATCTGTTTCATAGCTTGATTACTGGATAATAACTAACAAATAAATCTTAATGCTTGTAAGTTACATTTCGAACATAGGTTTATGGGGATTTTAGTAACTATGACAGTGATATCTTGAGCTGTTAAGATGATTTTTATGCCATCCATTAATTTCCCCAGAAAGAAACTAATTCACACTTCATTCAGAATCTAGATAAAATCTAACCCAACATTAGAAACTCTAACCCAGTATTTTTCCTTTAAAAAAATCTCCTGCGTTAAGGAAATCACTCCTAGCCTTAACAATAAAACCCAGATTCTGCAGGTTGTGAATAATAGAAAGGTCTCACATGAGACTCAGCTCCAGTTCTCTTTCCCTGGTTTCCTTGAGAGTTGTCTTACCTTCAGGAGATAAGTTCCCATTAGCTGTTTGCTTTCATCGCCACAATGACTTCACAGGGCTTTTTGCTTTCATAATTGGTCAATACAGCTTTCCTGATTATAGCCAATAGAACACCTGATACAGGCTGGATTCTTCAAAAGACCCAGGGAAAGCAAAGGATGATAACAAGCAACTAAATAATCTGGCCATGAAATAACCACCTACTCTCCAGGGTCACCTGCCTCAATTACACCATGGCCCTATTTCTTTCTCAGTGTGGTTGGGGACCTATCTTAGAACATGTTACCTAGGAGATTCCTCTAATACTTTCACATTCCTCAAAGCTTAGACATATGTCTGTGAGCCAGAAAGCAGTTGCTTTTTTCACCCCCTTGAGAGTCTTCTTCTGAGTTTATTTTCTTTTTCAAGGAAGTATCTTATTCCAGGATGAAGGAAGTACCTCGTTCCAAGATGAATTAGAAGCATGACTATTTCTGATTATTGGATGACAATCAGAAATAGTATTACTCTTTATGAAGACCACAACAGAATAGTAACTACCTTAATATACTTCCGCGCACCCAGCATTCACATAGGAGGGGTACCCAGGAGCAAGAGGGAAGCAGTTCATTTGAATTTCTCCATAAACTGCTTTACTTTGGTTATCTAAACCAATGCAGCTATCATAATAGGGGGTGGAGGGAAAAGGCCTAATTACCTGAGTGGGAAGCATGAGATAAAACTTTGTAGTAAAATAATATCCAAATAGAGAAACTCATAGTTTTTTATATGCCTGACACAGATACTCAACATCTACATGAATTCGGGTGAGGGACATCTTGTCTGAAGGTGACAGTGTCCTCAGTTGTAAAATTCCTACAGTCTTTTTCATGGATACAGTCTTATCTATGGGTTACAGTATAATTATTCAAAGTGAAAACTGCCTAAATAATTATAAGCCCTGCTTGATGGGGATCTCACATATCCTTTTTCTGTTATTTATGAAAAAACAATTTTATTTGATTTTTAATATTTTGTTTCTCCCATTACCAGCTTTATTGAGGTATAATTGACAAAGAAAAATTGTCTATATTTATGGCATAAAATCTGTTGTTTTGATATATGTAGATATTGTGAAATGATTACATGATTACCACACTCAAGCTAATCAACATATTCTCAACCCAGATATATATTTGTGGTAAGAAAATGTATGAATCCATTTTCATGCTGCTGATAAAGATGTACCTGAGACTGGGCAATTTACTAAAGAAAGGGGTTTATTGGACTTATAGTTTCATGTGGAAGGAGAGGCTTCACAATTATACTAGAAGGTGAAAGGCCTGTATCAAATAGTGGTGCCAAGAGAGAGAATGAGAGCCAAATGAAACAGGTTTCCCCTTATCAAACCATCAGATCGCATGACACTTATTCGCTACCATGAGAGCAGCATGCTGGAAACCGCCCCCAGGATCCAAACATCTCCTACCAGGTCCCTCCCGCAGCATGTGGGAATTATGGGAGTACAATTCCAGATGAGAGTTGGGTGGGGACACAGCCAAACCGTATCATTCTGTCCCGACCCCTCCCAAATCTCATGTCCTCACATTTCAAAACCAATCATCCCTTTCCAAAAGTCCCCCACAGTTTTAACTCATTTCAGCATTAACTCAAAAGTCCACAGCCCAAAGTTTTATCTGAGGTAAGGCAAGATCCTTCCACCTGTAAGCCTGTAAAATCAAAAGCAAGTTAGCTACTTCCAAGATACAATGGCAGTACAGTAATTGGGTAGATACAGCTGATCCAAATGGGAGGAATTGGCCAAAACAAAGGGACTACAGACCCTATGCAAGTCCTAAATCCAGCAGGGTAGTCAAATCTTAAAGCTCCAAAATGATCTCCTTTTACTACATGTCTTATATCCAGGTCTCGCTGATGTAAGAGGTAGGTTCCCATGATCTTGGGCAGCTCTACCCCTATGGCTTCGCAGGGTACAACCTCCCTCCTGGCTGCTTTCATAGGCTGGCATTGAGTATCGGTGGCTTTTTCAGGCTGTTGGTGCAAGCTGTCAGTGGATCTACCATTCTGGGGTCTGGAGGACAGTGGCCCTGTTCTCACAGCTCCACGAGGCGGTGCCCCAGTAGGGACTCTGTGTGGGGGCTCCAGCCCAACATTTCCCTTCCACACTGCCCTAGCAGAGGTTCTCCATAAGAGCCCTGCCCCTGCAACAAACTTCTGCCTGGGCATCCAGGCATTTCAATAGATCTTCTGAAATCTAAGCAGAGGTTTCCAAACCCCAATTCTTGACTTCTGTGCACTCACAGGCTCAAAGCCATGTGGAAGCTGCCACGGCTTGGGCCGTGTACCCTCTGAAGCCATGGTATAAGCTCTACATTGGCCCCTTTCAGCCACAGCTGGAGCAGCTGGGATGCAGGGCACCAAGACCCTGGCCTGTACACTGCACATGGACTCTGGACCCAGCCCAGGAAACCATTTTCTCCCATGCCTCCGGGACTGTGATGGGAGGGGCTGCCATGAAGACCTCTGACATAACCTGGAGACATTTTCCTACTTGTTTTGGGAAATAACATTTGGCTTCTCATTACCTATGTAAATTTCTGCATCTTGAATTTCTCCTCAGAAAATTGGTTTTTCTTTCCTTTCACATTGTCAGGCTGCAAATCTTCTGAACTTTTATACTCCGCTTCCCTTATAAAACTGAATGTCTTTAACAGCACCCATGCCACGTCTTGAATGCTTTGCTGCTTAGAAATTCCTCCTGCCAGATTCCCTAAATCATCTCTCTCAAGTTCAAAGTTCCACAAATCTCTAGGGCAGGGGCAAAATGCCACCAGTCTCTTTGCTAAAACATAACAAAGTCACCTTTGTTCCAGTTCCCAACAAGTTTCTCATCTCTACCTGAGACCACCTCCACCTGGACCTCAGGGTCCATATTGCTATCAGGCTTTTGGCTAAAGCTATTCAACAAGTCTCTAGGGAGATCCAAACTTTCCCACATTTTCCTGTCTTCTTCTGAGCCCTCCAAACTGTTCCAGCCTCTGCCTGTTACCCAGGTCAAAAGTCGCTACCACATTTTTGGGTATCTTTTTAGCCACACCCCACTCTACTGTTACCAGTTTCCTGTATTAGTCCATTTTCCTGCTGCTGATAAAGACATACCCAAGTCTAAGCAATTTACAAAAGAAAGAAGTTTATTGGATTTACAGCTTCATGTGGCTGGGGAGGCCTCACAGTCATGGTAGAAGGTGAAAGGCATGTCTCACATGGTGGCAACAAGAGAAAATGAGAGCCAAGGGCCTGTCCACCCAAACCACCAAAGATACTTAAAATTGTTTCTCAAACTCACACAAAACCATCACACAAGCTGATATTAAAAATAATTATACCCACTAAGTCATCAGTCTATAATCAGTATTTTTTCTTCAGAAAAGTGGTGAAGAAGGCAAAGTATTTGACTTCTGATGTCAAATAGATTTTTTTTTTCATTCTCTTGACCATTTTAGTGTAATTTGAGACCACATAAATTAGGAAAGAAATGTTCACTACCCCAGCGGAGAGTGATTGATTGATCATCAAAAGGGCCTCAACTAGGTATCACCTGGTCCTTTTAAATGCATCCCTATGCTTCTGATATTGCCGACCACAACAGTCAGGACTTTAGTGAGAAGGACTTTAGGCACTTGTTTTAGATATATTTTCATTGGAGAGAACTAAGGCTCCAGTTTTAAATTTCTACTCTACACTGAGTCCTCTTCCTTCTCAGTGAAATCATTTTCTTTTATTCTCTATTTTAAGTTAACATTTATTGATTCCCTGTTGTGAGTAGTTATGTTTATTGCACCTACTATTGCCTGTGCCCACTTCCTTATTCTTTGTCTTTTCTTCTCTCCCAAGATATCACGGCAACCCGCTTCACAACAGACTGCCATTGTTTTGTAGTGTTTTAAAGAGAAACATCATAGGGCTTAGGGAGGAAGGTAGCTTTCAGAAGAGATAGCTTTTTTAAAAGCCATTGGTTAGCCAGTTTGAAAAGTTGTGCAGCTGCAAAAGCTGTATGGAAATGTTTATAAATTCAACTTTTACACATCCTTCCTCTGTCCTTTGCGTTATGAATCAATATTGGTATATGCTGATGGCCACATGCTTTTATATTGTGTTATCACTTAGAATTGCCTGGCAGTAAAACTCATGGAGTTCATTTAAAAATCAGTGTAATGCCAAATGTGTAAAACTTAGTGCAGACTGTCATATAATGACAACTCTTTAGATCCTCAGTTTACATCTTATTTTCCACATCCAATATCTGATTGCAGTCTCATTTGACAATTAAGAAAATTGAAACATAGAGAGGAAGGTGATTTACCCAAGGTTGCTCAGTTGGGGAAATGGCTGGATCTAGCTGACTCCCATTCCAGTAATTTTTCCACCTTTGTTGCTGATTCTTGGTGGTAGTTAGGTTTTCCTTATTTTTCTAATTCTCTTTGTCAAAATTTGCAATGGTAGAGAAAAGAAAAATGAATAAAAAAATGTATTTTGTACAAATTTATTAACATACCATTGTTAAGAAAGGTCTACTATATTGCAAGTCTTGTGTCAAATTGTAATCCCCAGTGTTGCAGGTGGGGCCTGGTGGGAAGTGATTGGGTCATGAGGGCAGATTTTCCTCTGGGTCCTGTTCTTGTGATAGTGAGTGAGTTCTTGTGAGATCTGGTCATTTAAAAGTGTGCAGCACCTTCCCACCCCCTCTCTTGCTCCTGCTTGGACCATGTAAGACACACCTGCTTCCCCTTAGCCTTCCACCATGATTGAAAATTTCCTGAGGCCTCTGCAGAAGCCAAGTAGAGGCCAGCATCATGCTTCTTGTACAGCCTATGGAACTGTTGAAACATGAGCTGATTAAACCTCTTTTCTTTGTAAATTACCCAGATTCAGGTATTTCTTTGTAGCAATGCAAGAACAGACTATTACAGCAATTGTGTAAAGTAATTTGGCAATTTTTCAAAGAACTGAAAGTAGAATTGCCATTTGCCCTAGCAATTCCATTTTTGAGTAAGTACACAAAGGAATATAAATTGTTCTCTCATGAAGACACATGCATGTGTATGCTCATCACAGCACTATTCACAATAGTATAGATATGGAATCAACCTAAAAGCCCACCAGCAGAAGACTGGGTAAAGAAAGTGTGATACATATACACCACGGCATACTATACAGTCATAAAATAGAGCAGGATCACATCATTTGCAGCAACATGGATGGAGCTGGGGGTTAGTAGCCTTATCAAACTAACACAGGAACAGAAAAACAAATACCACATCCTCTCACTTATCAGTGAAGAGCTAAACATTGGGCACAAACAAGGGAACAACAGACACCAGGCCCTACTTGAGGATGGTAGGAGGAAGCAGGGTGAGAATCAAAAAACTAACTTGGGTTTTATGCTTATTACTTAGATGATGAAATAATCTGTATACCAAGCCCCATGACATGCAATTTACCTATATAACAAACTGCATATGTACCCCTGAACCTAAAATAAAAGTTAAAAATACATATTTGCTCAATAATAATAATTTTAAAAAGAAACTGAGATACAGTGGCACTGAGGAGTTTGGCTAACACTCACCATGATGAATTGTTCTTCAACTTTTGAGAGACAAAGAAGAATAGACTTTTTAATCCACTGATCCATTTTACTAGAAATTTCTAAAAAGTCTTCTAAAAGGAGTTCTTAAAAAAGAAATCTGTAGAAAAACAAAAGCCTTCTTAGTAGCATAACAGTATAATTTTACTAACAAAACTGGAAACAAATATGTGCTTTCAAATAGAGAAATGTATAAATAAACTGTATCAAATTGATTCAAAAGATATTATGCAGGCATTGAAAATAACAAATATATAAATTATTTATCTGTTTTACAGTTTAGTTTACTTAGTGTTTGATATCTCATTTGAAGATTGGAGATACAAATAAAAATGCTTATAAAATATTCTAAGCAAAATAATGAAGCAAAATTTTATATGTGTACTATGACTACAACCACATAAAGCTCTACACATGAACAAGATTGGAATATATATATATATATATATATATACATATATATATACACACACTTTTATATTTGTATGCAGATAAATAGGCATAGTGTACAGGTGATAAGCATGTACATATAATTTTCTTTAATATTAAGATCTTTAAATTTAAATAGAAACTTGCCTTCATAGTAAATTCCTAAATTTTGAACAAATATGATCATTATCTTGAGTGGATTAAACTGAAAAACTTGTCTTTTTAATGATAAAATATAATCCATAAGACAAATAGTTTACTCTTATGATTATTTTGAGACAGGGTCTCATTGTGTTTCCCAGACTGGAGTGCAGTGGCACAGTCATAGCTCACTGCAGCCTCAAACTCCTGGGCTCGAGTAATCCCCCTGCCTCAGTCTCTTGGGTAGCCTATAGACTACAGGCACGTGGCATCATGCCTGTTTAATTTTTTTAAAATATGTTGTAAAAAAATATCTCACTATGTTGCCATGCCCATGCTGGTCTTGAACTCTTGGCCTCAGATGATTCTCCTGCTTCATCTTACAGTGATGGGATTACAGGTATGAGTCACCATGCCCAGCCTATTATTTTTATATGAAGGCATAAATTATTAAATTTTCAATTACTTTTTAATCAACCAAGATGAGATTTAGAATAATATCAGATCGTTACATAAAAATATAATTTAAGTGTATTCAAACCTTATTCAGCTTCCAAAAATAACTTGAATAATATTATTCTGGTTAAAGAGTAGGAATAATGCAAACCTACACGTTAGTTTGGTTAAAGGCCAACAGAAGATAGAACGTATGTAAAAATATTTACCATTTTTCTTAAGAGAGTTTATTGGTGACTGTTGTTTTGAAAACATCACGTTTATATTTTTGAGCCTCTAGCTCAATCGTATCTAAGAGCACAGTGAACTTCCGATTTCATTTGTGTTGACTTTCTAGTTAAAGAATAAATCCCTTTCCTTTGAAATGTAGCCTTGGTCAGCTGATGGAGCATTTTCTCCAAATATGCATGTTAGGAAAATTTGTTTCAATTTAAAAAGGAAACACGTGGCTATGACTTAACTATTAAAAAGTGAAATGTTCAATTGATGTGGATTTGGTCTTTCTATTTTTCCAGTCCCTCAAATGTTATTTCAACAAACCACCAAATGAGTAGCGGATGAATGAATTGTAGGCTGAATCCAAATTTTCTGACTTGGCTTAAGGCTTTTGTGCTGAAGACTCTGTCCCCAGAGCCTGGCATACATTGAGTTTGCCATTTAATTAACAAGCCGATGTTGTTTATTTTTTGTAATTCTGAGTTATTTACCAGCTGGCTCCTGGTTACGTCAGAAAGACGTAAAGAATGAAAACAAAAATACAAATAGGATACAGGTAACATCAGCAATGTAATCTCTCCCTATGCACCTGCTCGCCTCCAAACCAACCTATGTTGCTATTACAGAGATCTCTCTGAAATATGTGCTCATGCAACATAATATGTTAGAAGACAATACAATTTCTTGATTATAAATGTGTTAATTCACCATGTCCTTTTTAAATATAAGCAGTTACCCCAAGACTGTGATTATACATTCGTGAATGTATGTCATGCTGTTTATACTGATACCATATCCATTCTCTTCGTGTTTGAGTTTATTCACGCTTACTCCTGCACACACATACACATGCCTGCCATATTCCCTCTATCACTTTTTATATTTTAAAAATCAGTGAACTCCAAAGTACTCTATATTTTCCTTATATTATAGCACTGCAGCATCTAGAATTTTGTTATGTGTACCATGAATACTTTTAATGCAGATGGTGAGAGTAATGGTAATAACATGTCTGAAAACTGGAATTTTTCCACTTGTAGTGATTATAAGCATGGCAAATTAACTCTGTCAAAAAATTTTCAAAAATTATCCCTTATTATGAACCAGAGTTACTATTGTCTCTCTTTCTTTCTTTTCTTTTTCTTTATTTCACTACATTGTAGTAATAGTGATTGAAAAACATTTAGAAAATGCTAAAAGATCTAGAAGAAAATAAAATTGCTGTAATTTCGCTGCCTAGAGATAAAAACTACTAATATCATAATGCATATTTTTCAGATTTTTCTATATATTGAATATTTATTACAAAGTTTGGATCACATTGTACACTATTTTCTAATATGCTGTACTCAGTAATGTATCATAAAATCTCTTACAAAATCCTAACACAGTTCTCTAATTTCAGTATGATTGCATCATGGAATATGGATGTACATTTAGTTATTTAAGGACTAGGGGTATTGACACTAATGTTTTTGAAGTTTCCATCAACTGAATCCTTGTCATCAAGGATTCAGTTGATGGAAATAGGAGCACTTATGTTCCTGTGTGTCCCAGGCTTCCTGACAGAACCCCACATGCAGTGCTCTGATGGAATAGCAGCTGATACTGTTATCACTCAGCTCAGGCAGCTGGGTGCCTAAGGGCCTTTCCTGTCCATGAGCCACCTGACTATAATGGCTTATGTTTTAGGTGTGTGTGTGGTTGGAGGGGTGGGGTGCAATTATACTACAAGGCTGTATTTTTAAAAGATTTCAAATATGTTGAATGACCTTGTTTGTACATCTTAAAATAGCTTTAAGTGCCCAGGAATTCCTTCTCCAGAATTCACAAAGGGATAATCTTCAGGTTCCTTCCTTCCTTCTTCCCTTCTTTTTTTCTCCCTGCCTTCCTTCCCATCCTCCCTCTGTCCCTTCTTTCCTTCCTTCCTTCCTTCATTCCCATCCTCCCTTCCTTCCTTCTCATCCTCCCTCCCTTCCTTTCTTCCTTCCCTCCCTCCCTCTCTCCCTCCTTCTTCCTTTCCTTTCCTCCCTCCGTCCCTCTTCCTTTCCTTCCTCCATCCCTCCCTCCCTTCCTCTCTCCCTTCCTTCCTTCCTGCCTTCTTTCCTTCTTTCCTTCATTTCTTTCTTCTTTTTCTTTTTCTAAAACCACTTGAATATATTTAGGAAGCTTTGAATGAAAGCAAGACATTTATTCTTTACATCTTAAGGTAGGAAAGGCATTAAGAATTACATCTATTCCCACCTAGAAAAATATTACTTAATCTAACAAAATACCACAATTATATTTAGAAATACAATAAACTATGAATGCTCAGGAGGTGTTCAATGTCATGGTTTTAACTCTATACCTGTGCCACATTTTCTAGAATAAGTTAAGAGACCTCACACACATTGTCTTTAAACATCCGTGTAAGATGGTTGCTAAAAGCATTCACATTTTGAATTACTTTCACTTTTTTGCCTAAATGACTTTCAGAGTTTCGACAGTATTCACTCTTCACAGTTAATAAGTATTATCATTTGGAGTTTTTTCTAAGGCCTAAATTAAAAAGCCAAATGGGAGGGAGTGGCAGGGAAAATGTGTTAGAAAACTACTTGTCTTCATTAGTTCACACACTAGAAACAACATCTGACTCATTCATGAACCCAGTTCTACTCTAAGTGGAAAGACTATGAGGACTTTGGGCCAGACCTTCTTGAGTATCTGTGTGAAATGAAACACTGTCTCTAGGAAACATCAGGAAGGTATCATTACTGGGCAAAGTAGCAGGAACCAAATAGAAAACCAAAACATCTTATTTATTCTCATTGACTGCAAATGTTGACCGATTCTTCTGGATGCTTTCTTCTTCATACTTTTAAACTTCAGTGCAAGTATCTTTTCCATATATGATTCTAAAATTGAGATCTTAAAATCCAAAAGAGAAAAAAAAAACATGGAGGTTCAGAGACAAAGGGAGGAAGCAATGTGCTCTTTTATTCTGCCATAGTAATTACACTAGGGAAATAACTAGCAGTAGCATTTGAGAAACGAAATACCCGGCTGGGTTGGTGGCTCATGTCTGTAATCCCAGCACTTTGGGAAGCCGAGATGGGTGGATCACCTGAAGTCAGAAATTCAAGACCCACCTGGCCAACGTGGCAAAACCCCGTCTCTACTAAAAACAGAAAAATTAGCCAGGTATGGTGGCATGTGCCTGAAATCTCAGCTACTAGCAAGGCTGAGGCAAGAAAATCGCTTGAACCTGGGAGGCAGAGGTTGCAGTGAGCCGAGATCATGTCACTGCACTCCAGTCTGGGCAACAGAGCAAGACTTCCACTCAAAAAAAAAAAAAAAAAAAAAAGAAAGAAAAAGAAAAATGTAAAGAAATACTTTAGTGGGGCAGTATAATAATTTGAAGAAAGTGCCTTAAACTGTTTACACTTTTATTATTTTTCAATTGAGATATCTGAATGATTGAAAACTGACTTCAGATATAATTTAAATATTTCTCTTACAGCTGGAAATGACACTTACTTAAAGGGTAGAACAGAGACACACACATGTAGTCCTGCAGTTCAGATTCTGCTTCTAGTTTTCTAATAAAATTTGTTGAAAGAACCTGCCAATTTATTAACATCTTCAAACCCAGGAGGCTGAAAATTATGGCTACTGTACTATATTCCACACTGCAGTTGAAAAAAAGTCTTCTGCTTCATCTGAGGTCAAGAGATTGCTTTGCTTCCTTAAGAGCATTGTTAAGGGTCTGATAATTTAAGAAATTTAAGATAAAATAATGCATGTGTGTATGTTAAAGAAAAAGCAGAGTAATAGTCTACTATATAGAAAGACTTCTAAATTGCTTTTTCAATTGAAAAACAAGCAGGACTCAATTTAAAAAATAAGTATTGGCACTGATAATAAAAATTGATTTTTTCTCTCTGCATCTTGCAATGAGTTCACTGTTTAAAAAAATCAGAACTTATTTTTCTAAAAATCTGTGGACTCTGTAAAAGTTAACTTGCCTAATCAATATGCTCAAGAAGTTTTCTGAGCAACTTGTATTTTTGCCTTCCCTATTCACACTATATAAAAACCACACTTTATTTCCTTTCTTTTTCTGAGAAAGCTTTAAATTAACTAATTTACTCAGTCTATGGAATTCTAGGCCATGTAGATCTTGATTGTACTTCTAACTTCACCACTCACTCTTTAACAGTGTACAGGCTAATTATGCTCATCTGTAAAATAAGAATAACAGATATTTCCTAGGATTATTATGAGAGCTAACTGAGATAATATGCCTAAAGTTCCCAGCTCACAGCCCTGTGGGTCTCATAAGACAGGTGGCCACACTGTTAGTTCCTTTCCTGTTCTCCACCTGTCTCCCTCTCCTGTTCCCC
Organism: Sapajus apella; assembly: GCF_009761245.1. Taxonomy (NCBI): domain Eukaryota; kingdom Metazoa; phylum Chordata; class Mammalia; order Primates; family Cebidae; genus Sapajus; species Sapajus apella. The sequence continues at coordinate 11,962,789 of NW_022436985.1, read as the reverse complement.
ACCCCTCTCCACAACTTAACCTCAAAATAATGCATAAGTAATTGTAGGGAAATTAGCATGAGTGCCCAAATGCATGTGTGACTGAATTAACTCAGCAGTGAACTTGGCATTCCATAGCTAACCTTTCCCCTTCATTAATCCCCTTCTCCAGCCCCCTCAAACACAGAAGTACAACAGGACACCAGGTGAGCTATGTAACCAGCCATGCACGTAAGCATTTTCTACCAGAGTTTCGACTAGTCTTGTTCTGCCTCAAACACTAGACAGGGCTCATGTTGCTCACAGTTAACTGACTCTGGCCATGTGGTGGCTGCCCTCAAGGTCCGCCACAAAGAGAACAGCAGTTCAATAAAATCTTGAACTCTATTTATAGCCCACTTGAAACAAGCAGTTTCCTTGAAGCCCAAGAAGCCTTCCTTGAGAATGCAGCAAGTAATTTACTAGTCCCAGTACTAACTGGGGAGATAGAGGGGGGGACATGCAGCAAGTGCATTTTTTCAAGTACTGCACATATAGAAAGCATTTTCTCCTACACTCTGTCCCATTTCACCCTCATGTCCCCAGCCAAGGAAGAAGACAAAACAGGCACTAGTAACAAATCCCTGTTTTATAGATTACAAAATTGATGCCTAGGGGCTTAAATTGCTAATGAACAGTGGTGGTTGGAGAAAGAGGTAAAACAAAATGTCTAAAGAGTCAGAATAATTTCTTGCTCATGCAATCAATGTAAAATTCAGTAAGTCATTATTTTCCTATTAAAAAATGTATACAATAAAGAAGAAGTGTTTTGTAAAGCACATGCAAGATTAAAAAATGTTATCTCTCCACTTCTAAGAAGATCAAAATATGAGAAATAAAAACTTAGAGAGACTCTACAGGGAAATATTTATTAAAATGTTTGTATCTATTTATAATATATATTCAGAGTGATTATATTTTTTGGCAAGAAATGTCTTCTTAAAGACCCCCCAAATTAAAATGTGCATAATTGAGACTAATTTTGAAAAATATGATAGGAATTTTTATGAGAAATTTTAATTGACTCTGTCAGTCAGCTCTGAAATAAATACATCTTTACTATTTTTTTTAATATGGGAGTTTGAATAATTCCAGTATGTATGCAAACACAAGACTTTATTATATGAGTTTATGGGCCAGAAATCACTTTGCTCTTAGAATTAATTTGATTTTGGTAAATATTTTAATTTTCTACAACCCTTCTTTGAGCCCTGTTACCTGGAAACCTGAAAATAATAAACAACTTTTTGGCTTGAGAGGGATGTCTGGGCAATTGGAATAGCTACACTGAAGTCTGTGTGTGTGAGTGTGTGTGTGTGCGTGCATGCGCATGTGTGTATTTAGAGAGAGAGAGGTTATTGCCTGGGTTGGTTGCTTGGCTTGGTGCCATTTGGGATTCTCAGATTTACTGCGTCTCTGACCTCCTATTGTCCCAGCTCTGATTTATGGAGTTCAGAATCTCGAAAGGCAAGGTGTCTGGAGTTTAGGGTCTTTCCATGACAGCCCCTCCTCTTCCCTGTATACTCCTTTTGCTTGTGGTCACCTTGTGGTGACCTTGCAGGACTCAGCGTTTTTACCTGAGCTTAGTAGCTGGGGAGCCCACTAGTGCTGGGGAGCGAGCCGTGGTTTCCATTCCTGGGTGATGGAGTCATGGGAGAAACTGCAGTGAGCAAACACAGTAGGACCTGAGTTGGGCTCGAATGTGCTTTAAGCGGCTCAGGACAGAGCAGCTGCTCTGTCTCCCAGCTTGAAAGTGCAGCCTGCATTTGTCACTGACCACTGAAGTGTATGTTTGGGCAAGGTGAGAGCTGGGTGCTTTGTTCTTAATTTGGAGACAAATTGCCAGGTATTGTTGTTGATTGTGTTTGATAATTTGGGGATATTTATATCACCACAAATTCAGGACCTAGACTGTGTGTGGTTTTATTTATGCCCTTGTTTTCTGTCATGATCCGTTCAGCTCTCCACGGTGTCCACATTGTGGCAACAGATTGGACACAGTGCTATTCTTCCACGCTGAAATGTGATCATTCTACTGCAGTGTTTCTTGGATTCTTTCGTTAATCGCTGCTGCCGCATGATATATCTGTTCATATACAGAATCCCAGTGCTAATGTGAAGGCACATAAAAACTGCTTCTGATAAAAGTCTGAATTGCTTTATTTGTTTAGAGCTTGCTGTGGTGTATTCTTTGCTTTACACTTATTTTAGTGGCTGAAACTTTGAGAGAGTAGAGTGCCTTAGAATTTGATCTGATGACAGAAGCAGTGGGAATTTTCTGTGTATTTGCTTGTCAAAATGAAAACTTCTACTTGGCCATTTGTGTGTGTCTGTGTGTGTGTGTGTTCATGTGTTATTTTAAAAAAAAGAGAGAGAGAGAACCAAAAGAAAAGCAAATAATACTTGCTATCTTTTGGTGTACTTACAATTAACTTAATCAACCTATAAAGCTTTTGTTATCAGCATATTTGAATTTTGTAACGTTACATTCTGTGTACACAAGACAATACAACAGCTATGTGAGCATGTAAAAGTAAATGGGAATGTAGAGGATTACTCACGATGAGTCTGTTACAACAGGAATTAAAATCATGCTCTTGGGTTAATATACCTTAATCATGGGTGAGTTTTGTATGTTGGCTACTTAAGTGAACCCATAAAATATATAAAGGAGATACTTTTTAAATATCTAAATAAATATATAGGAGATTTATATTCATAAGGCTCACATTCTAGAAAAGAGAAAAGTATAGGAATTTGGTACTGTGTAAATAGAAGAAGAAAAAGATATCAGATTTTAAAATGGAAAAGAAGACAATACATTAAAATGAGGAATAATTATGAGAGAATGCCAAAAAGTACTTTAACTGCTCAAGTTTTTATGTCTAATGAAAGAACAATTGAATACTTAAAAAAAAATTAGAGTCAGCAGAAATGAAGCCAAGAACAAGAATTCTTAATAAAACATGTCAACCTGTGGAATGTACTTGTCAGTTTTAATTAATTTGAATTCTATTGCTAAGATTAATAAAATGAGAAAGAAAAAAGGAAATTTTAAATTTTTATTTAAAATTGATCTGCATTTTCATAGACTTTAAAAAATTATAAAGTAAAATAAACTTTATTAAAAGGCAATGAACATTAAAATTATTCAAAACAATAAATAACATATAATATCAAAATCATCTGTCCCACTTTTAAAGTATGTCAGTTTAGAAAGAAAATTCTAAAACTGTAAACTAGATTGCCACCTGTTCCTACATGCACGTGGAATGCCAAGTTCCTGGGATACTCTCTTCATGGTTTCTTGCTTTCAGAGTCTATATAAGATCACTGTGTTATGCTGAGCAGAAACACCTGACTCTAACACTGAATGCTTTCTATGAGAGTTAAGAAAATGTTTCATTTCACAGATGTGGAACTTGAGGTACATAAAGAATTAATGATCGGCATTTCCATATGGGAACCTGTACTATATTGGCTTTTCACAATCTAAAATTTGGCTGCTTCTTGAAAGGAGTTTAACATGACTATCACCATGACTGAAAGGATGTAGAGGAAGGCCTCATATAACTGCTTTATAAACACATGCCCATTCATCCTTCTGTGAGGACTACAGTCCAGTATGTTCAAATGCGGCATCCATGTGAACCCATGGGCAGCTTCTATGTAGAAAGGCTAGAAAGTTAGTCACCTATTTGATGAACCATACTCAGTGTATACAGACAAGAAAAGCCTTTAATAGTGTCTGTGTTTATTCTTTAGATAACTAGCTTACCTCAACATGCAAAGAGGTTTAAAAAGGTTTAGAGATTATAGGTACTGACCTCAGAGCACATGCCAGTCTGTTCAAACACATTTACTTCTATGCAATTAAGTTCTCCTAGTTAAGGGGAAAGATTAACCTTTGTTTATATATTTGATAAGTATCTCTAATTTTCTAAAATGCTTAAACTCTCTAATACATTGTGTCCTTGCTTTCTTCCTTCTTTCAGCTTTACACTTTTATTCTAGATTTTAAACTCACTAAGTTCTTCATTTGCTGAGCCTTCTTTCTTTTGACCTACACTCAATTTCTATACCTTGGACAAGGAAGCAGTTATGATTTATCCCTTTGGACTAGGGAAAATCCTACCTCCCTTGAAATCAAGAGATTACTGCCCACCATCTGAGTAGAAAATGGGAGGGTGAGTGGGAAAGAATGAGATTAGTGGCTACCAGGCAGCAGTGACCACTGTGTCCATTGTCCCTAGCATTTCTGCTATTCATACTTTTTCAATCCATCTAGTCCATTGCTAGGCTTGGAAACCTACATCAACAATTGTTTATACATACTGACGTAGTTACACTTCTACAAAGGCCTTTGGTAAACTGACACTAAATATGATTTTTAGCATATGGGAGTGGCTTACAGCACCATCCATCATTTTTATGTCTCTTTACCTTAGACACTAAGTTCTATTTTGCCTACTAACTCTTCCCAAAGCAGTATAGATTCAGATAATATAATGGGCACTCACACAACATTTAACTAATACTTCTAGATTCCTTAAAGTAGGCCTCGGTTGTTTGAAGAGAAGAAGCCTGGAGAGCAGGGTGTGGGGTGTGCTTATTCCTCTGGTGGTGGTCTTCTGAGATCATGGTGTTCTGACAGTCACTGGGCTCCTCAGTGGACCCCAGCTGTAAGGATTTGGCAGCTGGAGTAGGAGCAGATGGCAGCAGGTGATTCTCCGTTAGAAACAGGGAATATAAACGTTTTCTGCAAGTCTGCTCAAGAGCCCTGCCTCATTTATCTTGAATGCAGTTTGTCTTCTGAGGAAATAGAATGAACAGCCTGGTTGCTAAAATATGACTGCCTGTCATTCTTGGCCCCGCCACAGGATTTACCTCCTAAAGTCATTATCTCAAATACGTATATAGTTCCTGCTTTTTAAACATTTAAGTTATTTCTATTATACTAGGTAAGGCCTCAAATAGGATCCCAGTGCCTACCTATGTTCCCCTCAATAGCCATGCATCACCATAAGTAATAAATAACTTTTAACAGCATTGATGATCAATACAATATAAACTCTTTACACATTGATAGCTCCAAAATTCTTAACAATATGTAATTTAAATAATCTGTAAAACAATGTAATCATAACTTCCAAATCAAATATTTCCCTTTTTTTTTTTGAGAGGGAGTCTCGCTCTGTCACTGAGGCTAGAGTACAATGGCACAATCTCGGCTCACTGCAACCTCCGCCTCCTGGGTTCAAGCGATTCTGCTGCCTCCGCCCCCTGAGTAGCTGGGATGACAGGCATGTGCCACACGCCCGGCTGATTTTTGTATTTTTAGTAGAGGCAGGGTTTTCACCATGTTGGCCAGGCTGGTCTCAAACTCCTGACCTTGTAATCCTCCCCCCTTGGCCTCCCAAAGTGCTGGGATTATAGGCGTGAGCCACCGTGCCCGGCCAACTTCCAAATATTTCTAATGGGCAAGGAGCCATCAATAGAAAGTTATTGCAAAGTTTCCTATTTATAGGCATATTTGACTTTAAGGCAATTTTCAAAAACACTACTCCAATATATTAAAATCAATAAATAGAGAGACTTTTACATGCTCTCTAATATTTTTAAAGATAAGCATGCTTTAAATAGTTTTATGATAAAGTATAAAACTCACTGGAGCGTGTTCCTTCTCCAACTCTTATTCTTGTACAGTGGGGTTTCCTTTGACTGATAGCTTATCAGAACACACCAGTGTGTTTCAGAGGGATTATTTTGTGGCTATAAAGAAAGGTCTCCACCTGGTGCAGTGGTTCACGCCTATACTCCCAGCACTTTGGGAAGCCAGGGTGGGAGGATCACTTGAGCCCAGGAGTTCAAGACTGGGACAACATAGCAAAACATGGACAACATAGCAAAACTCAGTCTCTACTAAAAATACAAAAATTAGCGGGACATGGTGACACATGTCTGTAGTCCAGAGTTCTAGGGAGGCTGAGGTGTGATAATCACCTGAGTCCAGGAAGTCGAGGCTGCAGTGAGCTGACATCACACCACTGCAATCCAGCTTGGACAACAGAGACTCTATCTAAAAACAAAAAAAACAGTATTTCCTCTTCCTTCTAAGTCTGTAAGACTGTATTTTTAAACATAGGTTTTATTATTATTCAGGAAAGGTGAGACCAATAGATCAGGAGGTGATTGCTATTGAAAAGGCAGTTTGTCACTCTCAAGTTCCCAAGAAGAGAGGGGGAGGCGACACATGTGAGCCATACAGGGAAGCACCAGGGTCAGTCAGAAGCAGAAGGAACCAAAGGAAAACAGGGGCGAGAGCCTTTTGTGTTTTCCATGGGCAGGAACAAATAAGGTCGGGTGAGTAGGCTTAGAATTGTCTGGTTTGTATAATTTTGGTGGGCTCAGTGGTGGGAGGATTATCTCTAGTTGTCTAGTACCTGGCCCTGGAGTGATTCGAGCAGAAGGATAGTGGCCCAGAGCATGAGAGCCTGATAGAGGCGGTGGTTGGGGTATGGGTTCTGGATTGGTTAGTTTGCATGTGAAAACACACTGCCAGCTAAGTCTTTTCCTATTACTAGGCATTGGCTAGCCCTGGATGGGGCAGTCTCTTCAGGCCCACAAGGCCACAGATGACAAATCACCAGAAATACAAAAAATAAAAAGGCATCATTAATACAGATTAACACATGAAACAGGAATAGACTACTTAGTATCATTTTGCCATGTGTGGTGTGCAACGGGTTAGTCCATTGTGGACAGCCCTCTCTTAATACCAAATGTACCCCATTAACTTAGGCAGAACTGTAAAACAGTGGGGGAAGGATGAATGAGTCAGTAAGAAGTAGTAAGTACTGGTACAACTATATAGCCATTTAGGAAAAAAAGTAACACCAAAACACATTTTAAAGTGTTTGAAGGTTTAGGTGTAAAGTATGAAGTTAACAGCATACTAGACGGCTTGGTGTCCTTACATGCACAGGGGAGGTGCCGCTACCACCACGTCACTGAGTTGTCGTGGGCAAGGGGTGGAAGTGGTGTCCTGCTGTTTGAGAGGTACTTGGGCGTGGCAGCAGTCATGGCAGTTACTGTAGCAGAATAGACGTATCCAAGGTGGGCCTTTTCCTGTACCATCTACCCCAATGTTATCTACGTGTTTTAGGTTCCCGGGCTTCAGAAAGGAGGAAAAGCAAAGAAGGTATAAATGTAAATCACCAATTTTTTTTTTAATTCCAAATTGATGCCTGTGTTTTATGCTGGGGCCAGACAAGTGTTAGGAAAACATTGTAGACTGATTTCTTGCTCTTACTGTCCTGATTCCTAAATCTGATTCTTGATTGAGGCCTTAAAGTGCCATCACTCTCTCTGGTGTCTGCAGATGTCTGATCTGTGACTTCCACTGGTGTGACAATGGGATGGCACACTGTCAGCTATGTGCTGGCCCTTTGAAGTTGCTCTCAGAATAGGCTGAACTGATTCAAAAAGCTATCTATCAAAAGGCATGTGCTTTGCGGGGAGGAGACAGCTTCAGTTGGAAAGATTTTTCTTTAGGTCTGTGGATTCTTTTTCCTTTTTCACTTCCTGTTCCTCTAGTTAATTTCTTTAACAAGAGGTCCCTCCCCTCCCATGACCTCTTGTACTGTTTCATACCATCCTCTGGATTAAAAACAACAACAACAACAACAAAACACTTGTGTCATTCACGCTAAGTTTCTCAGACTGGCAGGCTGTTGAGAGCAATGTGCAGTGTTCCTAACAACAGATTAAGGCAAATCCACAGAAACTCAAAAGCCTGAAAGGCTTGAAAAATTGCTGAGGACTACCCTGTTATATTTGGAATTTCTGCCTTTTGGATTTGTATTAGCTAAGAAACCTAGAAAAGTTTTTAAACTTTTAAAATTTATTATTAATAGAAACTTGGAAGGTACAATCAGTTTTCTAAAACAGTCACAAAGAATTTCATCAAGGTGCTGAGGATGAAGGTCAAATGTGTCTAAAACTGTCAAGTAGGATGTTTATAAGCTCGCTAGAAGTCATACAAAACTGATTTTAACTATCAGAAATATTTTACATTAGTTAAGAATACAGACATTGGGATCAATTAGACCTGTTTTGAAATCCATGAGCAAGTTGGGAAAGTTACTTAACTTTTGTAAAGCTCTGTTTTCACATATGTAATATTAGCATAAATCACATATTATGAAGTATAACTGAGAAAATATGTATGTACAGATTTGTCTATAGCAGAATAAATAATCAAAAAGCTAATCTGTAAGTGGCGATATTTTAGCAAATAGAATTATCATGATTTGGTGGAGGAGTGACACAGCAGTTTAGTCCACAATGGACCTACCCATTGCACACCACACGTGGCAAAATGATGCTAAGTAGTCTATTCCTGTTTGGTGTGCTAATCTGTATTAATCATGCCTTTTTATTTTTTGCATTTCTGATGATTTGCCATCTGTGGCCTTGTGGGCCTGAAGAGAGGTAGAAAAAGTTAGGGGAACGTTATGAGAGAATAAAAAGAACTAATGGGAGGTAAAATAGGATATATTTGATTATTGCAGAATGACGATCTTATTGTCATTGTCTGTGACCTTCCTCTGTGGGACCTAATACAATGTCTTCCTCATAGCAGGTCCTTTTTTGTTTGATAAATGAATGGATAAAAGAAAGAAAGAGACACTACCTGTGAAAAAGAATATTTAAAAACACCTCCAAGTTGTCCTATCTCAAGTACACTGCGTTGGTCAGATATATCTGTAATACTTCACCCATCTGTCCACTTGCCCCTGAAAATGAGACACAAAACTAATAAGAACAGTTCTGTTGATTACCCAGTGTATTCCTCACAACATCCTGTAAGGAGGTGAGAGTGAGAAACCAGTGTTCTTTGGACACCCCAAGGAATGACACACCTGTCAAAGCAGAGAGAAGATCTGTGATGTCCACGTGGTTCTGGTAGAAGTCAAAGGGTGAACAGAGAACCCCAAATGGAAAAGACCATTAATCTTAAAGAAATGCCCAGATGGGATGAGGGCCTTGACCTAGAGTTGCTTTTACTATTTGGGAAGGGACAAATACTTATATTCCTTTGCTTTATAGAATGTTTTGTTTCCCCAAGCCTTGCCCATTAAATGCCAACAACTCCTCCATTTATGTGAAAACCCAAATACTCCTGTACTTTTCAAATACCTCCAAGGGAGTAGTTCCCAACTAAAGAACATTGAGAGTATAAAATGTAGAATGAACCATATTTAGAAGTGTAATGACTAAGTATCAAAGTAAAAAACTTCACTCCTTGGCTTTCATGGATCTTTTAAGCATGTATTTTACTCTTTTAAAGTGGAAGCAAATACCTTGTTAGTAGCTTGTCATTTCTCTGAGGAGTGTGTTTGAATCATGTTTGCTGTGAGTCTGATTTGTATAGACCCATCACTTAGCTACTGAGTGACATTAGCATACCTCATTCTCACCTACACACTCTCATATAAATCTATGTGGGTTTGTTTTTCTCTACTTGTATTCATTGCAAACCTAATAACTCTCACAATGTGATATTTTTAAAAGAAAAGTTTGTTTCGTTGTAGAAAATTCTAAAAAGGAAAGTAATTTATAGGGCTGATAATGAGGTGCAAAGGAAGTGAAGTGATAGAATGTGATAGTGATTCGTGTTTGATTTTTGTTGTTGTTGTTGTTTTTGAGATGGAGTCTTGCTCTGTTGCCCAGGCTGGAGTCCAGTGACACAATCTCTGCTCACTGTAACCTCTGCCTCCCAGGTTCAAGTTATTCTCCTGCCTCGGCCTCCCAAGTAGCTGGGATTACAGGTGCGTGCCACCATGCCTGCCTGATTTTTGTATTTTTAGTAGAGACGGAGTCTCACCATGTCGGCCACGCTGGTCTCAAACTCCTGGTCCCAAGTGATCTGCCCACCTTGCCCTCCCAAAGTGCTGGGATAACAGGCATGAGCCACTATGCCCAGCCAGATAGTGATGTGTAGATAAGAGCAGTTTTGGATAAATTATGGAATTCAGACTTGGCAGTGTTGCCAATCTATGACAGCATGTCGTTATTGACACCTGCAATGACAGCAGAAGCAACGCAAGCTTTAGCCTAAGACACATGACCTCCACCTTTCGTTGTTACCTTATCTGTGTATGGGATGTTGTGTTCACATTCCTCACATTGTGTTAAGTTTTGTGGTACAGCAAACATTTCTGTGTGTTTCTGTGTGTGTCAGAGGGTAGGAGCATGAAGAGTCAGGGAAATGCCCTTGATAATAGTACCTGTATTACTTTCCCAAAACTGCTGTAACAAAGTTTCACAAATGGGTGGTTTAAACAACAGAAAGTTCCTATCTCACAGTTCTGGAAGCCAAGTCTAAAATCAAGGTGTTAGCAGGTTGACGCTGCCTCTGAAGGCACAAGAGAAGGGTCTGTTCTGAGTTTCTCTCCTAGTTTTCGATAGACTCGGGAGTTTCTTAGCTTGTAGATGTCTGTCTTTCTCAGCATCACTTTCCCTGTGTGCATATCTGTCACTGCATCCAAATATCCTCTTTTTATGAGGACGCCAGTCATATTGGATCAGGAACTACCTTGTTGACCTGTCGAGGCCCTATTTCCAAATAAGACCACATTCTGAGATACTGGCAGTTAGGACTTCAACGTATCTTTCCTGAGGAACGTAATTCAACCCCTAGGATTGGCTCAGAAGGAATAATAGTAATGGGAGAACCCGAGAAAATCAGAGTCCAGGACTGGCCTCAGTATTCTATTACCTCCATGCTGTTCCAAGTGTGGTCAGTGACCAGCAGCATCAGTATCCTGTCAGCACTGGTAAGAAATGCAGAGTCTCAGGCCCCTCCTAGATCTCCCGCATCAGAATCTGCATTTTAACCTAGATCCCCAGATGTTTTGTTTGTACATTAAAGTTTCAGAAGAGCTGCTCCAACTCAGAGAGTAGAAACCCCATTCTCAAATGCCAAAAAAGGGGGAAAAAGACTCTCGATGTGCGGGGACCCCCTAAATACGTGCACATAGTTAAGTATGGGTCATCATTCTAGCCAAGCTGTGACATATTTATTCCTAAAGGTAATATTTATCTCTGAAAGTAGTTTAGGAGTTAAGTGTCGAAGACTACTCCCTTGCTGTAGAGCATCCCTTAGGAGTGAACTCAGAAGATCATCATACGCAGAGATAGTGCAAATTCTTTTTTCCTACACTTGCTTTGCTTCTGTAAGTTGTTTCTTTTCCACTAACCTGGTCTGTAATTTGAGTCAGACTAGCTAACTGGGTCATACAATATAATTCTGAAATAAGGCCCATCAAGGAAAAACATTTTCCCAAGTAATGGGGAAAAGGTACTTGAGTTTCTAACATCATTCTTTAAGTGACTGAAAACATGCTGAACTCTTGCTTCACTGACTTCTGCCTCTCCTGCCCTAAGGTCTTTGCATGTCCCTAAAAATTTAATTCAGCTGAAAGTTGTGGTTTTGAAGTCTATGTTACATGAAGACAAATGGAAAGAGAAAAAAAAAAAAAGCAGCAGAATTAAACTCTGTCCTGGAGTCATCTGGGGCAAATGCTTATAATAGCAAGGGAACAAATGCAGCTTCCCCAGAGGAACTCTGAGGTTGTAGTTCTCATGGGGGTGGGGACTTGAAGTGACGTGGTTATTCACAGAAGTAAAATATGCTCAGGAGGAGCCCACTCCCCTGAACTCCAGAGTTGTCAGCAAGCACACCATATGGACTGTATCGCAATCCCAATAAAACTGCCACGCTGCCGATAATGTTGTCGGGAAACTTCCCTACATGGAAATGAATCTTTGTGACTGAAAATTAGAGAACTTTAATATTTTTGCCATCTTCTCTCGAGACCTATACTTAGTTTAGGTTCCTAGATAAGTATCGTATTTCTGTTCTGCTGGCTTTATCTATATGCTAAGTATGAAAACAAAACCATACTTTGAAAATATACTCCCAGCATCATTTAATGGTTTTGATCATCCTTTCTGCTAACATTCTTTGTTGGGTTCAAACAACGTCTGGAAGAAATAGTGAACATGTGCTGTTACTAGGCACCAGCCACTCTCCTAAGTGCCTATATTACTTATACACTTTTAATTCTCACAACAACGGTATAAACAACAGATGGGGAAATTGTACCGATGAGGAAGTTGAGACACAGGTTAAATTGTGACATCAACTAGTGGCAGGGTCAGAGTTCAAATCTGATTCCAGGGCCTGTGAACATGATTACTGTGGATACTGCCTCTCAAGAGAGACATGAAATCATTCTGAATATATCTCTAAAAGGCCAGAATAACTACTGTAAACTGTGTTTTTAAAATCTCTTTCATTGCATTAGCCAATTATTATTGCAGATGTCCCCCCACCCCACCACTTTGGTTGCTGAAACTGTATTCTTCCTTAAGTGACACATTTTAGGCACATTTTCTTTAAGATATAAACAAAATGCAATTATTTTCACACCTTCCTTCCCCCACGAAGTCCATCCCTCCCTCCCCCAAACTAATTTTGCCAAACACCTGCACTGTTCTGTATTCGCGTGGAGGGCCCACCTCGGACCTTTTCTGCTCATCCTTTCCTTGTTTCTTCCTCCAGCCGCACTGAGCCCCTTACCTTTATTTGTTGTCATTATGCTGATCAATACTGAGTTCTAACAAAAATCATAGTTCAGTTGCCACACCCTGAGCACTGTTGATGGCATTTTCATGAGCAACTACCTACCTTAGATGACATCTAATAAATGTTTCACACCTGCTTAATTCCAAAGGGAAGGGGAAACCCCTGCAATTGCAATGAACTAAAAATGATGGCTATTCTCATTACTTTTGGTAATCATAATAAAACAGAGAAGACTCAATAATAATTGTATAAATTATTTTAAACATTAAAAATAGTAATTTGTAAGTATGTGTGGCTTAACACCACCCTTGCTTCAAAGTGCCTTTCTGAAAGAAGGAAGTGTACATGCTGATTTAAATTTGGATATCAGAGGATAGAGACTTTCTAGTGCTCCTTATTCTTACCTTTTGTTAACACTGATCATCCAAACTTGAATTCTTAATAACAGTGTTTATGCTCATATAGAAATTCTTTATCAATGCAGATAAAGCTTTAAACCTGAATATGTCTGGTCATAATTCTAACTTTTTTTTTTTTTTTAGGCTGAGTCTTGCTCTGTCGCCCAGGATGGAGTGCAGTGGTGTGATCTCTGCTGACTGTAACCTCTGCCTCCCAGGTTCAAGCGATTCTCCTGCCTCAGCCTCCCAAGTAGCTGGGATTACAGGCTCATGCCACCACACCCAGCTAATTTTTGTATTTTTAGCAGAGATGGGGTTTCACCACTTTGGCCAAGATGGTCTCGATCTCTTGACCTCATGATCCGCCTGCCTTGGCCTCACAAAGTGCTGGGAAATTCTAACATTTTGTTAAGAGTACAATTATTTCACTCTGTTGACCAAACAGATGAAACACAAATGGTTTTAACTGGAGTTAACTTAGAAACTACCAAGTGCCTTTTTAAAGAAACTCGATGGCCTATCTTTTGTTGAAGAGAACAGAACAAAACAAAACAAAATACGTGATAGAATGAGCTTAAGTAAACTTTGATTTAGAAATTACTTAAGAAAACTCACGCCAAGTTCACAGTTACCCAGGGGACATAAGGAATCATTTTTCCTGAACTGTATTGTACATCCTGCCTTTAAGCCCTGAGCTAGTTTAAATAAAAATTATGAAGAAGAGATAAACGTCAGAGTGGACACTGCACCCAGGAGCCGCACAAGGTCTGATGAGCCATGTGGTCTTGTGCCCAGCATTGTGACTGGCCTGTCCCACAACACACGTGCCATGTTTCTTTCCATGTTAATTATTTAATCTGATTTGTCTCTCCCCATAACTGCTGTGGATCCACGGTTTTGCACAGTTAGCAGGATTGGCTCTCATAGCTTTGGTTCTATATTTTAAAGGGAAGCTCATGATGTGTGAATACTTTTAGAGGTAAAGACTCTATCTGTGATGAATCAACATTATTGAAATACAGCTTCTATAAATCAAAATTTAATTGTTTAGTATCATGACACAGCTGTGGCAATCATCCTTAAGTTGTATTAAAGTTGCCACCTGATCAAAAGGAAATCATTTATGGATAAGGAGTACAAGCAAGCCAGGCATGGTGGCTCATGCCCGTAATTGGGAAGCTGAGGCAGGTGAATCACCTGAGGTCGGAAGTTCGAGACCAGCCTGGCCAACATGGTGAAACCCTGTCTCTATTAAAAATACAAAAATTAGCTGGTTGTGGTGGTGCATGCCTGTAGTCCCAGCTACTTAGGAGGCTGAGGCAGGAGAATTGCTTGAACCCGTGAGGCAGAGGTTGCAGTGAGCCAAGATTATGCCACTGCACTCCAACCTGGGTGACAGAGCGAGACTCTGTCTCAGAAGAAAAAACAAAACAAAGGGTCTGAGCAGATAGAGATATATCAATTATGTAATTAGGCAGCTCTTACTAATTTATCAAACATGAAACTGCTGATCATTTTGGGTATCTTATTTGAGTTTAGTCTCTTCTTTTTGGATTTGGTTACTAAAGTGTTACAAACACCATAGAAATGAAAGCGTTGAAGTAGACACCTTAATACCTATTAGAGAAACCATAGCGAATGCTGTTTTGTTTTACCTACCCAAGTTCCATTTTAGGCCTACCTATTATTATTTTTTAAGTGGAATCCAGAAAAACTCCTAAGTAGGCTATTTCCATTTAGCTGCATTTGTACTTTTTCAGAATCTCTTTTTATGTTTATATTTTGTTTACTTATTGGGCATATTGCTTTCAGGTCATATTGTGAAATGAGAAAGCTTACATTCGTTATTCTGATTCAACTGTAGAGCTTAAGAACAGTGATTGAAAAGTGTATAAAATCTGCTAAGAGGAGCTTTCTTTTCTGTCCAGAGCCTGCAGAGCACAGTGCTGAAGAGCCCAGATTCAGGAGCTAAATTGTGTTGATTGCAGTTCCAGCTCCATTCTAAACTTGCCTTAGATAAGCCATCTAATCTCAATTTCCTCATCTATGAAATGGGAATTATAGAACTTATAGTATATAGTATAAAAATGAGAATTACTTCGAATAGTTTCTGGCTTAAATAAGCCCAATATGTGTATTAGAGATTATTGTTATTATTCTATTTTGCTACAGCAGTAGTTTTTCATATTTGTTCATTTATTTTCATTTGTTTTTAGTGGAATCTTTCTTCAAATGACATTGTCCAAAGATGTTGAATATTCATAAAGCAGAAAAAATTCAGTTTAGCTTGGTTGAAACGATGGTGAGAATTCCTCTTTGCATCCTCACCCAAGTGCACCTGTATATAAAACACAGTCGTGGAGCACATTTTATTCAGCAGAGTTATACAGACCTAGGCATCAGCAAGAAGTTCCTTGGTGGTCTATAAAATTAATCAGAGAAGTGTAGACCAAGCAAGCAGTTTTGAAAATTAAGTAATAACAGTAATAAATAATATAGTTTTCACTGTGTACCAGCCACTGTTCTAAGCCTTCACACGCAAGCCCTACTTGGACCTTTCCCCTTAGGTAAAAGGGACTTAAAAGAGCAGGAATGTGCCTCTCAAACTGTTGAATATTTTAGGTATAATTAAGAAGGTATTGCCTGTTGAATTCGTATCCTATACCTACTATACTTGAGTGATATAAAAGGGAATATTTACCTATCGAGAGGAAATTTCAGGGTTTCTGTTCCAAAATACAACATAACTAATACAATCCAGGTGTTCAGTAATGTATTTTTTTGCCCCCTCAGTTGAATGGGAAGTAGTAGATGAAAGTTTAAGGCCTTTGTCCACTTGATATGCACATCCTGCTCTCACTCTCAATCATTTCTATGAGTTTGGAGTGCAGGAATAGGAGTCAAAACACAGGATTCAAATGCTAACTCTGCCACTTTCTGCCTGGGTGATGCTGGACAGGTTACTTAACCTGTGTTTCTTAGTGGTCCCATCTACAGACTGGAGGGAGTATTATGTATATCATAGGACTGTGGTCGGAACTAAACAATGAAAAACATTTTATTGTTGTTATTACAAGACATTAAATGAAGTCTTCCAGGTCCATGAAATATACAAAACATTACAAAACTGCCACTTTACCTCGATCTGGACTCATAAAATGAGGAGCAATAAAAAAAAAAAAAACTTAACTATTCCATGGTCATGAATTCAGCTTATTGAGAGAACTGGCAGGGCACATGATACACACGTCAGCTGTGGCAAAAAATTAGTCAACATTGTTTGTAGAAAGCCTGTGATGTCTGCATTACCAGCTGTCTGGAAAAAGGAGAACATAGCTTCCTTTTTTCTGCTTAATGTGGTCTGCCAGCCAGTTGGCACTAGGGGAAGAGGAAGGGAGCTCATGTTTATTCAACGTCTACTCTGTGCCAAGTTCATCTGTAAGTTGTCTCATTTGATCCTCCTACTTTGATGGTGGGGTGGTATCAGTAACCCGGATGTACACATGGGGAACTGAAACTTAGCAAGGTCCATTAACCCAGCCAAGAACCCACAGATAGTAAATGAGATTCTGATCCAGAGGTCAGTCAGCCCATACTATTAACTGCTACTTACAATGCTGCAGATACTCTCCAATGACCAGTTGGAGTTAGCAGTAAAAACCAAGTATTTCATATTAAGTTATCATTTACATAGTATTTTGTAGAAAATGCAAGTTTCATTTTATTTTTCATGATTGCTTTTATGTTTTTAAAAGATTAGATTGATGGTACAGTAATATTTTCTGTTTAGGTTAATACTAGCATTAAAATGCCACATTGTTAGACAGTCCTCTTATTGTATCTGTATGTCTAATAACATAAAAATAGATTAACAGAATTGAAAACTGGATCATGAGTCAGGAGGTCTGCATTCTAGCACTAAGTTCTTTCATTATCTGTGATTTACAGGTAAGGAAAAATTAAGCAGCAGGTAAGTGGCAGAGCTACTATCCAAACTCTAGATGCAAATAGCAGGAGATGCAAAGGCAACTCATAATAAGAAAAACTTGATAAATTCATGATTTTGGACTTCACATTTTAAAATAACTAAATAATTTAAATAATGTATCACAAATAGAAATTTGTATAAATCCATGAATAGACATTTTTTGCTTATCTAAATGTTCATTGTCAGGAATCAACATATTTTGTGTGTGATTTTTTTAAAATTAATTCAGGGAAAAAATTTCTTTAAAATGTTTTATCATGGGAAAATATGATTTCATCAAAATAAACATTACTTTGGTAGAGTTAAGCCACATATTTACTTACAGAAAAATGAACAAAAATTAGAAAACCTGTTGGAAATTTAAGCCATAGACTATGCAATATAATATTTAAAACCATATATTATAGATGTTGACATTGATACAAAATATATATTGAACTATATGGGGTTTTCTTTATAGCCAAATGCATAAAATTTTATCACCGAGTCATATTTAATTAAGTGCAGAATAATTAAGTAGAATGTGTGACACGAAAAGCCCTAAGACATAATTGACAATATATTTTTAAAGTTTAATTGCTTATGAAAATCCAACAATTGTTTCTCATTTAGTTTTCTCGTGTAAAGATTAAACGAGATAATATAAAGTGTAATCTCCTCCCTGAAATATACTATTCAATGTCTTTATTAGTATTGTTAATAAATTGTTATCATACATCATGATATGCTAGGTAAATTTATAAAATTGATTTAGGAATTTAAGAGGAAGAGAACATAATGAGCTAACGCTGATGCAAGAGAGTAAAGAAATACAGACTCTCCAATAGATCCATTAGCAGAGGGCCAGGTTCTTGGCTGAATTCTTTGTTATAGCATCTCTAGGACACAGCTCTGTAGCCCATATATTATAAGCCATTAATAAATACTTATGGAGTGAATACATAAACTTTCCTCTAAACAAAAGAAGTGTTCATTTAGGTCACTTTGTGATGATGTTCTGAGATTACAGAATTAAATAAAAACATATTTAGTCTTCTATTCCACAGAGTTAGCAGTTGTTAGTAACAGTTCACACATACATACAAACATACACATACAAACAACATAAACCCAGTGTCTTAGAAACTTAAAAAATGGTCAAGTTCTGTATCTGTATTTACCTGAAGGAGTAGAAAAGAACACTTTGCACCTTTTCTAATAATGTTTAGGATGTGTCCCATATTAATTGCAATGGGAATTGTAATTTGAGATAATTTGCTTGGTGGTTAAAGTCAAGCAAATTTGTATTGATATAATGGAATTGTTGCTGTGTCTCATAATTCTGTTGTTGCAATTGTTGTTTTAGTTCATTTGGTTGTCCAATTATAATGTATGGAAATTGTGACAGCCATGGTGAATCTTAATGGAAATGGGGATATTGCAGATGTAGGTGTGTAGGGTATGAGGAATTGGACATTGGAATAGGATTAGTGGAGCCAATGGCCAGTTTATCTCTGCAAATGTCATGTTGCATGGCACCAGTTTAACAGGGAGATATCATTGACCAAGAGAGGTTGGGAAATACTCATCTGTTATCACTTCTACCTGCATTTTTAAATACTTTATAGGATTTATATATATATTCCAACTTTGACCTTGAAACAATAGAGAAGTACACGTTACCATGGATAATATGTTTTTCCTTTCTTTTGCAAGTCATAAGTATTGAATCATGCCTGGACAATAAAGGAAGCTATTTTAATTTTCCTGGAAAGTTTATCTTTATCATTCATGATAATTTTCAGTCATAGTTATAATTTTACCTAACCTGTGTAAAAATTTTATTATGCATTACAAGAATTTTGTTATACACACAAAGTTGAAAACCAGCTTTGTGGTGTGTCTTTACTTACAACAATCCTAGAGGTTGTTGCTATTGTCCTATTTTAAAGATTGGAAAATTGAGTCCAGTGGGGATTAAGCCTCTTGTTCAAAGTTACATAGCTAGTAAGTAGCAGTGCCCCATTCTAACTGAAGTCTTACTTCCAAACTGTAGGTACATTCATGCATATATTAATATAAATCATTCATGTATATTTGTTAACATAATTTAGAACTTATGTACACTATGTTTATTTGCCTTCCAAGGATTTTTCCCCGCCTTTTATATTTTCTCTTCTTTCCCTTTTTGCTTATACACACTTAAGACATAGCAGTGTCCCTAATCACTGTCTACCTGACAGAAGCAGAAGTAGTCAACACAACTGTGTAAGTGAAATTAATGATGTATTCTGATTATGGATTAGAAATTCCCACCTACATTAATAGAGTTAAAAATAAGGTAAAATAATCATAGCTACTATTGATGGATATTGGGAGGATTACACTAGAATGCACTTTTTAATCTAAATAGAAAAAAATCAAAAAAACAAAGTTATTAGAAAGACTTACTTAGCTGCTAAGAGGTTATTTAAATTCAAAAATATATTTTTTCTTTTTCTTTTTCTTTTCTTTCTTTCTTTCTTTTTGTTTTTTTCTCTTTATTTTTTTTTTTGAGACAGAGTTTTGCTCTTATTGCCCAGGCTGGAGTGCAATGGCGCAGTCTCATCTCACTGCAACCTCTGCCTCTCAGGTTTAAGCGATTCTCCTGTCTCAGCCTCAGGTAGCTGGGATTACAGGCACCCGCTAACACACATAGCTAATTTTTGTACTTTTAGTGGAGAAGAGGGTTAGCCATGTTGGCCAGGCTGGTCTCAAACTCCTGACCTCAGGTGATCCACCTGCCTCGACCTCCCAAAGTGCTGAGATTACAGGCATGATCCATTGTGACTGGCCTCAAAAATATAATTTTAAAAAATATTTAGATTTATTATTTTATTTATAATAAGGGTTATTACTTACACGTCTAAAAACCACACACAAAAAAGCTGCCTTCCCGCAATCACTTTGTCTTCAACCCCCTAATCTGCTTTCTGTGAGGTAAGGGACTTGGAAACAGTGTTCTGCCTTCATACATCAGGGTTTTTTATTACTGACACTTTTTGTTGAGAGATACTACTTTAATATCTTACCTATTGCTTTTGCAGTAAAAGAAGTCAAACAGTACAGCACAAATCACCTACTATCAATCATTAGGATTAGGGAAGGGTTCTTCTGAAATCAACACCTTACATTTCTGTTGGAAAAAACTATAAAACAATCAATTAATTCTCACATAATGGTGATGGTGTCATTCTCAGACATCGCATTATGGTTATTAACCAATTTTCACTCTACCTTGTTATCTTGGATAAAGATAATTTGTCAGGATTCCAATACTGTTTTCATCACCATGCCATGAGTATCTGAGAAAAATTGATTTCTAGCCTTTTAACTGGGAAAAAGCAATAGGGAAACAGATTTACACAGTTTGTTTTCTGAATTATAGTTAAATAATATGCCACCTTTCAGTCATGGGACTGACCACCTTTAGACTTAATCATTATTTATGTGCCAGGGTGAGATATCAGAGAAAAATTTACAATAACTTTCCTGCCAGCTTATAACTCAATTCAAACAAAGGCTAGAGTATAACTCAGCCAAAATAACCTAAATTTATGTGTTCTTCTGAGAGATCTTGAGTGCCAACTGGTTCTGTAAACAAAAGCAGGGCATTGTGAAGGTGTAGAGCTTTATGAACTATGTTGAGAATTTCTGGACATTAGATTTCTCCTAAAACTTTCTGGAATACATGCAAAAATTCAAATAGGTAAATTTTTATAATAATACTTCAATATCTAGATTCTACCATTCACTTGATGATCTGCAATGAATTTCTAATAAGAAAGTTTAAAGTGTCACTTGGTTTTTTTAACCACTAGAAATTTTGCTTGATTCATTTTTTTATGCATTTAACAAATATTTGTTGATTTGCATTGTGTGATAATACTATTCTGAGTTCTAGGAATACAGCAGTATATTAAACTGTTAAAGTCCGTGCCCTCAATAATCTTACATGCTAGACACAGAAGATATTAAATAATGGTATAGTATATGTATTAATGATGCTTAATAAAGTAAATATAAAGTATGCCAGGCAGTAAGGGTCATAAAGATAGATATAGCAGAATAGAAGACATAAAGAAGAATGGGCGGAGGAAAATGCTCTTTTATGCAAATAGTCAAGACAGACTTTTTGGAGGTAAATTTTGAGCAAAGGAGCAAAAGCCTAAGGAAGCCTGCTGTGTGATGAGCTTTCCAGACAGAAGACACTGCAAATGTCAGTTTAGATGTGGGAATAACCTGGCCTATTTGAGGAACTGCAAGGTGATCAGTTTGTTTTGAACCATGGGGAGCAGACCAGGTCAAGGTCAGGGCACACATATAGTCATCACTGGTCAAATAAATAATTATCTGTCCACAGCATTAGAGATTAGAGGTTAAGATGTGATAGTATTTGGAGGGTAACACTGCCCTCCAAATACAATCACCCATCCCCAAGTTGTGAGTTGAGTTTAATGCATTCCAGTGCTGCAAAAGAACAATGTTCATTTTTCAGATGAAGAAAATCCATAATAAAGGAATCTAGGCATGTATTGTGCAGGATTACACAGTTAGTAAATAGGAGAGATAGTCGTCTAATCTGTGTTCTATACCTTTTCCCCCGCTTCCACCACACCACCTCTACAGTGAGGCAGTGCTATTTCCATATCCGAATTCAGAAACATACAGGCTAACAAATAAAATGCCTCCCTTTTGTTAACATGAGATACAAAGTGGCTAAATAGTATATTTACATGCATGATTTTAAATGAATACTATGAAAAGAAAAACCTGGCTGGGTACAGTGGCTCATACCTCTAATCACAGCACTTTGGGAGGCAGAGGCGGGCAGATCACTTGAGCCCAGGAGTTTGAGACCAGCCTGGTCAACACGGTGAAATCCCATCGCTATTAAAAATACCTCAATTAGCCAGGCGTGGTGGTGCATGCCTGTAATCCCAGCTACTCAGGAGGCTGAGGCAGGAGAATCGCTTGAACCCGGGAGGCTGAGGTGGAAATGAGCCAAGACCACACCATTGTACTCCAGCTTGAGTGACAAGAGTGAGACTCTGTCTCAAAAAAATAAAAAAAATTAAAAAAAGGGAAACCTGCAACTTTGACTGCTGCAGGAATTGTATTCATATAAACATAAACCTCAGAGGCAATATACAATAATCAGCATTTTAAATATTTGAAAAATATCATTTTGAACTTACGAAATTTAAACATGAGAAAATTAATTTCCATCAGTGAACTGAAGGCCTACAGACAATACTTAGGTTCAAGGGCCTTTTCAGATAATGGTGCAATTTTATTTTTCACTGTGATAAAGTCAGAAGTAAAATGATAATGAGTAACATCCTAAGACTAGCATATTGTCAATTTGTTTTGTGAAAATTTATTTCTTCCTTTTTAACTATTTGACATTTCCTACCTACTTTATTTGTAAATTAAAAGTGATATTAAACATTATCTTTAAATCTGAAAACTCCTTCTGGAAAGTTCCAAAATTTTATAAACCCAACCCTTTCTTGCTCTTTTCATTTTCCTCTTTTCCTTTGGCCTGGAAAGCCCAGAAGCCTCCTAACTTAGTGACCATGTTTCTTACGTCAGGCTACATCTAAAGTGCAACTGGGTTCATTCTGAGCCAGTGAGTGAGCTCATACATCTTATGTGCCTTTGATCCCCTGGAATACTGCCACTTGAAATGGTATTTTCAGGGATGACTTCACATTATAGGAAATAGATACTCAATCATGCTTGTCATTTGTCCCAGCACCTAACAGGCAGAATTTCCAAAGGGAAGCAACAAAAATACTTAATAACTCTAAAGTTCTGAACTTGTCCCAAGAACAAGGGGCTATTTACAGGACGATGATGCTGTTCAAGGTCCTAACTTTACATTAACTTTTGTTCTTGTAGAAGGACCAGGTGACCAGGAGTCATCTACATTGTTTGACCTGCAATTTTATGCTACCACCATCAGTCTCAAAGATTGCAGCTAATACATAATGTCAGTAGAGAGTATTCTATTTTGAAAAATAGTTTGCTATGCATTATTTCTTTTAATATTAATAATAACCCTGTTAGTTGATATTACAAGCCCAATATGCTTAGACACTGTGTGTACATGAGAAAGTCAGAGACCCTGAGCAAAAGGCAAAACTAAATCTTCAAACTCTATATCCAAGGTTTTCTTCCCTAAACTGTGTAAAACCCAAATTAGAAAAGTTGGAACTGAACAGAAATGGGGTACATAGGAAAAAAGTGGAGAGTGAAAGTGATCAAATACAGGACCAGAATGTCTAGTCTTAATTTCACAGAAAGTCTGTACATAAAGAATCTGATGACTGACTGTGGTGGCTCATGCCTGTAATCCCAGCACTTTGGGAGGCCAAGGTGGGCATATCACCTGAGGTCAGGAGTTCGAGACCATTCTGGCCAACATGGTGAAAACCCATCTCCACTAAAATGTAAATATTAGTGGGTGTGGTGGCAGGTGCCTGTAATCCCAACTACTCAGGAGTCTGAGGCAGGAGAATCGCTTGAGCCCAGGAGATGGAGGATGCAGTAAGCCAAGATCACGCCATTGTACTCCAGCTCTCCAGCCTGGACAACAAGAGCAAAACTCCATCTCAAAAACAAAAAACAAACAAACAAAAAAAAACAAAAAACCCTGAGACTACCATGTTTTCATTCTGTTTAGCGGGATGCTGAAAAGTCCTTCATACCCTCATTTGGCTTTAGAGAGTTGGCTGCTGGATATGACACATTATGCCTCATCTAAAATCAATTTTAATTGATTTTTAACAGTTTTAATTAATGGAATTTGAGCTATTATGACTAAAACTACTATGAACATTCATGTACAAGATAAGCCATTTGCTAAATGCATGTTTAACTTTAGGAGAAATGGGCCAGCTGCTTTCCAAATTCTTTGTACCATTTTAAATTCCCATCAGCATGTTTAAGATTTCCAGTTGCAAAAAAAAAAAAAAAAAAAAAAAAAAAAAGATTTCCAGTTGCTTCATATTCTTGCCATCACTTGATATTATCCATCTTTCTTTTAATTTTAGCTATTCTAGTGGGTGCATGGTGCTACTTCACTGTGGTTTGAATTTGCATTTCTCTGATGACTAATTATCTTGGGTACCTATTTATATACTTTTGGGCCATTCACTAGTATCATTTACTTGAAAATGTGTTTGCATAGAATGATTTCATTTTAGTAAAAAATTATGTATATAAACAAAAATCTGAAAGAACACACACTAAGAACATTTGATATTTTAATTCTTTTAGTTTTTTTAGTTTTGCTTGTCACCACTTTCTTTTTACAATGCACATATTATGCTTTTTTAATAATAAAAGGTTTTTTTTTTTTTTTTTTTGAGACAATCTCGCTCTGTTGCCCAAGCTGAAGTGCAATGGTGCGATCTGGGCTCACTGCAACCTCCACCTCCCGGGTTCAAGCGATTCTCCTGCCTCAGCCTCCCTAGTAGCTGAGATCACAGGCATGCACTGCCACACCCGACTAATTTTTGTATTTTTAATAGAGATGGAGTTTCAACATGTTGGCCAGGCTGGTCTCAAGCCCTGTCCTCACATGATCCACTTACCTTGCCCGCCAAAAGTGCTGAGATTACAGGCGTGAGTCACCTCCCCCAGCTGGAAATTACTTAAAATAAGAAGTAAAAGGAACTTTCTAGTTCTTCTATTCAAAACCCATCCTTAGCGGTAAATTCTCTTAACATTTTAGTATATTCTTCTATGACTACTTTTAATTACACACATATTTCAACAAAAATAAGACCTTTTACTGTTTTTGGCAACTGACTTTTTTTTTTTTACTTAACATATAAACATCTCATGAATGTAGATACATCAAAATGTTTTTATTATTTCCTCATTGATGGATACATAGATTGTTTCCATTTTTGTTGTTGCTGCCATCAGAAACTTTTATTCAATAATAACTCTGGAATATATTCCTTTAAGAAATCAATATGCAACAAGAATTTATTAAGCACTTGTACCTGGCTGTGTTCTAGACATTGAGGATACAGGAGTCACCAAAGCAAAGTCTCTGATCTTTAAATCAGGGTAATGAACTAAACTATTAGCAAGAACAAACTTCCTTAGCGTTTGAAGATGGTGAGGAAAGCAGAACAAGCTTCTTTCATAAATTTATTTACACTATACAAACTACAAGAGTAAAATCTTATCATGCATAAAAAATTAAATACATAATGTGATAAATAAAATTCCTAGGAAAAGAGAATCCATATATGCTGCTTTCTGAAAATATAAGAATATATTACATACATATCATTGCTTGCTGTTAGTTGATTAAAAAAGTGTGGATTATCAATTCAAATTATCATCAAAATCAATTATTATGAATATTTTTTGTTTTCCTCAACCCGTTTATTTTTTCCTCATAATGCTTTTATTTCCTGTTTGCAAATGATCTTTATGCAGTTTTGGTGGTAGGGAAATTCCTACTATGTGAGGGTAGAAAAATTTTAGGTTAAACCTTTTCTTAAAGAAGCAAAAGACACTAGATCCTTACTCCCTCAGCCTGATAGAGACAGAAAATAGGCATGTGAATCTATTTTCACCAATTTTGTGCTCTCTCCAATTGTAAGATATAAAAGATTTAGAGAAATAGTTGGAAGCTACACAACTTAACAGTGGTTGCAGAGGGAGCAATAGATTCAGGTTAGTGAGCGTGGTAGATTGCCTACCATGGATTCCTGCATTTTATGTTTATCTAAGATTTTTTCTGGCCCTCTGAAGCTCTAAAGGCTTCTATTAATTCTGAGTCCGTGATGTATTCTAATAATTCTTTTTTTTTTCTTTTTTTTTTTTTTGAGATGGAGTCTTGCTCTGTCACCCAAGCTGGAGTGCAGTGGTGGAATCTCAGCTCACTGTAACCTCTGCCTTCCAAGTTCAAGCATTTCTCCTCCCTTAGCCTCCTGAGTAGTTGGGATTACAGGCACCACCATGCTCAGCTAATTTTTGTATTTTTAGTAGAGATGGGGTTTCACCATATTGGCCAGGCTGGTCTCAAACTCCTGACCTTGTGATCTGCCCGCCTCGGCTTCCCAAAGTGCTGAGATTACAGGCATGAGCTATCGCGCCTGGCCAATTCTTTTACTTAAGTTTGTCATTTTTTTTTAACCTCTTTTGCTTGTAATTAAGATTTCTTTTAAACTTTTCTTTAAAACCTGCCACAAAGTAAGTTCTTCCTCACCATAAGAGTTGTGAGAAAAAAATATAGAATATAGAATACATAGAATGGACATCTGTCTTTCTTCAATTGGTTGTTCATTCACATAACAATCAAGAAATACATATTTAATGCTGGTTGTATATGAAGCACTCCACTAAGCATAGGGGTGTGAGGGAGACAACTCTAGCATTTATGAAACAAACAAAGCAACAGAGAACATTAGCTAATGCTCAGAGCCCCTGATCACATGGTAGATGCTAATGAAGATAGTGTTTTATTTGGTTGGCATTCTGTCACTATTTGTTTAAACCATTTTATTGTACCCAGTCATGTTTCCCATCATTTCATTTTTGGAATTTCTCACTTTTTCAATAATGGGATACTAGTGAATGATGCCCAGAGGGAACATGATGTATTTGCTCCTTCCTCCATTCATAGCAATAGCATTTGCTTGAAAATGAGTAAACGCTTTGTACAACTAAGCTTCGACCTGGACAGGGTACTCAATAAATTAAAACATAATGCTCTTTGCAAATATTAAAGAAAACATTATCTGGTATGTTATGGCATTAAATAAAGCATTAAATGCTGGCAAGTTGGCTTTGCCTCTGTAGACAAGATGATTCTAAGAAGCAATGTCATGTAAGAGATGAAATTAACCAAGCTGCCAGGCAAAGGAAAGGGAATGTATGCATTTCAGATGGAAGAAAAGTGATGTGTACAAACAGAAGTGATAATGTGTCTGGATGATGTAGGAGGAACTGAAAGATTTTATTTTACCTGAGGAGGTTAAAAGGGTATATCTGGCAATAATAAAAATAAAAATAAATGAATCTAGAGAGGTGCACAGATTCCAGCGATTGAAGAACCTTTCACATCAACTTCAGTAGTAAGTTCCTTGGAAAAAAAAATACCTGAACCTTGGGTACATATAAGCAATCCATATAATCTGTATAATGCACATCCTCCTGTCATGATCTGCTTTTGGGTCTTAGGCAAAGGCCTCTCTCATTTTCACACATTGCTGCAAATTGTCGATAGTCATTTAAACATGGTTTGACCTGGGAAGAGGCCATTGGGGAAAAAAATGAAGGTTGGAGGTTTGACACCCACTTCAGTGCACACACACATATATACACATACACATATACATAGACTTTTTTTTTTTTTTTTGAGACAAAGTTTTGCCCTTGCTGCCCAGGCTGGAGTGCATTGGCTTGATCTCAGCTCACTGCAACCTCTGCCTCCTGGTTTCAAGCAATTCTCCTGCCTCTGCCTCCCAAGTAGCTGGGATTACAGGCATGCATCACTATGCCCAGCTAATTTTGTATTTTTAGTAGAGATGGTGTTTCTCCATGTTGGTCAGGCTGGTCTCGAACTCCTGACCTCAGGTGATCTGCCCATCTCAGTCTCCCAAAGTGCTGGGGTCATAGGCATAAGCCACTGCACCCAGCCAAGACTTGGACATATTTTAGTTATTTCATAAACTCTTGGCGTCAGAACCTTAAAGAAATTTATTTAAATAATGTTCACTTATGGAACAAAGATGGAACATGGTTAACTGAGTAATCTCGGCAGATAGAAATAAAATCCCAAATGAGTATCAACGTATTTTAGTAATAAGCATCAATCGTTTAAATACACAATGAACATTGCCGACAACTGCTGAAATATTCTCTGTAACTAAGCCACATATTTCTTCTCTTCATGATGTTAATGTGACATTTAGGTCTGAGTATCTCTAAAAGCCCATACTAATAGCTAGTGTTGTAGTGACAAGTGAAGTTTTGGGGTCATCACCGCTATCAGATATTTAGGTACATGAACTATTTTTACTAATTTATTATTCCAACTTTCTGTAGTCTGGAATTCTAACTTCCAGTTTCATCTAAGAGCCTAAGCCTACTAATGAGACAGTATTTGCAGCAGGTGGGAAGAGACAGAAGCAAATGACAGCCTTTCCTTTTGAGCACCCCTAGTTATCTTTTAGTCTCCTGGGTAGTGTTTGTTCCTCACTCATTTTGTCTCAAAAAGAGCTTATAATTCCAAGTTTTAGAGATTGCAATTTTAAAAAATTCAAACATTTTTCCTGATATTAATAGAGCAAAGATTTCTGATAAGGATTGTGCCCTAAGCAGCCTTAATACTTAATGCTGGTATCATACTGGCCCAAGGATGAGCAATAAATTATAAAAACATGCAGAAGCTCATGTCCAGTGAATCAGAACAATTGATTTTCTTTTTAAACATGAGCTTGCCATGGGAAGTGTTTTAATGTGACAGAAACAGGGCCATGAAGCTTATATTTAGAATGAATTAGGCATGGTAGATGAATTACAGGGTAAGATACTATTTATGGAGAATATAAAAAGCAAATGTGTAGAGAAATGGGGGAAGCAGGGTGACTTGCTGAAATATGGTGCCCCATGAGGGCTCACTCATATATGAGTTAGAGAAAACAAGGAAGATGCCAAGAAGGAACTGCAATTTACAGAGATCGTCTCTCCAAAGACCAAATACTAAATACACATGATATTTTTGTGACATCTCTTCATTACGATTTAATATTAAACCTATCAGCCCCTTTAGGATCCACTATGATAGCGTCATCAGCCAAACAGTCTGGAAGGACAAGAGGCTTTTATTGCATGTGTCTCTGTGAAACCCAAGGCTAACTTAGAATAGATGACTTCACTTTGAATGAAGCATCAATTACTAAAGGAAAGTAGGCATTAAAAATAACTGAAATTCCTGAGGATGGGATGACCATGAAGTGATGAATGATTAGGAGCAAATCTAATAGTGTACCCTAGGTGCGATACAAAATAATTTGTCCATCAGCAGGAGAATGAAGGTGTATTAGGGAAGGCGGTTGCTGGCATCCACTGTATCTTTTCATTAGTTGTTAAAATGAATCATGATAGCCACTTTTCCTACTCATCATATTTTGTGAGCAGGTTTTTTATTAATATTATTAAATCTTTTCTTATACTTTGACTAAAATGCTTTAGGAGGAATGCATTATGTTTAATGCTGGCTGTCTCAGATCGTTTTTATCAGTATTTAATATCTATCTTCTCCCTTTAGATTTTCTCAGTCCCTTACAAGAACGTATATTATAATTCTGTGCACACACACACGCACACACACTCACACTCAAACATAATCCTCCCATTTCACTAGATTAAATGATTTCCTTTTATACATGGTAAAACCAGGACACAAAAATGGAAAGAATTGCCTATAGTCAGATACTGTTTCAACAACACATGAACAAAAATGCCAAAATTAAACATGAAGCAACCACTAACCTGCTTGTCATTCAGCTAGCTGTTGCTGGTGATGGTATTTTTCCCATCACTGGTTTAGTTTGTGTACTTTTACAATATTTGCCTTCCGGTGAACATCCTCTTCCATTATAACATGAGGTGGAACAGTAAAAGATTAAATGCTGTGCTGTGTGAGCTGCATAAGACGTTATTGCGCATGTTTCCTTAGTTAAAGTGTATGTTTTGTAGATGTTAATCTTATCCTTCATCATTTCTTATTGTTATGCTGGAATTTCTTTGGCCCAGCAATCATCAGTTTTGCCCTAATGTCCTCCACTATTAATTTGTAAATTACTCCTTGTCATTCCAGAGGAAACAAAGCATGAAGCAAGACATACGTGTTGTGTGCTGCTTAGGCATGTTACCAATGCATACAGTTAAAAAGGAAAAGAAGTATAAATGACATTCACCTAATTATTCTCCCTCATTTCTTTTCTTGCCTTCTCAGGCACCAAATATTTTTGATGTTTTCTTTTTGTAATGTTACTTTATGCCTTTCTTCCTTTACTCTGTGACCAGGATCTCAGCCCAAACGTTCATCCATTCACTCTACAATTACAGAAGTAATGCCCTGAAAGATCCCCACATGAGCCGATGGTTTTCCCTACTTCCAAAACATCATACACGTGCAGTCACAGTTGTTTTAATAATATACTTCTTACACACAACACTTCCCACTCCACATCTCTACTCAATTACTCTTGCTAGTTCCCAAAACTTAAATTAGCAAAATCATAAGCTTGAATATAAAAGTTCTCTGAATCTGGCCCTTATTTCTCTAATGTTTTTTCTTTAAGTTGCAGCCAAGCTTGTTATTCATTATTCCACAATTAGGTTAACCCATCATTCTAAGATCCTGGGTGCCTTTCTCCCTTCTCTAATTCTCTAAGTCCTCCTCCTTCTTGAATACACAGTTTCAGCTCTTCCATTAGGGATGATTAAAGAAAAACCTCAGCCAAATTAAATTTAAAGGAGTTTAATTGAGCAATGAATGATTTGCAAATTGGGCAGCTCCCAGAATCACAGCAGATTCACAGAGATGTCAGCACAGCCACATGGTGGAAGAAGATCTATAGGCAAAAAAAGAAAAGGGGGGAAATGACATACAGAAATCGGCAGTGAGGTGCACAAACAGCTGGATTGGTTACGTTTGCCTTATTTGAACACAGTTTGAACACTTATCAGTCTATGAATGATTGAAGTGTGGCCACTGGGATTGGCCAAGCCTCAGTTATTGTTGCAGGCACATACTCCTAAGTTAGGTCTTCAATCTTGTCTGATCATTAAGCCAG
This sequence comes from Sapajus apella, assembly GCF_009761245.1. Taxonomy (NCBI): domain Eukaryota; kingdom Metazoa; phylum Chordata; class Mammalia; order Primates; family Cebidae; genus Sapajus; species Sapajus apella. The sequence goes on along the minus strand of NW_022436985.1, from coordinate 11,931,874 downwards.
GTTTCAATTCATCCTCAAGGACTCAAATAGAGAAGTGTGGAGTCCTTCGCAGGCCATGTTTAGTTTGGTTTAACAGGGCTCACCTTCTGTTCTGAATTCCTGCCCCAGCCTTCTTTCTTGATACGCAGACTCAAATATCCAACTCATGGTCAGCATGTCGAACTTGACCTGTCCAAAATGCAACTCTATGTGCACTCCTACACACTACCACTTCCTTTTGCTTTCTTCCCCATCTCAGTAAATGGCAACACCATCCAATATTTGGTGGGATCCCATATTTTTCTCATTTCTCACATTCAGTTCATTCACAAGTCCTGTCAGTGCTACTCCCAAAATTTGTTTCACATCTTTCTATTTTTCTTGATGTTTATTGCTCTCACTAGGGCACAAGCCACGAGCACTCGGAGTATTGCAACAGTCTCTTAAATATCTCTCATTCAGACGTATTCTCCACAAAGCTGCCATTAAAACAGGAAAGTAAATAAGCAAACATAAATCAGATCCTGTTCCTCCCCTGCTTGGAGCTGTCCGCACTACTCACGATGGCGTATAGAGGTAGCACGATGACATCTATCTCTGACCTCACCCTGGGCCACTCTCCCTGTGACATATCATTCTAGCCATATTGGCCTTCTGGTGATTCCTACACTGCAATATCACGAGAAGTTTTTTTTTTTTAACTTAGGCACCTTCACTCAGAGCCACTTCCACAGGCCTGTTTTTCTTGGCAGGCTAACTCCTTTTCTTTCCGTTCCCAGTTTAAAACTCAGAGAAGCCTTTGTTAACCACATTAAATAATGCAGGCTACCACGTCACTATTTTCTATCACAGAACCCTATTTATTTCTTTCATAGCACTTACCATAATCTCTAATGATATGGTCATTTATTTAATTACTTGATATTATAATCTTGATATTTAAAAAAAAATCCTGTCACAAACACTAGAATGTGAGCTCAGTGAAGTCAAAGGCAAGGTTTCCCTGTTTATCTTTGTATTTCCAGCACTTAGCGTTCTGCCTGGCAATCATAGCTGCTCAGTGAGGGTTAGTTAAATTAATGGGCACTACTTTTTGGGCACAGATTATCTTCTCCTTAGGGTGATTACTTATCATTGTTGTGAGTTTGTCTTACACTATTTCCCAATACCTAGAAAAGTAACCCTACATATATTTGGAAATCAGCAACTTTTTTATAGTTAGGGTTAATTAACTAGGAACCTTGAAGTGTCAAATTGATTGTATGCAGTGAGCTTGTGAAATGGTAAAAACCTGGGGCTCGTCATCACATGCCAGGAAAATTTAAGACACGGATACACACGAGGAGTTTAGGAGTGGAGGTTTAATAGGTAGAAGAGAAGAGAAAGAGAAACACCTTCCTCTATAGAGAAAGGGGTCTCCAAGCAGAAAAAGACCAGCTTGTGGCAAACGCCCCAAGTTTTATAGTCCAGTTTGAGGAGCCGGTGTCTGATTTACACAGGACTCATAGATTGGTTCCATGAGGTATGACGTTTACTTAGTGAGGAGGAGAAGACTGGTTGCCACATCTTAATCTTTTTGTGCAAATGGACTTTCCAGTTGATCGGAGCCATCTTGCCAGCTCCTTACAATACACATTGCTGGCAGAGAAGGGAAGATAGAGCTGCCATTTTGAAAATGTCTAGTCCTTAGTTCCTGCCAGCATTCACTGGTGTAGGCTCCCAGCTTTCAGGCTGCTCTTTGTTAGAAAATGATTTAGAGCTGATTTTCATTAAAATAAAAGCCTTACCAAGGACTCCCATGCCCTTGCTATCTGCTTAAGGAAGCCCTTCTTAACTCCTATATTACTTGGGGGTTTGGAGGTACATTTGTTAGGAAACGGCTTGTGATTCCTTGAATAATAATCTGAATGGTGGTCAGAAAGTCTGAATAAAATTTTAGTATAGTCCTGCCAAAGAAAACAGTATAGTTATATTAAGAGGATTGAATTAACCATGTAAAATTTGGTACAGATTTATCTTGAATTCCATATCGTCTAAGAAATCCAGAATTACTCTCCTCTGGTTTGGCAAAGACAGATACCTATCTATACAAAGACCTTGATGCCAAACTTATGATAGACAGGTAATTATCTGACACTGCAGGAAAATTAGATTTTTTTTTTTTTTTTTTTTTTGATGAACAGTTAGGATATAAGCCTAGGGAGTGGGTGAGGCAGGAAATGTAAATAATAGGATGGGAAGATAGGAAGCATGTTCAGAGCCACTCCCGTGCACCAAGCCCACCTGCAATGAATAAGAGAAGTAAGTATTATATAGAAATACAGACCAATTAGGGAAAGGGAATTAATATAATTTTTGTGTTTGTTTGATTTTTCTTTTTTATGTGTTAGAGAAGTAGAGGAGCTCTGGCTGAGGCTTTTCACTAAAATATCTTAAAAATAAATAAATTATAATACCATCTTGAGACTGTGAATACATTTGAAATGAATAAACTCTGTCACTGTGAGAGTAAGTTCTGCATGTCACATCCATCTCCCTTCTTCATGTGGTGTCATGGCCCTGTAAGCAAACGGACCTAATTAGCACCCCAACACTCATTAGGAGCCTCTTGCAGATTTCCTGTGACTTAGATGTAGAAATGACTTGGTGAAGTTTGCTGGTTTCTCTTGGAGAACATTTTCTTCTGTTATGTTTTTTGTTGGGATGTGTATCAGAAAAATACCTTTTTATATCTTTGCAATTTTGTTCTGCTTCATTTTATGAATATAAAATTTTTTTAGCTAATTCTTGATTTTCTAGGTTAATGATTATTGAGGCCAAATTAAGCCCTAAAATTTTGTGAGTTGGCAGATGAGGTAAAATCAATTGTTATTGGCTGGGTAACTCTTTTTCTTTCAGATCTCAGTTTAAAACTCAGAGAAGCCTTTGTTAACCATCCTAAATAATGCAGGCTACCACACCATTATTTTCTATCACAGAACCCTATTTATTAATAATACTAAATAATAATAATTCTTTATTTAGTATTATAAATAATTTTAATAAATAAATAGAAATAATTTTATTTATAATTAAATAATAACAAATATTTATTATGAAATAATTATATATATAACAATAATAAATGAATAATAAATAATTTTATTTATAAATTATAAATAATAATTTTAATAAAAATTAAATCTCTAATTAGGGAACATTTATTTTATTTATGTTTTTCAGAATTACAATTAAGTGAAATTTACTTTGGAAGTAATCATGGAATGTTGAAATCAAGCTTTATAAAATAGGAAGGATTTTTCATTTCAAAGGATTATTTCACATGAACAAACTCACCTTTAATTCTTATACATTTAGAAAGATTCAGTGCAGAGATCTTTTACTGCTGGTTTTCAAGTCTATTTTCAAGCAAATAAAAGATTAGCTTATTTAAATATTGTTTCTATGCTCAAACCAAGAGTTTGAGAACTTCCAGCACTTGCTGAGCTGTTCTGTTCACCTCTCCTGATACACTACCCACCACTCTCATCCTGGTCCCTGCTCTGGTAGCAGATCTGTGAGGATCACACCCACACCTCCCTTGCCCTGTGCCTTTTGGTGGAGTTGGCCATGGAGACCTAACCAAGGCATCAGATGGGGGAGGAGAATTACAATACAGTGTCTGTTCCCAAGACTCCCTCACTGTGGTTGGAGGGAAAGGTAAATCAATTGGCTGCATGCTAGAGGATGGTGTGACCATGTAGTGACAAACCAGGGTATTACCCAGGTGGTTTCCTTACTGTCTGCCTATGCTTTTGTGGAAAGTCTTTTTATTAACTCCCCATGAATTATCACAGATTAATTTGCTAGGATTCTAATATACACACGAGTGGGTCTGTATGTACTCTATATAAATTTTAGTCAGAAAAATGTCGTTAAATCTGGACTCTTCAGCATACTAGTCAGGAGTGTTTGAACAAACGACTTCACCTTTATTTTTAAAATGGAATCCAAAGCACTTGATTCAGAGGACTAACCAGGAGGATTAAATGAAATGATTTATGTTTATGTAAAGCAGCTGGCACCTAGCAGCCATTCTAATATTTTTTAAATGTTAATGCTGATTGAAGAGCACTATTTTATTCTAAATGTCATAGCTATTTATATGTTGTATATAATCTTTAACATGTGGAAGTGTAATATGGATCTTATTGTTATGAATTCTAGTGCATTTATACCCAAAGTCAGAATGAAGAGAACATTAGGTTTATACTCATTAGCCAAATAACTAATACTGAAAATATTTGAGTTTACAGTCAGCCAGAGATCAGAGATGGTGACAAAACTCTAGTTAGTCTGGCAAAAAGCAGTAATAAACATATGATTTATTTTTTTTCTTTTTATTTTTAGCTGGGACATCCTCTTTTTCTCAAAATAGCACAAATTGCTTGGCTTGCTTCATAAATTACTCAGTGATTTTTCTGAGCGGAAAAAAATGGAAATATAATAGGACCTAGAAGTATCAACTCCTCTTCTTTTTTAGAATCATAGTTTTACACTCACCTCTCGATTCTCAGTGTTATTAACAGACGATAATAATCTAGATGATAAAAATTCCACATTTAATTCATTTATAAGACTTTTATATCCTCTAGATTATTTTTGCCTGGTAATTATATATATATATATGTATATATATATATAACTAATATATATTAGGTATAATGTATATCTATAAACATATATAATGTGTGTGTGTGTATGTGTGTGTGTGTGTGTATATGTGTATGCACAAACCAAAAAGCATCTGAGACAGGTCTCAATCAATCTAGAACACAGCCTCAGAAAGTCCTGAGAACATGTGCTCAAAGTGCTTAGGTTACAGCTTGATTTTATACATTTTAGGGAGACAAAATACATCAATCAATGCATGCCAGGTATACATTAGTTCAGTCCGGAAAGGCAGAACATCTGGAAGCAGGAGATTCCGGATCATAGGTGGATTCATAGATTTTCTGATTGTCAATTTGTTGAAAGAGTTAATTTATTGTCTAAACACTTGAAATCAATAGAAAAAAGAGTCTGGTTTAAAGGGGTTGTGGAAGCCAATGTTCATATCATGTAGATGAATTCTCATAGGTGGCCCCCCCAAGAGGCAATAGGTGGCAGATGTTTTCTATTCAGACCTTTAAAAGGTGCTACATTCTCCTCTAGTTTCTTCAGAATCAGGAAAAGATCTGGAAAGAGAAGAGGATTTCCTACAGAATGCAAATTTTCCCACAAGAGACAGCTTTGCAGGGCTATTCCTCCCAATAGATGAAGCTGGAACACATTGAGTAACAAAACAAAGTATTGGCCTATAATCTAAACTACAAAATAAATATCTATGAGTGGATATTATACACTAAATATAATGTGGTATCCCAGATGGGATTCTGGAACAGAAAAGGATTAGGTAAAAACAAAGAAAGTCTGAGTAAATTCCACTGAGTATGGACTAATAATAACACTAATAATAATACTTATGCAATACTCATGTAACTTGATAATAACAAGGAAAACAGGTTGTAGTTATCTGGGAACTCTCTGCACTATCTCTGCAATTTTCCTATAAACCTAAAATTATTCTAAAATAAAAGTTTAAAAAGAAAAACCATAATCCCCTCACTTTAAAAGATTTGTACCTACTCATTTCTAGTCATCTTTCAAATCTTTCCAGGGTAACTTCTGTTTTTTTTTCTTAATTAAATTAATTAATTTGTATTTTTCATTGATCTATCATAGTTGTATATATTTTGTATATGATATGTCTATCATACTTGTATATCTTTTGATACACGTACAAATATGATAAATGCCCTTGTTTCAATAACAACTACTTCCTGCTGCCTAAAAACGATCCCTTACCAATGCAATTGGTGCCTCCCAATCTCTTCTTTCTTCAGGTGTATCAGTATTACATTTGTCAGCAAGTAAGAGAACACTTGCCCACAATGTTGAAAATGCTAGACGGTTTTTATTTCTCATGTAACAAGTAGCGCAGATGTAGATTAACACTGCTGCAGTGTTCTAAGATTGCCCTAGTCTTTCCCCCTTGAACAACAAAGGGCTGCTGCAATTTCAAAGCAGGGAAAGAGGACAAAAGGCAGCAAGTCACATCTTTCTGCTTTTCACTACCCCCTTGCTGCGGTCTGCCTGTGTCTGATTGCCCAAAATCATGCAAGGTGGCAGCAAAGAAGCCCTGCCTTTCCAGTCTACAGAAGAGCTTCAGGAGGAAATGGGATGTTAGGAATGGTTGTTGATGCATCCAGCCCTCAGTGTCTGTCACTCTAAAAATATCATGCTCCTATGCAATTTTTGTCATTCTTGGCAAAGAGACTGATTTTTGGAGACTCGAATTAGCTCTGACTCAGGCATTGTTACAAGGTGATGCTTTCTAGCCTTTGACTGGTGTCTCTTATGATCATCTAACTGTCTCCAAATTACTACAGTCCTGTTTGGAGGGGTAGGGGAGGGAGGAATAATTAAGCTGGAAAATTCACTGCAAGTTTCACTGTTTTGATGCCTACCTGATGTACAGAATAAGGGAGCACTTTTTTTTTTTTCACACCAAATTGGTGCAAAGGAAAAGCTTTCACTTTCCCATGAATTTCCTGAATCATTCTGTTTTTCTTTTATAGATTAACAGAATCAATTTGTCAAAGGCACTGATTATACTGAATGTGTGTTAACTCTGTTTTCTGAAGCAAAGTTGAGGCTTAGATCAGAGAAATGGGAAATTTTCATTAAAGTTCCAGGGTGCCCTGTTTAATTAGAATTCTTCAGAACAGGCCTGGAGGTCAGCTTATTATTACATATGGCTTGAAGGTGAGGAGCTTGGGCTAGGCATCCACACTGCCTTAATTTGAATCCCTACTTACCAGTACTGTGACTCTGTGCCTTTGACTAGTGTCTCAACATTTCTGTGTCTTAATTTCATCATCTGTGAAATGGGCAGGACGATAATAGTAGCTACCTAAGATATTGGGTGGATTAATTGAGCTAATGCATGTAAAGTGCTTTAAAAAAATGCCTGACACATAGAAAACACTTAACAAATTTGGGCTATGATGATCATTAGTTATTTCAGTATCACAGGAGAGCAATAAAAGTGCTCTATTTATATTATCATATACCATATATAATTGATATGTTTTCTCTTTTCCTAACCTTAAATGTAGCCAACCAATTGTATCTAGAAATATGAAAACACTTCCTGTCCTATTCATTCTTTCTATATGCACATGTCAATATTTTCTTTCAAAGATGAAATGTAAGTAGCAGAACTCATTCATTAGGTGTGGCTATAAAGCAGATGAACCTCAATTGTTAATTTTGCTTTCCAGGAAGAAATGTAAGCTCAGTGTATTCTGCTGACCTTTCATCACTTATCTGCAAAAGCTCTGATTTGTGTACCTGGCTGTGTATGGCATCTTATGGTACATGTTGTCTCAACACTTACGATTTAACCTTTTCAGCATCAAATTCCATTAATTAGTGCAGGCCTTTCTTTTCTACTAGCTCATCTATTTAGGGATGATCTGAAGACATGAGTGCTTGGAGAGTCAGGTGTTTTTTACATGGGGACAGTTTTCTATAGGTCCTACCTGGTGTTATGACTATATATAAACCCCTTTTTGCTGTATAACAATATTTAATTATATAATGAGGTTTGTAGGTTCCTTTCCTTTGATATTAGGTGTGTACAGAGGAAAGAATGTTCGGAAATATCAAGAAGGGGAGAGTGGGATAGGCAAGGAAAGAATAATACCTCCTTTGTTTTACAAGTGGCAGTGTACTCTGTTTTTGTGTTTACTGTTTCATGAGTTTACTTCAAGTTTCCTCATATCAAATATTACCTCTAAATGGTACAATTGTATTTCTGTTTGCTGACCAGGGTAATGTTGAAATAAGAGGAGGAATTATCAAATAGATATGAGATTAGACTTGTTATTCCCATTTATTCTCTCTTTTGAATAAAGATCTCTTAATTCCTGGTGGGGAGAAAGGGTATTGATTTTCTCATCTATTCTAAGGAAGGTGTATAACTCTATTATACAGTCTCAGAGTTTTAACCCCTACAATTGTTCTACTTTACTCTCTAGGGGCTGGAGGGCTTCAGGTTTTGAAGGGCCTAAAGTTCATGTAATTTAGGAGTCTTACATAGGAGAAATAATACAAAATTATGAATAAAACATCAACTACTTCTTTAGAATAAAGAGTTTCACAACAAATTAATAATTTATGAAAGCTAGCAAATACAAATGTCAAAAAGATTCAGAAATATAACAGATTGTTGTTTATAAAATGAGCAATGCACCTTCTTTTCTACCTTAGTTAATTGCATACTCTTTGATCAATTTTTTCTTTGACAACTGTTTTGTAACATCACTTTCTACAGAAAGAATAAAAGGTAAATCAGCCTTTCCTTAAACTACATACACATATTCTACTAAATCTAAGCTAAATGTATCCCTAATAGAACTTCCCCTTATTTGGATACCAAAATGCCACAGCCACTCCTGCTTACCAAGGGAAAGTGTGATGGTTGGTAAACTGGAATGGAAAGAGGGTTCTTAATAGACTGTGGACTAAGTGTATGACCACATGAGCACATTGATGTAGCCCCTGCAGAACCTTGGAAGAGACCCGTGCAACTGAGGGGCTTGAAGCTTAAGCTCCATTTGCTTCATAATTAATTCTCCTCTGAAGGACAAAGCAGTGATGGCTCATTGACCCTTCCTCTCAGCAACAAAGAAACACATTATATTATCTAGGGGTTATATTATCTCTAGTTATTGGATGACATGAATATGCTAAGATAAGGATAAAAATAAATGGTTTTCATTAAAAAAGAATAACTATTGCCAATATTTAAAAAAACTTATTTGCTTTTAAACTAGAGATTTAACCAAGATCTAGTGTGCCCTGTGTGTTGCCTCACTTATCAATTTACCCACAGTAAGAACTGTAAAAATATTCATGAATTATTTACTCGAAATTTCAAACAGGCTGAATCCATGTTTGTGTTCATCTATCAGGTTATATTTTGATTACAAATTAGTGACCTTGGACTTACAAAACTTTTTCTCTTTGTGAAAGAGAAAAAGTTTTGTGAAATGCATTTGAATTTTATTGTCTTATATTTAAATTATAGAAACCAAATCAGTCAACTGATATAGAAATGGAAATCACTGAATCTTAAAACACATTTTTTTTTTTTTTTCTGACATGGAGTCTTACTCTGTTGCTCAGGTTGGAGTGCAATGGTGTGATGTCAGCTCACTACAACCTCCGCCTCCCAGGTACAAGTGATTATCATGCTTCAGCCTCCCGCACAGCTAGGATTACAGGTGTGCACCACCATGCCTAGCTAATTTTTGTATGTTAGTAGAGATGGGGTTTCACCATGTTGGCCAGGCTGGCCTCAAACCCCTGACCTCAGGTGATCCACCCACCTTGCCTCCCAAAGTGCTGGGATTATTGGCATGAGCCACCAGGCATGGCCTTTTTTTTTTTTTTTTTTTTTTTTTTGACAGGGTTTCACTCTGTCACCAAGATTGGAGTACAGTGGCCCAATATCGGCTCACTGCAACCTCTGCATCCCATGTTCAAGCGATGCTTATGCCTCAGCCATCCAAATAGCTGGGATTACAAGCATACACCACCATGCCCGGCTAATTTTTGTATTTTTTGTAGAGATGGGGTCTCGCCATGTTGCCCAGGCTCATCTTGAAATCCTGAGCTCAAAGCAATCTGCCTGCCTCAGCCTCCCGAAGTGTGGGATTACAGGCGTAAACCATTGCACCCAGCAAAACATTTCTTAAACTAAAGTGAATCCATTGCAATTGAACTATAAAGAAAAGAATAAATCATTAATGGCTGATTTTGTTTGGGAAAGCATCATTAGACATAATATCGCTGACGTTCTAGTCTTTGAAGGACCTTGTTCCCGGCATCAGTGTTAGATACAAAAAGGCTGTGGTGTGTGATTGTTAGCTATTCTCAATGGAAATCCTACTTCTACTGGCAGTATCAGGAAGCCCAGAATACGGACTTGCAAGTTAGAGTAGATTTCTAATTCTGGCTGAGCTACTTGCTAGCTGAGTTCGCGTTGGGTGAATAAATCAACTTTTTCTAGCTTTAGCTTCCTCTCTGTAAATGGGAATATGTACCTGATAGGATAGCTGTAATGATAATTCAGAGAAACAAAGTACCTGGCTCTCCTTCTGACACATTAAGACCACTTGATAAATGTTAATTGTCTTAATTTTTTTTCTTGCTTTTCTCCCTATTTCCTTTCCAAGTGAGCACACATCTTTAGTCATAAATCAATTTTGTCATTCAGCACATACTGGGAATTATCTACTGTGCACCAGGGCTTTTGCCAATTGCAGAGGATTTACAAAGCTGAAAAGACATGGTGCTCCATAGCAGGAGCCATTACGATAGTGGAGGCAGAACCATCTAGCTAGAGCATAATGTGATAAATGTTGCCACTGAGTGTTCAGAATGTTCAGAATGGACAACTCCATTCTTGTCTGCTGCATGACTGAGGTCTGTCTAGATTTTCTTTCCAAGCATCCCATTTCAGCAGACATGATTTCACGCATTTCTATTTCAGTATACCCATCTTATGTTTCTGTTATATGACCTGTCGAGAGTTCCTCTCTTTAATCTCCACACTGAAGCTGATGTCTGCTTCTATTCTGTCCTCTCCACTCAGGATAATACAGATCAGAGTAGTGGCTACAACACATTTTTGACTGTGCTCCCTCTGTATGAATAAAATAAAATTTGACCATGCAGCTAATTGTAAATATATTTGCTTATCTATTTTTATTAATGTAGTTTTTCATTATAAAACATGCAGACAAAAATAATTTTTAAGATTGGATGATTAAATTAGGTACTTCTGTCATTACACTATATATGGATTCCTGGATTCCTTTAAAAAAAATCTGTTTAATAAAAATACTGAGGCTTAGATTTTTCCATAGAATAAATTAAAAATCACCCAAAACCTAGAGCAGTTTAAAAATAGAACATAAACAAGAATGATAACAATCCATACAAATATTGGACGCACAGTGAAAGTGAGCATTGTCACCTAGTATAACCATCAGTCAGTCCTTTGCAGCTTTGAATCTTGGGCTCATATATTCCCCTTTGAGATGGAGGTCTCAAAGAGTACTTGCTTCTAATAGATACCATTTTCATCAAAATTAAGGGACTCTTATTCCAGGTGTAGATTTCCTTATTAATCTATTGTCCTAAATGAGAGTGGACATGTCTTTGTACATTGCGCTTGCAGCTTAACCTGTTGGAAAGCTGAGCAGTTCTTAAAATTCCTTAGTAAGCCACTACTAGAAAAGGTAATTCTATAATTTTCAGATTCATTCGTAAGGTTTTCAAATATTACTAAGACTTTCTGTTTGATTGTGAGAAAGCCTGTCCCTGATTGCTTCAGAACATTAATACTCAGGGAAAGTCGTATGAATAACTGCTATATCATACTTATATCATTTCCCTGTTTAACAATTACAAGGTGAGGAAGTCCATGCCTCAGAAACATGTAACAGAAGAGATTATATTTTAAAAAATGATAATTGTATTTGTGAATAATAGAAAAGCCTTAGTAAGTTAAATGGAATATATTTAGATTTTTGGGGGGTTGGAGGACAGACTATTGCTCTGTCACCTAGGCTGGAGTGCAATGGTACAATCTCGACTCACTGCCACCTCCATATCCTTGGTTCAAGCAATTCTCCTGCCTCAGCCTCCAGAGCCTGGCTAATTTTTGTATTTTTAGTAGAGACAGGATTTCACTATGGTGGCCAGGCTGGTCCCGAACTTCTGACTTCAGGTGAGCCACCAGCCTTGACCTCCCAAAGTGCTGGGATTATAGGCATGAGCCACTGCACCTGGTCAGAATAGATATATTTTAAATATGTGGCATTATTTTTCAAACTCTTTTATAAAAGCAATTATTTTGGTGACCATTAAAATGGAGATAACTTATCTCACAAAGGCAGAATACACATGCTGTACAATGGACACACACTGAGGGCAATGTCTATCAACAAAACCAGCCCCTATCCATATATGTTTCAAGTAAGTTTGTTATATTTTCAGTTTTGGCTTCCTTCTTGTCAGACCCGATTAGATTGTTTATCTTGTAATTTACCTAATGGGAATGGCTTGTGTTTGAATTGTCAGCATTGTCTTTAATCTTTAGTTTTTTAGAAGGAAACTTGAAGCCATCTGTCCATTTTGTGTGGGCTAGTCTCTTAAAATTGAATGCTATAACCCGTTACAGAGCCAGCTGCCCACAAACTGCAATATAACCAATAAGCTCAAAGCTCAAATACAACTGTAAGACCTCTGCTCTCAATTTCTTTACCTCATGAAACTCCTCCTCTTCCCCCTCCTCTTACTGAGGGTCTCTGTCCTCAGTAAGCAAGACTTGACCATCTGACATATGCACTAAGTTTAGGTGTCAATGTCAATCACATTTTAAATATTAATAATATTAGATGTCTTTCTTATCTTCTATGCAAATAATACAAAACCAATCAATATTTTCTTCCAGCATCTAGTGGCTCCTAGTCTTTGATGGGCACATAGAGACCATGGGCTCTAAATGTGATGGAGCACATATAACATCAGTGGTACTGACCATCAACCGTAATGTAGGGCCTCCCAATTAATGCTCTTGTTTTACCGCTTCATAATAAGCATGGTTTATAGAAGTTCTTCTGGCACTATTTTAAAAAATAGCTGTGTGTTTGCGGGTGGTCTGATTGTACCATTATTTGTTAGACCTTTCTTTTTATTTATAAAAAAGATAACAGACTGAGGCTGATCTGTGTTTGATATTGACATACTTTTATAACTATTGCAGTATTATTAGATTCAGTTTTCATGTAAATTGTCAGTTATAGTTGTTGTGTATTCCAGCTATAGCCGTCTCTATCTCTATGTGTCTATCCAGTTTGTTTTCTTATATCTGTGTCACAAAATGGGGTAGCTCCTTTAAAATATTTTTAGTCTTTTAGAGCCTTCTAGCATGAGGCAGTTTTTTGTTTTGTTTTGTTCAATTTTCATTTGCATTGTGTATTTTTTATTCAATTCCGGGTAATATAGAAAAGCAAAAACGAGTAATGGGTACAGTTATTTATTTTGAAACATTAGATTGAAATAACAGCTTAAGAATATAATAGCACGAGACTGGATGCAGCAGCTCAGGCCTATACTCCCAGTACTCTGGGGAGGCCGAGGTGAGTGGATTGCTGGGGCCCAGGAGCTTGAGACCAGACTGGGCAACATTGCAACACCCCATCTCTACAAAAACTACAAAAACTATCTGAGTGTGGTGGCACACACTTGTAGTCCCAGCTACTCAGGAGGGTGAGGTGGGAGGATCTTTTGAGCCAGGAGTTCAAGACTGCCATGAGCCATAATCACACAACTGCAATTCAGCCTGGGTGACAGAGCAAGACACTGTCTTAATTAAAGAAAAAAAAAAGGATATAATAGCACTTTCCAGTCTATCTAAAATATAATGAATTTAAGTAGGGACAAACAATTCTAAAAGTTTTCTGTTTAATAAAGACCTATGCTAGTGTTTTATAAACTATTTAAGAAAACTTACTAAACTTGTCCAATCATTCACAATTTAATTCATTTATGTTTACTAGTTTAAAAACACTTTGGGTCTATGATTGTGAAACAAGATAATATACAAAATATGCAGTTCTGGGAATTGATAATTACATTATTAAATATCAGCTTAATGCATACCTCAGGGTTTTATGTTCTTTAGTTGATGTTAAAATGGTTTAAGATTAGCCCTACCTTTTTGTAGTTACTTAAAATGGAACATCAAATACTTTCATAATGAAAGAAGTAACACCTTTATCTTCATAACATCTAACTGAATTATTCCTGTATCTAATAAGTCTATTTCAAGTGCTTGCAACTACTAAAACAGACTTATTTTATTCCTTTTAATGTCCAATTATGCACAGATAGGTACATTGAGAAATAAAGAGATAGATTAGATAATAGATGATGATAGATATGTATATGTGTTTTTGATTATGTAAATTTTTTTAAAGATTAATTTGAATTATTGTGAGTTGAGAGTGGAATATAATGCAGGAGAATGGTGTGAATACTTATTAATAAATATTTCAGCAAGGCTATGTATCCAATTATTTTCAGAAATATAGCAACTACTGTTGTGCAGTTCACATGTGTGTCCACTATGGAATGTCTAGCCAGCCAAATTTTTAATGTTACAATTAATATCAATTGTTATTGATTCCATCATCTTTTAAGATAGGAAAGAAAAATTATTTGTTAAGACCACTGTTGATAAACAATAATAATTTGGCATTCATTCATTGATGAAAGTCAATTCAAGCTCAGATAACATTTTCAGCCAGTCTTGAAATGGCATTAAACTAAATATATTCATAGTTTTTTTTTTATTGCATTTTAGGTTTGGGGGTACATGTAAAGAACATGCAAGATTGTTGCATAGGTACACACATGGCAGTATCATATCTTGGAATAAGATACATAGACCTTGACATTTCTGATCTTGCGTAATCCATTTGTTCCTATATAAAGGTCCAAAGTAGTTGTTATCATAGAGGATCTTGCTATTCTTGAAGCTCTTCTAGTTATGCCCATTAAGAGATCAATAGAACAGCAATTTTAAAGTTTGTCTCCTCTCTGCAATATAAAATTTATCTTATATTATGATCATTTTCTTTACAACCTTGAATTTTTTTCTTTTGGCCAAGCTTATGATTTAAGATATTACCTTTGTGAAAGCTTTGAAAGAACTGTGTAAAAAGTGGAATGAAAAATTGACACAGCAGTCAATCTCCACTGAGCAATTCAACCAAGTACACTACCAAATGTTTCAATGGCTGTTGAAATATTGCAAAGGATTGCTGCTGAAGAAGGGAGTTGGAGTTTTATTTTGAGAATGAACATTAAGAAACAGAAGACTTGTATATATTTCATAGGGACATACTATATGAATTAATCCGGAAAGTGTTTTATTTGGCTTTTTTTTTTTTGCACGAAATTTTAACATCATGATCTTGTTCTATGTGGTTTTAGTCAGCAAAATTGTGTTCTATGAACATATCAGTTATATTAAGTGAATAGTGGAAATCAATCTTTGGTGATTTTTTTGCATTAAATACAAGGTGAGACAGTTTGTTTCTGTATAACACATTAACATCTTTATATGTCCTGGAGATTTACTACAATCACCATCTAGCTGCTCTATATTTATATAAATGTAACAAGTGATAATGACTTAGAAAAACTGTTACTTTAAAGATCAAATTAGATGAATTATGATTTTTTATCTTGTGAATCTGAACATGCAAAATAAAAATATTTCCGAATGTAATTATGATTATAATAGCAATATTTAAAATGATATAAAATGGTATTCGTGCTGAGGATATTAGCCAAAATTGCAAAAGATCATAAATAATTAAATAATTTGTTAAGATAGCAAGTTGATGCACTAGTCTTCCCTTCCCTGTGGAGGATACCTTTTAAATGCCCAGAAACTGTATTTAATACCAAACCCTATATATCAGTGGTCGTCAATGTTTTTGGCACCAGGGACCGGTACCTTAAACGGAAAATGATTTTTTCAGATTGCCAGGAGGTGTGGAAGAGGGAGTGCAGAATGGCTTCTGAGGCATTAGATTCTCATAATGAGTGGGCAACCTGGATTCCTCCCATGTGCAGTTCACAGTAGGGTTTGCACTCCTGTGAGAATCTAATGCTGCGGTAATGCTCACTGGCCTGTGCAGCCTGGTTCCTAACAGGCCACAGACCAGTACCAGGAGGTTGGATGAGAACCCCTGCTATATATACTGTTTTTCCCTATACATACATACCTGTGATAGAGTTTGATTTCTAAATTAGGCACAGTAACAGATTAACAATAAATGATAATAAAAATAGAACAATTATAACAATATACTCTAATAAAAGTTATGTGAATGTGGCCTCTGTTTTAAAATATCCTATTGTACTATATTCACTCTTATGATGTGAGATGATATATCTTATCATGTAGAGTGCCTACAGGATAAGATGAAGTGCGTTGAATGGCACAGGCATTATGTCATAGCTTTAGGCTACTACCGACCTTTTGTATTCCTGAATCTGTGTAGCCATCCCTTACTTGCAGCAAACCGCTGGGTGTCACTTGTTTCAGGGGATCCGTTGCTTGTGTCTTCATATGGGCTCAAAGCTCTCTGGTTGCAGCCTTCCACCCACACATTGAATGGCTTTTCCACCTTAACTAAGTATTTATCATGAATGCATAACTTTTTAATGTGGCCTTCACCTTTGCAGTTTGAGGTACAACAGCAAAACAAGCACAAACTTCCCTTTTTCTTCTTCACAGATAGGAGACTCATTCTTACTGTAGATGTTAGCAACCTCAGCACACATTTCTTTTCATTCCTTACTAAGTCATGAATGTTCACATATTCACCTAAAGATTTATGGCTTCTCTTTGGAATATCCGAATTGCCAGCATCACTACCCTTGCAGTTTGGGGCCATTATGAAGTAAAATTAGGGTTACTTGAACACAGGCACTGTAATACTTCAACAATCTATCTGCTAACCAGGATGGGCACTAAGTGACTGACAGGCAGGTAGTGTATACAGCATGGATACACTGGTGGAAGGGATGAGTCATACTCTGGGTGGGATGGAGCAAGATAGCACCATTTCATCTTGCTACGTAGAACTGGCAATTTAAAACTGATGAAATTTTTACTTGTGGAATTTTTCATTTAATATTTTTATACCATGGTGGATAAAGGGGACTACTGTACATGTGTAATTTATTTTATAATCGTTAACCTTGCCAAGATGTATATTCTTTATTTTTTAAAAAGATACAGTTGAGGAAGAATAGATTGTCTAGGTTTTTATTTTTTATCTTTTATTTTAACATGATTTAATCTAATCTATGGAGTAAATTTTTTTTCATCTCCTCAAGTTTACATCATTTGACAGACAGATGGTGATGCCAAAGAATTGTCAATTTGGTCAGTTCTAACTATGCACGTTAATTATGCTTATCATGCTTTCAAATTGTGAAGCATGTTTTTGGTACCTTGGAAAACCAACCAACAGAGCTGGATGTCCTAAGCATGCTGAGATTCTCTGCACCTCCAGATTCCAGTTCTCTACTGGAAACACTGCCTTCAGGTTTGTAACATAGATAATACACATGCAAACCAACATTTGCTGAAGCTGTTGTTCCCTTTAGTGCCTGCTCTAGTGGGTTTTACATTTTAGTGAAGAGAATGGAAAATTAATTAATGTTTAATGGCAGTGCTCTGAATAAAATAAATTGGATATTATTCACAGGGAATAGTAAACATAGACAATGGCTTCTAGTAACTCATTCAGTAATGTTACCTATGTTTGTTGAATTTTTATATTTTGTAGTAATATTGATCATTTACTAAAGGAAAATGCCCAAGGAAACATTTTATATTTTGAAATTTGGAATTTGATGGGGGAAATAACACCGAGAACACCCAATTTCAGGGATTGTGTTCAATGAAATTCGTAGTTAAGAATTCGTACTAGATCATCTTTCCAACCCTATGCTTGAGTTAAAACAAAGAAGTCATAGGCTTTGGCGATGGATATATTTGAGTTCCAAATCTGTGTCTATTACATGGCAGGTATGTGAACTTGGCGTTAAGTTTGTTGATTCTCAGTTTCCTCTTCTTTAAAATTTGTAAATATTATCAGTGTCATAGGGTTATGATGAGAATTGGATGACATAACATATGCAAAGTTTTTGTCTTTAGTGGGTACTTAATCACTGGTATTTTTCTTCCTTTTTCCGTTCTATGACTCTGGAATGGAAAAAGTCATTCTAGAACCCTTCTGATAATTAAGATGATATCATTAGAAATTAGGAAATCTGACTTTCGGCTCTGCTATTAGCCTGTTCCAGGAACTTGGCCAGTTCATTAAACCCTTTTGGTTCCCTAGTTTTTGATTTACACAATGAAGACAAGGGACACAATAAGCTTTGTGGTTCTTCTATATTCTATTTTGTATTCCAGCTGATCAGCAGCTTAGAGAGTCCATCAAGGTCCATGGTCCACGTGGCCAGGAGATTCAAAAAGCATTTAGCAAAGGTTGTTCAAAAGAGAATAGGGAGGTTCTCATAGGTGGTTAGAATGCAGCAACACAGAATATAAAGGGACGATGCTGTCGTCAATGTATAACTACATAATCCCCAGTGATTGGACTGAGATTTTAGAGTAAAACTAGAATCTCTTAACAAGAGCAAAACAGGAACTACAGCAGGATTTGCCTAGAGCAGATTAGACAGAGAGTGTTGGGCAAGACACAACTTGGGACTGCTTAGTACTCAATATACTACACTGGAGCTACTATCCGGGAAAGGTGAACGAACTTACTGGACTGACCCAGACTGTTGAGGAAAGACATTGAGGATATTTGAATAATCCCTATCCGGTGTTTAAGTGGCCTGTATCAAGCAAATTAGCAGAGGTACTTCTGGGGAACAATTGACTTAAAAGCAAGGCAGGGAAGAGAATTGTCACCTCTCCTCTTCCAATATTACCAGCGAATAAGAGGTCTGGCAGAAGTTTGCATATAATGGAGAATTTGGAAGAGATCACTAGAAATTTGTAAGAAGAGGAACTTCAAAAGATGGAAGGGACAACTGGTTGAAAGGGCTTGTGATCAGGGTTTGTAGAGATAGGGAGAATGTTAATAGGATTTTGTGGTTTTTAACCCTGGCTAAGTATCTGAATCAACTGAATCACCTGGGTTGCTTGTAAAACATTTTATAAAATGGCTCCTCTCCTTTCTTGATGATTCTGGTGTGCAACTTGGGCTGAAAAGGCACTGCGATAAGAGACTGTTCCAACTAGCAGGAAGCCAAGAGGAAAGACCCAAAGGCAATGAACAGGCTTTTTCAGGGGCCAGAGAGTCATGCAGTCCTGCATGTGCAGAGGATAGGGTACATATGCTGGGAGGTTACACTGCGGGAAGGAAAATAATACATCATTACATAAACAAAGAGGGTCAATGGCAAAGCCTTGACAAACTAGCTACCTAGGAGAAAATTAAAAACCCAAGACAGTATAAGGTCTAGGAGCCAAGGATGGTGAGAGTTTCTGGAGAAATGATATGGTTACATAATGAAATATCCAAACACACAGACAGATGTTAGCAGAACATAACACAAATTAAGAAGCCATACAAACCTTATTTTTTCCTTCATTTAGGCCTTATATGATTATCAAGCAGTGTATAGCTACCCTTTCTAGTTTCCTTGTATGTTGACCTATAGTTTTTCATGCATGTTTAAGGAAAAGCACATTATTCCTCAATTTCCTTATTTAGGAAGTAGAGATATAAACCAAGAACAACAAAAAAATCATCCACTTAAAAGGCCCATAGTGTTTTGAGGGCAAGTATGTGAAAGCTGTCTATATAGAATTTGGTCTCACAAAAAGCAAAACACTTAAGTTTTGTGCAGGAATATATAAATTAAATTGTAATTGATGATAACACAAAACTTATTACTCATTTCATTAAATTAACACTCTCAACTGCTCCAATCATTAGTTAATGAATTGGTAATTCCAGTTTATTTTATAGAACTTTCTTTTTCAAATAATTTTTGCTCAAAGATTCTCCAGCAAATCCCTTTTAGGCACTATGTGATCTTAGAAGATTCCAGTCCACTTAAACAAGATACTAAAAAGTTAATGAGGGGAAGAAACTTTTTGCCCACTTTGACTTTAAAGACCAATGGGACAGTAAACCACTTCAAAGCCTGTCTTCTAATCTTCTCATTGTTGAGCCCTTTGTTGTGAGGGGACAAGGGGGTGTGATTTTTATCCTCGTAATCAGTTTCTGTCAAGACTAGCTTTCTAAACATTTGTTAAGGGGGAGTTACAGAGGTATTATGTGTGGTCACTGGTCTCTCACCCTTAGCTGATGAAGGAAGAGGTGAGTGTGAAGACGAGCCTCCATTCTGGGTTAGCTTTTCTCTGGGGTCTATAAACTAACCTCCCTGCGGCCCCTATCCCACTTCCTACAAACACTCCTGTTGGAAAGGAAGATTGAATCGGAAACTATCAAGTTGTGGAATCTTTGACTTCTTCTACAAAATATGGAAGGTAATTGATTTTTTTTTTCAGAAATATTTGGCAGCTTTGATAAAGAAATCCTGGGGTTGGAGTTGGGAATTTTTGAGTGCAGAAATTGTTGCATCAACTAAAATTGTTATTTTAAAGTTTTATTTTTTCAATTTACAGTCTTATTTGCTTCATCTGCAAATTATATGTATAAATATAGGCTCTAAAGTGTGCCACTTTTTACAGTTATATATGGTAAAATTGGGTTTGGAAATTTTTTAGTGATGTAAGTGCCTTATAGTCTCAAAAAATACAAAGACACTGCAAGAGTGGTCTGAAGTTGCAATGTAGAAGCAAATAGGGAAAAAAGTACTTTTCTTATTGAAGGCAAACATCCTTTCTTCAGTTCAGATTTATTCATTATTAGCTAACACATTTTAGGAAGACATTTTAGGATTTGGTTTCTTTTTGGTACATATCAGATTCATTATGCCTCCTTTGTGTAAGTTTAATGTTCATATATGTGGTCTTTATTATACTGTTTTGAGGGCTATATAACTCCCCTAGCCTTTCAGTTTTGTAATCTGCCTAGCCAGCCTAATTTAGACTATTTACTTCTGGAAACTTGATGTCTTTTTATGGGTTTTAAAATATATGTTTTTTAATTGTGCTTTTCAACCATGGGCCAGTTTTACAAATTCTAATTCATAGTACCTTATCTATAGAAACTCATGACTATCTATTAGTTCTTACCCACTTTGGAGGTTTTATTAATTATCTCAGATAATACAGTTCAGTATTTTTAGAATCTTCAAGGTCTTCTTCTTGGGAAGTTATTAAGTGTTTCTGAAAGTTAAAAATTTGAAATATATAAAAGCATTGTTTGACCATAGACTATATGGCTTAGATTTAAAGTAGTAATACCATGAACTTTTAAAACCTATTTATATCTTTTTTAATTATTTCTAGTAAATTGGGGAAACAGTAGTTCTTGTAGTTCCATAGATTTCCACATATTTGATAATGGCTCATGTGTTAAATGACATGGAAAACTAAAATGGTATGTTGTTATGGCTAGTAGAATGGTCATTTCGCTTAACATCTGAGCTTTTTAATTTAAATTGTTTAAAGCTAGAGTTAGATGTGGTAGCTTATGTTGGTTGATACTTTATTCATTATCCTTTATAACTAAGACAGCGAAATTTTGGATTAGTTATGCACTGCCTAGAATAAGAATCCCACACACAGAAATTTGAAATGCAGTGTCATCATCAACTTCCTTATTGCACCTGTCCAATAAAGATAAATATTAATTAAAGTCATAACATTGCTATTCTAGTGCTATAAAGAATTTTTGAAACATCTCATGCAATTTCAAAACACCTTGAGAGGATTGTACCCAGATTTATCTTTAATTTGGAAATGACTAAACTCAGAAGTAATTCATTATTTGAGGGCCCAAGATAATCTTTAACAAACCATGTGTTTAGCAAAAGTTTAATTATTGTCAATGACATTATCTGACATCATTGTTTACTGTAATATGATAAACTTCACAGAGCAATCATATATTCATATAACAATATTGCCATGTGAAATACAAAGTGTGAGTTGATTTAAGTGCAACAGTGAGCTGCCTCATGGGTAAGGTATACCTTTCATTTTCAGTTTTCACCCTGCCTCCAGATTAACATTCTCATGTCATGTAAAGGTGAGCTCTTAATAGATGAACAATTAGTGCACCAGAGGTTGTCTTGAAAGTACTAAGCCTTATCATCATAAACCAGGCTTGTGTGTTGCTTATAGAATCACTGCTAAAATAAACACTTGAGTTGATGCCACCCAAACCTATTTCAAGAAAGGGAATGATAATCATTCAGTTCTTATTTTCTAAATGGCACTGTAAAACTGATACATATTCCTAGAGCTTTGAAAGTATTAACTGAATAGCTTTTTTGCTTTCAAATAAGTGAATACATTAAACAATGAAATGATGTCATAAAGCATCCAAAATATTGATGCTAGATCATATCCATTGTCCCCTAAGATTTTCAAATAAAGTAGTTTAAATTAACCCGTATACTCACACTGATATGAAAATAATAGCTCATTTATGTTTTGATATAAGACAATGTTTAAACAAGGTTGACTCAGATAGGCAACATACTTATTCTATGCATAGAATATATTGTTGGTTATTACAGAGACAATAGCAGATTTTATTATGTATAAGCTGCACAGTTTTTCTCTTGCCTTGATCTCATTATCAACTAGCAAATGATTGCATTGACTAGCTTTGATATCATTTTTCATAGATTTACCTAAATAGTTATGATATGTCAAATGTAATTTTTGAAGTAATAAGAGCATACTCTGGTAACAATATTCAAGAAATATTTGTATCATCTATATGTATGAAAAGGACTAGAAGAAGACAAAACGGTAAAAACTGATTTATTTACTGTCATGATGATGATTTAATAATTGTTTTTCATTAATATTACCAAGGGTTTATGTAACACATTACAATTTTAAAAGGAATCCTCAACATTTAGTTGGAAGATTCTTTGCTGATTAGTGTATTAAAACCTATAATCCAAAGCCCTCAAAAATTTCTCTGATCCAAGGTTAATTAATTATAGTTAAAATATGTCTATTAAGAATTATTAATCAAAGGAGAGGTATACCAAATTTTGATGAACTTTAATGACACCAAATGAAAATCTGTTCTTAAAATAATAGGTAAAAGAGGAAGAGACTGAGAAAGATGCAATAAATGTCTTCCTGCTATATGGATTGGGAGACTGTCTTCAGAAACAGCAGGACATAACAACATAACCTACACCTATATGTTTACGGTTGTAAATATTGTACAACACTGAAACATGTAAAACATTATTTTAAGAACCTTATGGGAAAATATGCTAATTTATTGTAACATAAAAATATTTCTCCATGGTAGTTTCTCCTTTTACCTCTGTCATGTTATTTCAAGCTCTCAAAGCTGATGCTTAGTTGAATTTTAATCTGAAATATTAAAGAAACTAAAGATGCTCTGTTCTTTCACAAGTGAGGACATAGGTAAGATACATTTTTCAATATGTTTTTGTAATTGTTTACCTTTTTTTCCTAATTGGCTATATTTTACTAAAAAGAAGTAGAAAATGAAATATTTCTTCCCATTTATGTCATTGACAAATATCAAAGCTGGCATTTTCTGAAGAGAGAACATCCTGGGTCATATATAAATCAGTGTTTTCCCTGGATTATCTATGACCAGAAAAAATAAATTAATCTTACCTTAGACCTCAGAAATTCAAATGAGGCCTTCACCTGAATTTATTTGTCATGTTTTGGTAACTCTCAATTTAAGAAAATTCTATCTGTGCCGAGGGCAGTGGCTCACACCTGTAATCAGACCACTTTGAGATGCTAAGGCAGGTAGATCACGAGGTGAGGAGTTTGAGACCAGCCCAGCCAACATGATGAAATCCCGTCTCTACAAAAAATACAAAAATTAGCTGAGCATCTTGGCATGTGCCTACAGTCCCAGCTACTTGGAAGGCTGAGGCAGGAGAATTGCTTGAACCCGGGAGGTGGAGGTTACACTGAGCCAAGGTCACGCCACTGCATTCTAGCCTGGTCAACAAGAGCAAGACTCCTTCAAAAAAAAAAGAAAAAGAAAGAAGAAAGCAAGAAAGAAGGAAGGAAGGAAGGAAGGAAGGAAGGAAGGAAGGAAGGAGAAAGAAATAAAGAGAAGGAAGAAAGGGAAGAAAGGAAAGAAAGAAGAAAGAAAAGAAAGAAAGAAAGAAAGAAAGAAAGAAAGAAAGAAAGAAAGAAAGAAAGAAAGAAGAAAGAAAAGAGAAAGAAAGAAAGAAAGAAAGAGAAAGAAAAAGAAAGAAAGAAAAAAGAAAGAAAGAAGAAAGAAAAGAGAAGAAAGAAAGAAAGAAAGAAAGAAAGAAAGAAAGAAAGAAAGAAAGAAAGAAAGAAAGGAAGGAAGGAAGGAAGGAAGGAAGGAAGGAAGGAAGGAAGGAAGGAAGGAAGGAAGGAAGAAAAAGAAAAAACAAAAAGAAAATTCTATCTGTATAGAAGTACATTTTTATAGCATTGAGTTCATTGTTCTGAGCGGGAATTATTACATTAATAAAAAAATTTTAAACTTTGTTCTTTTTAATAATGAGGTATCTTTTTTATTTATACCATCTTGGACACCAAGATGGTATTTTCTTCAAAAAAAAAAAAAAAAACTTTAGTTTTAAGTTCAGAGTTACATGTGCAGGTTTGTTACATAGGCAAACTTGTGTCATGGGGGTTTGTTGTACAGATTACTTCATCACCTGGTTATTAAGCCTAGTACCCATTACTCACTTTTCCTGATCCTCTTCCTTCTCCCACCCTCCACCCTCCGATAGGTCCCAGTGTGTGTTGTTCCCCTCTATGTGCCCATATGTTCTCATTATTTAGCTCACACTTATGGGTATTTGGTTTTCTGTTCTTTTGTTAGTTTGCTAAGAATAATGGCCTCCAGCTCCATTCATGTCTCTGCAAAGGACATGATCTTGTTCTTTTTTATGGCTGCATAGTATTTCATAGTGCATATATATCACATTTTCTTTATCTAGTCTGTCATTTGATGGACATTTAGCTTGATTCCATGTCTCTGCTATTGTAAATAGTGTTGTAGTGAACATACACTGCATGTGTCTTTATAAAAGAATGATTTAAACTTATTGGGTATTTGTTTCAAGAAGATGAATATTCCACACCACTTTGCCAGATTTTAAATTAAACTAAGTGTAAATTTTATATGGACATGGGGTAAGTATAACAGGAGCTTAGCTTCCCATTCCTACTGAGAAAGTGTTTACATTGGTAATAACTGGCAAAATGGAGAGAGAGACAGAATTCCTTATTTACTATGTGTGTCACATGTTAGTAAATGCAGATAAATTATAAATTATAAGCTATCCTAATAAATGAAATTATAATTAATATTTACAGATTAAATAACATATTTAGGGAGAGGTCTCAAACATGAGCTGTCATTATTTCCTTTTTAGTGTAATACCTCATGGAATTAAAGTAGAAATAAAACATCTTTTATTCTGTAGTCTATGAGGTTTAGTTTCATATAATAGTATGCAAGGTGATTCTATATTTGAAATGTCAGAAAACTTTGATAATCACACATCTTCTTTCCACGACTATTTGGCTGCTTCTTTACTAGTGTGTACAGAGCAAAATGGATGGAATGCCAAGGGAAAACTCCAACTATCACACAGGTTAAAGTATGAAACATTTATTCTCCTGAGATTTACACAGCAACTGAAATAGCCTCTTCTATACATAATGCCCTGTTTCCTGGTATTTCTATCATTTTCAGCTGATAGTAGCAAGAGCAACCAAGGCACACTATTTCTTAATCCCCACTAAATGCCTTATCTATACATAAATCCTCTGAGTCCCAGCAGAATTTTTTATTGACCCCCAAGACTTTTATTGCCATCTGTTTCTTTTTTTATTGCTTCTTTTTTCTCCTCCTCCTTCTATACCTAAATCCATGATCTGTAAAAGGAGTTACAATTTTCATGTTTTAGTAAATGATGTATATATAGTTTCTTTCGCATCATGCTGTCAGAGTTGTAGGAAAGCAAAGATTCCCTGTTACGAAAAGTCAACCTAAGAAAATGAATCACTGGGCTGATGAAAGGTCTGTTGAGGACAATCAGTGTCTTTCCTCTTAGCTATCAGTTAACAATGACACTTAATCCTTAGCGTTTATAGAGTGTAGAATAAAGATCGTTAACTATTTTATTACCAATTCTTTCATCCCTGTAGACTTCCCAAGCCCTGACTTTCTGTTCACTCTTTTCTTTATCTTTCTCTTCTTCCTTTTATGTTGGTCATTACACAAACCCTTACTGAGTTCTTACTGTGGCAGAATTTTTACTAGTGGCTCAGGATACAAAGATGACTGCATCTTTTTAAGAAACTGACAGCCTAGTAGGAGAGACAGATAAGAAAGCAAAGAATCATAATACTCTGAGAATATGGGTGGTAATAGAAGCATGAACAAACATAACCACAAAGGGAAAAATCAATTCAGCCTGGCTAGTTTCATGAGAAAACCACAAAAAGTGAAAATCTCAACCTCAGTCTTAAAGTTTGAATAAAAATTTTGCAAGGAAATAAAGGTAGAGGAGGGAACATGTAAGTAAAAGCATGTTCAGGCAATGGCAGCTAGAATAGTCTATCTAGAAAACCAGGGTGAGAAGATGAGGTTGGCTTTGATAACTGGGCTGAAAATGTGTTAGAAGCTAGACTGTTAGGGGCTTTGCACATCACTGCAACTGGGGACCTTATCCTCTCTGAGGATGAGAAGTTGCATTGAGCAGAGATCACGCCACTGCACTCCAGCATGAGTGACACTGTGAGACTCTCTCTCAAAAAAAAAAGGACTTTGGGGACTCAAGAAGGAAGGTCGGGTGTGAGTAAGAGGTAAAATACTATGTAATGCATACACAGTACACTGCTCTGGTGATTAACGCACTAAAATCTCAGAAATCACCACAGAAGAACTTATCCATGTAACCAGAAACCACTTGTATCCCAAAAAACTATTAAAATGAAAACAATATATTTAGCAGGTAGAAGAAACAAAATTGATAAAGGAATAAAAATAAAGGACATAATTTACTTATTTATTGCTTCCAGCTTCGGTACCTCACCATGGGAAGTTTCACAGTGAAGAGTTAGAACCAGAACTGGCCCAGTCTATGGAAATTTATCAATGCTATGATCGTTGTTCACATTAAAGTCGTGTATCCCAAAGTAGATCACCTGGGTTTCAGCTAGCAGGACACTCATGGAAGGCACTCAGAAATAAACATGGAATTTGTTCCATGAACTCTGAGCAGCTAGATTTCTCATCTTTTGTGCTTGTTTTCCTGAGAAAAAGATATATTTTATGGGGAAAGTTTCTGGGTTTTTTTTTTTGCAACTGTTGATGTTTCATGGTCTACATTAATAATGTTTCAGAGCAAAATTCACATTTCTTATTTGGAATACCTTGACAAAAGTTCAGTCTGACTTTTTTCTGTGCCCTTTTGAAATTAGAGGTGATTCTAGGCACAGATGTCTAGTGTATGGATGAAGGGTGTTTTGTGAGAATTTTTACCGTACTTGAGTATAGAAGACTGGAGCAAAAAGCCAGCTTCAGTGCTATTAGTGGTAGACCATTTACATGTTACTTCTCAGTCTTCTGTTTCCAGGCTGCCTACCTGATGACATGGAAATTTAATGCCAGATCTCAAAACTTGTCTGAAAGATTTATAGGTCATTTCTCTGTTTGAGAGGTTGTTTATAGATCTCACTGCCTGTAGTGATCAATTCTGTTAATTCCACAGTAGAGAGTACTTCGTGGTAAAGTTAATGGCTTCAGTGACCAAATGCATAAGAATAATTACTTTATTGAAACAGAAATGCAAGAACAGAAAGAACCACCTGTCCTCAGTAAACGCATATTTGTTGATATCAGGTATCACTAAACAGAGTATTTGGTGGGATATTTAAACTTAATTTCTATGTTTTAATGAAAGGATACAGTGGCAATGGAAGTATCTGATATAGTTTAACTTTTTGATTTTAGGAAGCCAAAATTATTTTGCAATCTATCAAGTTAATATTACTTTTTTATGTTTCTTATTAGTTTTTAAGTAGTTTCTTATTACTATGTTATCTTAAAAGATTTCTCCATCAATCTTGAAAAAACTGCCATTTATTTCTCTTATGGCCATGTCCTACCAACAAAACAATATTTCCCTTGTTTTAAACCTTTTCTCTAGGTTTCTCTAGGATTCTGCTGGGAATCCTAGCCTCCTTAAGTCTTTTCTTATAGTGTTTTTGTAGAATTTATTTGTAGAAGCAGCCCATGGGTAGAGTCTATTGTATTTAGAAGTGGTTGCTGGAATCTTCTTCTTGAAGTTTACTTGCATAGAAAACACTGTACATTTATTTAATGTTTATTTGGGAGAGATAGAGCTAAGTCTATATCCAAGACACTTACCCTTTTACTGCCTCCGTCTTCTACTGATGCTCAGAGGCCGTAGCAGCATTTCATGCTTGCATTTTTGTTGTCCTCTCAGCCCCCAATATTGCAATAGTCATTCCTTCTGTTCTGGGAGCCTCTGTTGAATGTCCCATAAATGTCATATTCTGTCTGATTTATGTATTCAAATATACGTTAGTCTGGGTTGCTGCTCAAGATATTTTGTTATTTTCATAATTTACCATGCTCTAATAGTAAAGCGAATATTGACACCCTGTGAACACTGGCTATAAAGTGCTCACAGGGTGTAAATATTGTAAACACTGATCTGTTGACAAAATTTTTCATGGAGTTTGGTTTAAAAATCTCTTTTAGACTTCATCCTGTCTTTATTGCAACCTTTTCACCTTGGGCATCACACATATACCATACTGAGAATTTGACGAGTAAAAGGCACTGCCCACTACAACCACATGAACCTTCTTTCTTTGTCAGCAGTTAGCCATTCCCATGAACAGTCTTGAATGTCCCGCCATCTCTTCTCATGGGAGGAGTTCCTGGAAGGCTATAAAATGATGCCTCAAATCATCCCCAGCCCGGCCCTACTTTCTGCCTCAATGCTGGTGTAAACACTGATCTGTTGTCAAGCCAAAGCACCAGCCACCTCAAGGAAATATTAATTCAAAAGACAAATGTGAAGGAAAAATCACTCCACAGCTTCTACGCAAATAGATTTTGTTTTGCCTATTCACTTGTTTATCTACTTTTTAAAATATATGAATGTACTGAATTTCCTTCACTCATATAGATTGCAAATCATAGTAATAAATATGATCCCAAAATATTATCTGGTTCAGTCATCTGTTGATAGGAAAATGTTAAGGCATTATTTATTAGTGTTATAATTATTACTACTTATTTCTAAAAAAAAGAAGCAACTGACTTTCTGATACAAGTCATAGTTTACAAGTATTTAAATATCTAAAAAAAAAAAATTCACCGAGAATTAAAAGGGCTGTGAAGCCAGGTGAGTTGCTTAAGCCAGCAGCTTGACAGTTCTGGCTCCCCGTGTCTCTCATATTGCTGCCCTTCTTACTGCTTTCTTTCTATCCCCCGCCTTGTTCTTTCTTATTTTTCTTCCTTTATTTATGACATTTTCCCATTGCTTATTGCATCTTCCTAGGTAATTCCAATTTTCCTTCTTTTATTTTTCAATGGCTGGGCAGTCAAATTTCATCAGAGATAAGTGAGGGAAGGAAGGAAGAAAGCAGGCAGGGAGATAAAACGGTGGGGGTGTGCATGCGCATGTGTGGCTGTGTCCATTGTGAGTTGAGTGGGAGGTAAGGATGGAGCTGGCATACAACACGGTTCCTGTATAGTAATGTACCTCTAACTGTTTCTGTTTGTTTGTTTTTTGTTTTTTGTTTTTTTGGTTAGGATATTTTTGTCGGGAGGGGAGGCTTTGGAAGGTCTCTAAATGAAATTGCCTCCAAAAGTACTAAATTGTTATGAGCTCATTTACAATGCTTTCTTATTAACTATTAACAGTTTATTATTATTATTAAACCAACTCTTGTTGGAAGTGCAGCCAATAGAAAAAAGAACCATCTCCATCTCAAAAATACACTAGATCACTAGCAGCTCCATGCCTAAATGAGGGCACATACAGGCTCTTAGACACGTATTTATAACCATACTCTTCACTAGTTAAAGAAAAAGATGACTGCCTCAGACTGAAACTGATGAGATCCCTATTCTGAATATGATTAGTCTAGGGTACATTTATTTTAAGATCAAAAAATGCATTTCGTAAATCATTTAAAAAGAAGTATCTCAGGTTGTGAGCATGAATAAAGACTGATGCACTTTCAAAAAAATAGCTAGCAGCATTGGGATCTTGTTAGAGTGCCACTTCTCTTAAAAAATAAAAATGTTCCAAAATCAGCTAGTGATTCCAATAAGAGTTGTTGGGATTTAATGCGTATACTTTTTCTTTTTTAAGACAGAGTTTCACTCTTGTTGCCCAAGCTGGAGTGCAATGGCATGGTCTTGGCTTACTGCAACCTCCGCCTCCCGGGTTCAAGCGATTCTCCTGCCTCAGTCTCCCAAGTAGCTGGGATTACAGGCATTCACCATCATGCCTGGCTAATTTTTGTATTTTTGGTAGAGCCGGAGTTTCACCATGTTGGCCAGGCTGGTCTCGAACTACAGACCTCAAGTGATCCACCCACCTCAGCCTCCCAAAGTGCTGGGATTACAGGCATGACCATGCCTAGCCTGTGCATATATTTTTTAATGACTAAAGATATAGCTGCGTCAAATTTTGAACTTAAAAATTAATCAGATACATTTTTTGGGAATTTTTAAAGCACAAGCTAATGAGTAATGTGTTTAAGGTAAAAACTAGTTTAGTTTTTGGAAATCTCTATTTTGTGAAGAATAAATCTTTGAGGAGAGTAAAAGGATGTACATTAGATAGATGGCTTGAAATACATTTACAGAATGTAAATTTAAAAAGAACAAAACCATATGGGTAACTAAAATAGAAATTTAACTCCCTTGCAAACAATGTCAGTTAATCAGTAAATGACCTTGTGCTACATGCAATGTTCAGTAGTACCTTTTAGATCCTAGTGTTGCTTTGCCCACACATTTCCAGAGGTCACTATTTCTTTTTCTTTATTTTTATATGAATATTTTCATCACATAGAAACAGAATCACCAAGAGACAATAAGTTAGATAAATTATTTTAATAGGCAACGATAGTCAGATAGAATTCAGTGATAATGAAGTGATATTGATACTATGCAGCAAAAATTATAAGCTCTGGAGACAAAATATACTTTGAGATATCATCTAGTCAATTCCCAAGTAGTATTAAATCTAAACCAAACAGTAAATTTGTAAGTGTAGCTTCTTTCCAGTGCTGTTCAAAACCCCAGAACAACCTTGAACTTCATTGTCTCCATCTGTATTACATAATAGTATTTAAAAGTAATTCAGGCTGAGCATGGTGGCTCACCCTGTTATCCCAGCACTTTGGGAAGCTGAGGCAAGAGGATGGCTTGAGTCTAAGAGTTTGAAACCAGCCTGGGCAATGTAGGGAGAGATCTTGTCTCAATAAAAAATAAAAAAAATAATTTATATTCATTAGGATAATATAAAAATGTGATGAATCTCAGCTAATAAAGGTATTCACAGAATAAGATTATAAAGATATTAGTGTAGTAATATCTACTACATTCTACAACATTAAGATGGCTAATATAGCAAAGAAACCAGAGGAACAAAAATAATTTGTATATTCAAATGTTTATGCTGTCAATCTATGATCCAAAGTAAAGTTGAAGTAATCAAAAAGTATAATAATGTATCTATAACAGGTATCTGATCATGTCTACCTGCTAATCTATATATTTGCGTATTCATAGTATCAAATATTTCTTTCCTTTCTGCCAGTATATGTTCTTCCCATCACTATTCAGGGTGGATCTGACAGTGTTGACCAATCATTTCAGCTGACAGTTTGTGAAGGAATAGAGTATGTGGCAGGCAAAAATAGTATGCATTTACAGGAAAAACTAAGCAATGTACAGAATTTAAAGTTGTCTTATCCTGCAGGTCTTTTTAATACCTGTGCTTTCTTCAGATAGAAGAGCATTCTTTGCACCACAAGAGCAAGGGATTCTCCTGGGAATCAGAAATGTTGCAACTGGGCTTCCGGGCTGATGCTTTCGTATTGAACACAGCCAGTCTTCCAAGTTACACTCATGTTTAATCCCCACACTGTTGTCTGTGCTCTTGCAATAGCAGAGAAGGATGGGTTCTTTTAGAAGGATAAACTGATATAAGTTGATAGACATACAACTGAAGCTGTCTTAGTCCCCATATCCAATCTGGTAGATGTTAAATTTATTGGTCCACTTAAAATTTTAGTTAAAGTGAGAAACTCTAAAGTGATACATCTATAACATAGATATTTTATATCAATTTGAAACATTTAATTATATATGCACTGGCCAATTTTGATGTGAGACCAAGCCCTTTTCTTTAAGTAGGAGTTTAATGATTGGTGTTCTCCTTTACTTCACTAGGAAGGTAATACTTTCTATTCTGTTTGGTACTAAAACTATATTAGAAAAAAATAAGAAAAACAAATGATTTACTAATCTCAGTTGCAGACTAACAAAAGACCTGCCTTCATCTTAACTTGCTGTCATTCCCTTATATTAAAGGAGAAATAGCAAGAAAGTTACGGTGATTTGTTTCTTGTTAGGATTCATTATGGAAGCCCAAGGAGCAACACAAACCAACAAAAAACAACCAAAAATACTGACAAAACCATAAGAAATGTCATCTCTTACATTCCAATTACCTACCACACAGTAGACCAGTATGACATTTGATGATGGATGTTCAGAATTTTACATGGTGTTTTGGAATCTTAAATATAACAACATATTGAAAACTTGAGTAGGATCAATAACATATGTTAGGCTATAGGTACATTTGATTTACTCAGAACTTGAGATCATACATGGGAAAACTGCTAAGTGACATAACTTACCAATTGCTTCATCCTCTTTATTGTAGGATTTCTCCTCCAAGAATGTTCAACTTGTAGCCAAGGGGTAATTTATTTGTCATACAGAAAGTAAATATTTATTATAGCTTTTCTAACCAGAAGAGATGGTCTAGTCTATTCATAATCTATCTGCCACACTTTTTTAAAAAAAGAATTTAAATTCTGGGATACATGTGCTGAACATGCAATTTTGTTACATAGGTATACATGTGCCATGGTGATTTGCTGCACCTATCAACCCATCGTCAAGGTTTTAAGCCCCTCATGCATTAGGTATTTGTTCTGATGCTCTCCCTCCCCTGCCCCCGCCACCTCCTGACATACCTTGGAGTATGATGTTCCCCTCCCTATGTCCATGTGTTCTCATTGTTCAATTCCCACTAATGAGTGAGAACATGTGGTGTTTGCTTTTCTGTTCTTGTATTAGGCTGCTGAGAATGATGGCTTCCAGCTTCATCCATATCCTTGCAAAGGACGTGAACTCATTCTTTTTTATGGCTACATATCTGCCACACTTTAAATGGTATTTGTGTGATAGTGGCTGAACATTATTCTTCAGGGCAAATTTAATATGTCACACCGCTGTTATGGTAGAGACCCCTAAAGATGTTTAAAGTCTCTGTAAAGATCAGACAGGGCACAGAGTTAACAACTATAGCCTACAGATCTCTGTCATTTAGAGATTATATTTTCTTTCCTGAGAAGTTTGTTTTCAAGTGGTCATATTGACTGGACCCAGTGCCTTTACACTTCTGCATTACATTGCAAATTGATACAGTGCCATAGTTCTGTGTCTCAAATAACCTTCCAGCTTTTTAGTGACCACTCATATTTAAGGTTGGCTGAGAGAAGAAAATAAAATCTCCGTTGTCTGGCAATCATGGCCTGTCATTTGTGACATGTTCCCCTTGGGCTGGATCACACACAACTGTTTTTTTTCTTATTTATTTATTTATTTATTTATTTTGAGAGAAGTCTCGCTCTGTCACCCAAACTGGAGTGCAGTGGTACAATCTCAGCTCAATACAACCTCTGCCTCCTGGGTTCAAGCAGTTTTCCTGCCTCACCCTCTAAAGTAGCTGAGATTACAGGTGCCTGCCACCTCATCTGGCTAATTTTTGTATTTTTATTAGAAACGGGATTTTGCCATGTTGACCAGGTTGTTCTCGAACTCCTGACCTCAGATGGTCCTCCTACCTTGGCCTCCCAAAGTGTGGGGATTACACATGTGAGCCACGGTGCTCAGCTACCAGATGTGACCAGAGTTTTGTAATTCAAAAGTTACTAGTTGAAATTAACCTCAAGTTTGGTGAAAGCATTAACTGTTCTGTTCCATATCCTAACTTTCTTTTTGTATTTTTCTCCAGCAAGCAGGTTATTTTCATGTATGCTTTAAGAATAATCAGCTGAGAATGGAATTGGAAAATAGTTCTGCTCTGAATTACTAATAAGATCAAAAGCACTATGTTTAGTTTTCTCTTAAATGAGAAGTTTTATACACGTCTATACTCCACATTAGGAAGAGAACAAGGTCAAAGAATTTTTCTGCTTAACTTAGATCTTTGGTCAAAAATATCTAAAATCTAAAAAAAAAAAATTCTGATAAATACTGGATCTGTGGCAATTGCAACTTACGGCTGAGCCTTTAGGTTTTTTTTGTTTTGTTTTGTTTTGTTTTTATTAAAAGTCTTATAGTTTGTTCACCCAAGAGCTTTTATATTACTATATGGCAGTTATATTTTGATATGTTTTTCCCAGAATGTAATGACACTGATGGTTTAGTTTAAAAGCTGTAAAAATTACTAAATTAACCATGTAAAGATATATTTTTAAATTTTCATTAGCAACATAAAGCTACTGCAATGTACAACTTTAAAACTGTTTACTGTTTAAAGCATTCTTTACCAAAAAAAAACCCCAATGATATTTAAAACACTAAAATTATCTTAGAGCATTAAAAAATATATAATTTTCTAGGCTGTGTCCTTAGAGATTCTGATTCGCTTGATCTGAATTGAACCTAGGCACCCCAATTTTTAAAAATCTTCCCTCAGATAATTTTTATGTGTACCACAGACATCAGTATGATATAGTCACTGGGATGAAAAACAATATTTCCCAAAGTATAGTCCATACAACACAAGTATCTCGAGATGATTTGCAAAGAAAAGTTTCTTTAATGAAGTTATAGGGGATTCTCTGCATATTGTCCTTTCTTGGAGTTTTTGCATTTCTAAATATGAAGACTGAGAAATCCTGCAGAGAAGAAAGCAAAAACTGTTCATCTTGTTTTAATCTGTAGTTTTTCAGATGTATTTCATTTTGGACAACTTTTGATCATGTGTAATCTCTAACTAGGCCATGAAGCCTATTTTTCCAAGAATGTTGTATTAGACCGGCCATTCTTGCATTGCTGTAAGCAATACCTGAGACTAGATAATTTATTTTTTAGAAAAGAGGTTTAATTTGCTTATGGTCCTGTAGGCTATACAGAAAGCATAGCAGCATCTGCTTCCAAGGAGGCCTCAGGGAGCTTTTACTCATCGCAGAACATGAACCAGGGACAGGCAGTTCACATGGGGAAAGCAGGAGCAAGAGAGAAAGAGAGAGAGTCGGGGATGGGGGGGAAGGTGCCACACACTTTTAAATCACTACATTTTTCTTTCCAGAACTCACTATCATGAAAACAGCACCAAGCTGTCAGATATCTTCCCCTATGATGGGAACACCTCCCCCCAGGCCCCACCTCCAGCAATGGGGATTGCAATTTAGCATGTGATTTGGGCAGAGACAAATATACAAACTATATCAAATGTCTTTGAGAAATGTTACTAAATGAAATCTGACAGGATTTAAAGTGTTATTTACTTTACTACTGATTTTTGATTCAATATAACGCCTTTGAGAATGTGCAGCATTCAAAACTGAAAATTATTTTTTTGTTTAGGCCTGTGGGTGAAATATTTGTATCGCCTAACATGGCATCCAGACATGAAATACCTAGGATTTACACAATTTTGGTATGTTTTTTAATTGGATGAAATAATTAGAAAGAAAGCAAAAATATGCAAAACAAATGATTTGTTTCAGTGATTTAGGTGACAATTTATATGAAGCTCAACTATTGAAAATGCTCTTGTTCAGACATTATTAAATATCTGCTGAATTAAAATTTGCAAGTAAATGCTTTTTGTTGGTGAATGATCTTTTTCATATCATAAAGCCCCCAAACAGACTGGTATTAAAAACAAATTACAAATGTTTGATTGTTGCCTTTAATTGTAGGATGAAACCTAATTTAATGCTCAGGGGACAGAATACTTTTAAAAATTAGTTACTTGGTATATAATTTAATTTAATATGCTCAAAGCAATTTGAATTACTTTTAATTTGCTTTTTTCTTCGATTACAAAAAACATTACAGGAGTCTGGACGTAGAGGTACAGATAGGGTCAAAATCTAAGAAAGAATGCATTTCCAAAGTATTGGAGATATATATATATTTTTTAAAGGCAAAGGATTCTTTGTTTTACCTTGCTGAAAAGAGGAGAAAGAAGGCTGAGAGGAGATTTACTAACCAGCATTTTTTCAGGTCATGTAGGCCAGCCACTGAGCTTGGCATATTATGTACATTATCTCATTTAAGTACAAGAGA
This sequence comes from Sapajus apella, assembly GCF_009761245.1. Lineage (NCBI taxonomy): Eukaryota > Metazoa > Chordata > Mammalia > Primates > Cebidae > Sapajus > Sapajus apella. The sequence continues at coordinate 11,895,389 of NW_022436985.1, read as the reverse complement.
TTGTCTTCAAATCTTCTCAAACTTTCAAAAAAGACAATCTGTTGTTTGACATAAAAAAAAAATTGTGATCATTAACTCATATACTAAATCTACATTCACACCATATACTCGCTTTCCCCATGTTTCTTCCTTCATTCATCCCATCCTCTCTTGTTCCTATTTTTCCTTCGTTTTTAGAAAATAGCACTGTGCAATTCACTCAGTAAGTCTCATTGAACATGTCTGCAAGTGAATGAAGAGCCGGGCTTCCACAAGTTCTGTGTGGAAAGAGAATTCCCTTGCATTTGTTTTCCACTGAGCATCAGTCTTCTCCCTGAGCTTCTATTGCACATTAGTTGATTGTCACACTTACTCCTAAATACATATAAAGACCACTTTACCTTAAATAATAATAAATTGTGATAGTAGGACTATCAGAAGCAGTCAGTTTCTCCCTCCCTGATACTTAGTGATACAAGGCAAAAAAAACTTTATACGCTTGGTTTCAAGTATGTAGAGGATCTGAAATTGTGCACTTGGGTTACTTTTCATATTTGTTTCACCTTGGTTTGTTCGTGGCACTGTCACCTAGGTACCAGTTAGTACAGTGGACACCTGCCAAGAATGAGCTGAAATAAGGCCATCAGCTCATTTTTTCTTGGCACCAAGGTCACTGCTAAGCTGTATTTAACTTGGAGCTATAGGCCACAGACACTGTTTAGTAAAGGAGCAGTAATGTGTAGGAGCCTTATAATAAAGAGAGAATATGCAGACACTTATTAAAAATTTTCCCTTTTCTCATGGAAAATGGTGAAAATCTATTACAAATATTTCAGAATTATAGCAACCACCATAGCATACAAAGTACACATTATAGATTTTTCCAGCATCATTAAACCCACCACTCACATTAGAAAGCTGTTTACATCACTCTGTTGTTCCTTATAGTCAAATAAACAGGGATAGCCATGTCATATGGCCAGAGATGGTTTGCTTAGTTGGTGGAAATTGGGTTGAGGAGGAAGGTACTAATTAGAGTTAATAATATTCAGATGAATAGGGCCAGGATCAGTCACAGTGATACTGGAGCTTAAAGCAAAAGAAAAAATCAGTAATAGTGATCCCATCTTAATTTTGATATTTTGCTCATTATGAATTTTCTATAATAACTTGGTTTTTTTTAATGTTATAAAAATATCATTTATTTTGATTACCAAGTATTTTGGTGCTACTTAAATTTTGTACTGCCCTAGCTCTGGCTTTACAAAATAACATAAACTAAGAACAAAAGATGCCTAAAAATTATAGTGAAAGAAAAATCACCATATTTATGCATATTTCATGTAAATAAATAGTAGAGCTCCAAGCTTCATCATTACTAGCTTTTAAGGTTTTTCTAATAATCATAAGATTGGACAGTATAGTTATTAGTATCATTGGAAGTCAGCAATAGGTTGTCTTATGAACAAAATTACATGAAGAGAGGGATGAAAGACAAAAAAGGTGATCTTTTATATTTAAACAGGAGCTCATAACTTAGGAAGATTCCTTTCACTTGTTAGTTCACACTATTGTTTGTAAATCAGAGATACATTTTCATTATTTCTATTTTTAAAAAGGGAGAAAGTAAGTTCTGGCAGGAGGGAAGACATTGGTAAAACCGGAGACGGACTGTGGAAGGAACTGATTCTTTTCATCTTCATTAGAAGCAAAATGAGTGGAAAAATAATCTGATTTGCACAAAATCTTGTTTGCTCAGACATTTAGCTATGAAATAAGGATTCAGCGTTAGTTAAACTCTGAGCTCCCATACTGGAGTTTCAAATGGCTGTTTTCTTCTTTGTAGTTGTTAATATATTCCCAGTGTTAATATGTTTCTAGGTTCCAAGAAAAGGGAAAGCCCTCCTGTGGTCAGCTTATCATTTGGCTTTCCTGTAACTGCCAACTTAAAAATAAATAGCCAAACAAATCTAGTTCATTTTATTTAAAATTTTATATTTATTAAAATGTTCAAATATATTTTTCTCATCTGAATCACTTTACAAAACCTAAGTAGACATATCTACAGGAAAAGATGTATTATCTTGATGTTTGTCAGGAATTATGCACTTCATCCATTTTTATTGAAACTGATTTCTTGAATGACTTCAACATAACACATTTTCTCTTTTTGGTTAGCTCCTCTGCAAATGAATTCTTGGCTGATACATAATTACCGGAAAAGGTACACATATATGTGAGCATCTGCTTTTATATGTGTACATATGTGTTTGTATGTGTATGTGTGTGTGTATAAGTATTGTACTTAACCAAAATGACCTTGCTCTTACTAGGATTAGAAATTGGAGATTTATATGCTTGTTTATTTCCTTAGTAGACAGAAGACTACTTATGGATAAGAATTGTGTCTTAATTATCATTGTATCCAGGCTCTTAATTAGTTTGGTGCCTGCCATATAGTGTTAAGATTAACTCATCCAGAAAATGATGCCTTGCTGCTACTCTCCCTATATTGGGGATCTTCTAATAGTGGACAGTTACATGCAAGCAGTGAGCCTTGAAAAAGGTGGCAATATACAGAAAAAGCAAAAGGCAGCTTGGGAAAAGGAGCAAATGAGAATACCTTTGGCAAGCCTCTCAGAGATTGAACGTAAGCTGGAGGAAGTTCAAAGCAGGTGGAAACCAACTCAACCTGAAAAAGCTACACTGCAGAAGAGACACTTGAGCCAGGTCTTCAAGCACACTGAGCCTCATATGTGCTCATACTCCTCTCCCCATCTACACCACCACCTCAACTTTGGGACTGTTCATCAAAAGACTTTTCAAGTTCCCCTGCTTTCAGAACATCCTCTCTGATAACATGTCAATATTTCTTTCTTTTTTTCTTAACAGACGATACTTCTTACTCTATATCATAAATAATTGCACCTGACTCTGCTCAGTTCATATCTTCTTTGCCATCTTCCTCATTTCATGTTTTGTCTCCTTAATAAGATCACAACATCCTGGTGGATAGAACATAAATCTTATTTCTGTACTCATCACAGTGCCTTGGCAGTCTTGAAACTATGTAAAATTTAAGAAGGTGTAGCATTAAACTAGTTGTAAGTTATTATGTTTTTTCCTTTGCACTGAAGTTGCTGGATATTTAGGCTTCTGGGAATTAGGAAAATGTTGTAATTTAAAAGGTACATTCATATCACTTATGCAAACTTAACTGTATCAGAGTCCCAACTGAAAAAGATGATACGCTCAATGTAGGGGGGCTTCTCTCCAAAGGGATTTCTTACTAAAGTGTGAGTGGAGTATAGAGGAATCATAAAAATAGTACAATAATAATGGTTCTAATAATAGTGAAGGAGCTTTTCCGGTCTAAGAGACAATGGTAGAACTCTGAATAAGAGTTCCCTATAGAAAAGTCTTCTGAAGAGTAGTGAGTTTTGGTCAAAATACAGAGCCAACCATAGATAATCCCAGAGCAAGGGAGTCAGGGAAATAAGTGCAGATAGTATCGAGAGCCATTTACCTAACCAAAAGCTTTCTCAGATAATTTTTTTACAAAAGGCAACCTTAATGGAAACAAATTAGTTTTAATCCTCAGCATGTTGTAAACCATAAAGGATCATCCCTACCTGAGTTCAATATACTTTAGGTCTAGCTTGTGGACATATTAAAATAATAATATGTAATGAATAAGTAAGGAGTGGAGCCAAATAATTCCAATTCACTAACAATTTAGTCAAGAAATAACTCGGGTTTTACTTAATTCAGCTTAACTGACTATACTTCCAGGTCTGATTTTGAAGTTAAAGGTATAACTCTAACTTCCTTGAGGTATTCTGAATGGGCTTAGGTGTTTTCATTATCTGAAATACTGAGATTGCTAACTTTGAGGTTTTTGCAGAGTCTACCAAAGAGAAACACAGTGACCTTGATTTAAACTTGCTTTCCACTAGAAAACCTTCAGTAAATAATGGAATTTATATGGGTTTTCTTTTTTTTAAAATTTGGCGTGTGTATGTATGTGTGTATACATATTTCTCCCCATCAGATAAGATTAGGAAAGATAGCACATATCTATTTCCTCTTTGGTGGCTTTCTTACATTACATTTAACAAAATATTTTATCACTTCTTATTGGGCAATGAGAATCTTATCCAAGGAATGTTGCCTTTAGTTTAGCAATAGGCCTCTCGAATTGTTAACCTGTATTCGGAGTTTAGCCAAATTTAGGTTGGTAATTACATACCAATCAGAAAAGATGCCTTCACACAGTGACTGGTTTACAGACTTCTAATAATGCTGCATAAACCCATGGTTGTTCATTAAGTGTTAATTAATGATTAAATGCTAGATTGAATTGACTTGTAGATTCTAGCTGATTACTCTTTAATTTAAAATTATGAAATGCACAGCATCAGTCTATCAGCAGGAAGGATCGACTTTTAATTTATTTCAGGTGTCTAGAAAATTGCAGAGCTATAGGAATTAAAAGAATTAGTTGTTTGTACCAGATATGAAAGATCATGTTACAGGATCCTTGGGATGTCACTTTTCTGGCCTGAAACCTCTGGCCGGTGGCACCTTTGCCTGAGTTTTGCTCAGGCCCGCTGGGCTTTTTCCTCCTACTTGGTCGGCAGACTGCACTCAGCTGACACTACTGGTCTGAATCCCATGCCTGCCAAGGGAGAGTCAGGCATGGAGTGTGTGAGTGAGCATGGGTTCCGGCCACAGCACCGTCAGACACACTGGCTGCTGCAGCAGGGTGGGCAGCTCCAGGTGCTAACACAGGCACTGGCTCTCAGCAAGACTACAGCTGGACCAGGTGCACTGCAAGCAGCTGCCCTGGCTGGTACCGGGGAACACAGTGGTGCCCACAAGCTTGAAAATGCCAGGCACCACAGGACCCCAAAGAGGGAGTCGCAGCCCTGACTTGGGGATCTCCCAGGTCTGAGATCCCCGAGAAACCACAGTTCTCTCCTTCTCTTCCCCTGCAACGCGGAGAGTTAAGGATCATGTTTCAGCCCTGTGTTATAGCTCTTTTAGCTTTGCCATTCAGCAGGTTCCAAGTTCTTGTCCTGCGACCAAGAACTCAGACAAGTGGAGGGTGAGCGAAAAGAGGAGATTTGTTGGGCAATAGAACAGCTCACAGTAGACTCACAGAGGGTAGCTCCTTTCTGCAGTCAGAGTGCCCCAACAGGTGTTCAGCTCCTAGCAGAGAGGAGACCCTGGATTGGGAAGCTCTTCTCTGCAGCAGGTTGTTCCCTTATGTCTGCGCTCTCAACAGAGAGGAGGCACTGGAGCGTGTTACTCCTCTCTGCAGCTGGTCACCAGACAACTCCTGCTATCAGCAGAGAGCAGCTCCTCTCTGCAGGCAGGTCATCCCATTATCTGCTCAGCTCTGGCTGAGCCCAGGGATTTCATGGGCCTCAGAGGATTGGAAGCGGATGCCACTGGTCTATGGGTTGCCATGGGCAGCCAGGAAAAGGCTTCACAAGTTCCCACTCCCATCCCTTGGTGGGACTGGCAACCTGGCCCCCAGCTTTCAGCTCCTCCCTGGCCTGAACGTGGGGCCTCACCCGGGATCCGCCACCCTCTCTGTCCAGGAATCTGTCTGCTTCCCCCTGTCATTCATCGTGCCCTGCTCCACCCTGACTTTGCTCTGAGATCGGAGTGGACACTGGCAGCAGGGAGAAGTTAGGCAGGGGCGGGGGGATGGAAGAGCAGGCACTTCCGAGCCTGTGAGGGCAGGAGGGCCTTTCCAGGCCCGCAAGACTGCAAGGAATGCCTTAGTCTGCAGCTGCAGTTTGGATGGCTGCAGCTGCATCCAGTAGGACAGGGCTCCAGCCTGCTCCACGGAGCAAGAGACCTGGGTCTGCAACCCTGGTTTGAGCGGCTGCAGTGACACAGGGTGGGGTGGAGGGGTGGAGTGTGGGCGGGTACGGGGGGCGGGGTTGGAGAGCTCCCGTGCCAGCTCGAATGCGCGGGGCTTCCTGCTGGCTCGTGCAGCCCTAGCAGCGCCTCCCTGCTGCAACCCGCTTGATGGCAGCGGTAGCCTGTCTGGAGCAGCCACTGCCATCAATAATTCATAAGGAAAAAAAAAAGAAAACAATGAAAAAGCCCTGGCAACATTTTCTAGACACTTTAGCTTGCCTATATTTCTCTTTAATTTTAAAGAGTTTTCATTTCAATTCAGCTTTCTACATTTCATGTAAAAAGTGGATGACTTTTTAAAGTTTTATCATATTTGTTAAGTGGACACTTATGAGTACATTGAAGATCTTGTGCCTTATTTTGCTAAGGACAGTCACCAATTTTTAAGGATTTGGAAGTCATTGCAGACTATTGTGAGAGGTGGAAAGGAGTTCCTGAAATGTTTTGGCTTCGTGATGATTCTCTAAGCTATTCTCATTTGTTGTAATTTTTAAACATAAGACTACAAAAATATGGTTTTAGCCATTGCAAATGATTATTGGGAGTCACCAGGTTTCTTGTTTGAGACGGAGTTTTGCTCTTGTTACCCAGGCTGGAGTGCAATGGCGTCATCTCGGCTCACTGCAACCTCTGCCTCCTGGGTTCAAGCCATTCTCCGGCCTCAGCCTCCCGAGTAGCCGGGATTACAGGCATGCGCCACCAGGCCCTGCTAATTTTGTATTGGGAGTCACAGTTTTAAGAAGGAATTTCAGAGTTTTATGCACTTACTTAATATTATCTAAAATTAGCATACAAGCATTTTGTATTAAGAAACATGTACAGGTTAACATTCTTTATAGGAACTTCTATGTCTACAGTCAGTTTGGGAATAACATGCGACCTTTTGGCCTCCCTTCTTTTTGTAGAGTCTTAAAATTATTTGTAATTAGAATGGGTGAGGCCCATTACAATTAGGTGAAACCCCCTAATTTTAGACACAAGTTGAGGAATTAACAGGGTGAGCATTGTTTTCAACGTATCTTGAAGAAATAGTTTATTTAATGAAATCATATTTGATTTGAAATATGTTTATATCAAATGAGTTAAGAAAATATCCCCAAGTATGCTTACCTGTGGAAGTGATAATGGTCCTGAAATACCAATATTAGATTTTTGAAATGTTATACAAATGTTATATGTTCTATGAAGCACTGTGCCTTTATCTAAATGGCGGAGTTTAAATTCCAGGTCCATAAGACAAATTTCACATCTTGCTTTCCCACGCATATACACTGGAACTCACAAAATCCAGAAAATTCAGACATCAACTGTGAGAGCAAAGCACAATGGACGGTTAAGCTTTTGTGATTGTAAACCAATTGTAATTGCTTAAGATAAAAAAAAATTAAACCCAAATCAGAGTTTTTCTTAATTTTGCACTACTGTAATAATCACTAGTTGTCATTTGATGGGTGGAATAATTTAATTTTGTGCTATCTATCATAGTATTTTATTTCAAAATGTCAGTTCTTTGTGTATACCCAAACACATTCTCTAAAATTGCTGCTATGTAAAATTGGGTAATTAGCACCATAGCAACTAACACTAAGAGATACTGTATGAAGAAAGGTGTTCCAATTAAATAAAGCTGCCAATAATCTCTTATTCAGTAAATATTAAAACTTGTTTAAAATAAAAATAGTAAAATTTAACTTTGAAAATGATTTATGAGTTTAACCACCTTCCTTTTTTTATTTTGCTCCCAGGTAGAGTTGTAAAGAAAACTGCTCGATGCTATTTTTTCTTTCTTTCAATGATTCTTTTCTAGATGTTTTCCATATTTTTAAAGTAACATACTTTAGGGTGAAATTAATTATATGGATTGTCAAACCTTATTAAAGTTCCTGAGAACAGTGAGAAATATTTGCATAGCTTTAAAAAATACATAGATGAGTCTTGAAACCTCATCTATCCTACGATATCAATTTTTCCTCTCCAATGAATTCCCATGAACATATATAAACATTCTTTAATATTTCTCGTTTTAAACATCCTTGTGCTACAACTCACCCATCCAACCACTGCTGCCCCTGTTTCTCTACTCCTTAATACATTAAAATGCCTGAGAGATTTATTTAAACTGGCTTTTTCTGTTTGCTTCCCTCCATAATCTTATGAACACTCCAGGCAGAATTTCATTTGTGCTGATCTGGTAGATTGAAACAGTTCTTGCAAGGTTATTCAAAAAACTTCCGTGATCCCTAATCCAGTTATCCAGATGTTGCCTAACCTAATGACCTCCATTTTCCCTATTCTAGTAGTCTATACTCACTTTTCATCTTATTTGACTTCTCAACAGCATTTGACTCATTGTCACCATTTTTATTCAGCCTCTCCTGTTTCTTTTTTTTGCCTTACTGGATTTTCTTTCCCATAGCTACAGTATTCTCTGGGACCTCATGTAGGTCCCTGTCTTTAAATATCATCTCATTGGTGACTTCCAAATGTATGTCTTTGGTCTAGATCTCTCCCCTAAACTCCAACCTTTGTTTTACTTACTGCCATATCCTTAGAACTAGAATGCAACTGGCATAACAACAGGTTCTCAATAAATGTCTTGAATAAATGAAAAAATGCTCTGCTTTACCTCATAGGGTTCTTGCAAAAACCAAATGAATCAAACGATATAAAAGTACTTTGTAAACTGTAGATCACCCAGCAACTGTCATCAAATAGTATGAGTCTTACAGGTTTGTAATATTAATAAACAATAAAATGAGTATGAGCTGAGGGAATTTTAAAAATGGATTTGAACATTTTTATCCAGATTTCAAAAGTGGTATGTCTGTCCGAATTCAATGTCCTATTTAACTCACCAAACTCCGGGCATCAGGGAAAAAGGTATAATGACTCTGTATTCAAATGCAAAAAGAAATATCTTAATGTTTGCTTTGATATAAGCGTGGTATCTTTAATGCATGAGGCTCACAAATTTGCCAGACTCACTCATCTCAACTTGAATGGCATGTCCTTGCAAAACTAATTGCAGAGTTAATTACTTACAATGCAAATGGGCAATTAGATAAGTTATATGATCCATAGCTTTAAAGCTTAGTACTTCTGGCTGAATGGTTGTTACCGAAAGAATAAGACATTAATACAAGCTAATAGGATGAGTGTGGTTGAAATACATGAATTCTAAAATTTATAACCACTACCTGCTATAATGAATTATCTTATAGAGTAGTGGCTCTCAGACTTTATGATGCATCAGAATCACCCAGTGGGCATCTTCAAAACACAGATTGTGGGGTCCCATTGCAAATTTGATTCAGTTAGTGTGGGATGGTGTTTAGTAATTCCCATTTCTAACAAGTTTCCAGGTACTGTCCTCTTAGACGTATACACTGAAGTTTTCATGACAGTTTGAGTAACCCTGCAATAGAGGGTTTATCACCATATTTGTAGGGAACATAAAGTTCAATATAATTCCACATTTTCCCCTGTATGAAGAATCTTTTATCGCTTTGTCAAGTTATTGAAAACTTTCTGTTTTTAACTTTCATGACCATTAAGAATTCCTATACTTCTCACCAATTTTCTTCAATATTCAAGTCGTCTGTACTGTTATGGGACTTCCTGATAGAAATGCCTTTAGTTTAGGTGTTCATTTATAAGTCAACAAACTCCCTGTCTTGCTCCTAAAGAAGTGGTATTCCATTTGCCACATGTTGTGGGTTATTGTATCAGGACTTGCCTTCTCTTGTAATTCTAGTCTGTATCTGCATTGCTGGAGTAACACTGATCTGAATATAAATACCATCTATAAGAGCAACCTTCCTCCTATGTCAGTCAGATATTTTGAATACACTAGTCTTCCAACCTAAACCAAACAAATTGGAAGAGGACATAAATTCTAGATACTTTGGTTCTGCCAAGGAAATGCTCTACCTTTATTTGTTTGAAGTTTCCATCAGAAGAATGCAATTACATGCTGAGAAGGAAGTAACTAGATTCTGAACCTCTGACAAAAGTGAAAATCAAAATAAACTGTTGAACTTAAATTGAGATCCTGTTAACTTCCCAGTGCAACCTGGGAAACAAGTATTCAAAACATAATAAATTATGTCATTCTTATCTTTGATATGCTCATTACAAATAGCACCCTTTTGAAGGAATAAGTCCAAAAAATGTGAAAAATAGTGAAAATACAAACTTAGCCTATTTGTGATTTCAGAAGTTTCATTAATCACTGAAAAGTAAAATGTATCACAATTGTACTTTTGTAAAAACATAACCAAAATAAAAGTCAATATTTACTTAAAAAATAAATCAGGCTGGGCATGGTGGCTCACACCTGTAATTCCAGCACTTTGGGAGGCCAAAGTGGGTGGATCAGGAGGTCAGACCAACTTAGTGAAATCCCATCTCTACCAAGAATACAAAAAAAAATTAGCCAAGCGTGCCGGCAGGTCCCTGTAATCCCAGCTACTTAAGAGGCTGAGGCTAGAAAATTGCTTGAACCTGGGAGGCAGAGGTTAGGGTGTGCAGAGATCGTGCCATTGCACTCCAGCCCAGGCAACAGTGCAAGACTTCATCTCAAAAAAATTTAAAAAAAAGAAAGAAAGATAAATCAGTCATGACTTTCTTATTTATTGATTGATTTATTGATTTTTTCTTATACTTTAAGTTCTGGGATACATGTGCAGAACGTGCAGGTTTGTTACATAGGTATACATGTGCCATGGTGGTTTGCTGCACCCATCAATCTGTCATCTACATTAGGTATTTCTCCTAATGCTATCCCTCTGTTAGTCCCCCACACCCTGACAGGCCCCAGTATGTGATGTTCCCCTCTGTATGTCCATGTCTTCTCATTGTTCAATCCTCATTTATGAGTGAGAACATGCAGCGTTTGGTTTTCTGTTCCTGTGTTAGTTTGCTGAGAACAATAGTTTCCAGCTTCATCCATGTCCCTACAAAGGACATGAACTCATCCTTTTTTAAGGCTGCATAGTATTCCATGGTGTATACATGCCACATTTTCTTTAACCAGTCTATCATTTATGGGCATTTGGATTAATTCCAAGTATTTGCTATTGTCAACAGTGCTGTAAGAAACATACACGTGCATGTGTCTTCATAGTAGAATGATTTATAATCCTTTGGATATATACCAATAATGGGATTGTTGGGTCAAATGGCATTTCTAGTTCTAGATCCTTGAGGAATTGCTACACTGTCTCCAACAATGGTTGAACTAATTTACACTCCCACCAACAGTGTAAAAGTGTTTGTGCTTCTCCACACCCTCTCTAGCATCTGTTCTTTCCTGACTTTTTAATGATTGCCATTCTAACTGGCATGGGGTGGTATCTCATTGTGGTTTTGATTTGCATTTCTCTAATGACAGTGATGATGAGCATTTTTTCATATGTTTGTTGGCTGCATAAATGTCTTTTTTTTTTTTGAGAAGTGTCTGTTCATATCGTTCTCCCACTTTTTGATGGGGTTGCTTTTTTTTTTTATTGTAAATTTGTTTAAGTTCCTTGTAAATTCTGGATATTAGCCCTTTGTCAGACAGATAGATTGCAAAATTTTTCTCCCACTCTGTAGGTGTTCTTCTGTAGGTGTCCTGTTCACTCTGATGATAGTTTCTTTTGCTGTGCAGAATCGCTTTAGTCTAATTAGATCCCATTTGTCAATTTTGGCTTTTGTTGCCATTGCTTTTGGTGTTTAGTTATGAAGTCTTTGGCCATGCCTATGTCCTGAATGGTATTGCCTAGGTTTTCTTCTAGGGATTTTACAGTTTTAGGTCTTATGTTTAAGACTTTAATCCATCTTGAGTTAATTTTTGTATAAGGTTTTAAGGAAAGGGTCCAGTTTCAGTTCGGCATATGGCTAGCCAATTTTCCCAACACCATTTATTGAACAGGAAATCGTTTCCCCATTCCTTGTTTTTGACATGTTTGTCAAAGACCAGATGGTTGTAGATGTGTGGCATTATTTCTGAGGTCTCTGTTCTGTTCCATTGGTCTATATATCTGTTTTGGTACCAGTACCATGCTGTTTTGGTTACTATAGTTTGTAGCATAGTTTGAAGTCAGGTAGCATGATGCCTCCAGCTTTGTTCTTTTTGCTTAAGATAGTCTTGGCTATATGGACTCTTTTTTTGGTTCCATATGAAATTTAAAGTAGTTGTTTCTAATTCTGTGAAGACAGTCAATGGTAGCTTGATGTGGATAGCATTGAATCTATAAACTACTTTGGACAGTATAGCCATTTTCACGACATTGATTCTTCCTATCCATGAGCATGGAATATTTTTTTCATTTGTTTATGTCCTCTCTTATTTCCTTGAGCAGCGGTTTGTAGTTCTCCTTGAAGAGGTCATTCACATTGCTTGTAAGTTGTATTCCTAGGTGTTTTATTCTCTTTGTAGCAATTGTGAATGAGAGTTCACTCATGATTTAGCTCTCTGTTTATTTGTTATTGGTGTATGGGAATGTTTGTGATATTTTGCACATTGATTTTTGTATCCTGAGACTTTGTTGAAGTTGTTTATCAGCTTAAGGAGATTTTGGGCTGAGACAGTGGGGTTTTCTAAATATATAATCATGTCGTCTGCAAACAGAGACAATTTGACTTCTTCTCTTCCTATTTGAATACTCTTTCTTTATTTCTCTTGCCTGCTTGCCCTGGCCAGAACTTCCAATACTGTATTGAATAGGAGTGATGAGAGAGGGCATACTTGTCTTGTTCCAGTTTCCAAAAGGAATGCCTTCAGCTTTTGCCCATTCAGTATGATATTGGCCGTGGATCTGTCATAAATAGCTCTTATTATTTTGAGATACATTCCATCAATACCTAGTTTATTGAGAGTTTTTAGCATGAAGGATGTTGAATTTTATCAAAGGCCTTTTCTGCATCTATTGAGATAATCATGTGGCTTTTGTCATTTGTTCTGTTTATATGATGAATTATGTTTATTGATTTGCATATGTTGAACCAGCCTTGCATCGCAGGGATGATGCCAACTTGATTATGGTGGATCAGCTTTTTGATGTGCTGCTGTATTTGGTTTGCCAATATTTTACTGAGGGTTTTTGCATCAATGTTCATCAGGGACACTGGCCTGAAGTTTTCTTTTTTAGTTGTGTCTCTGCCAGGTTTGGGTATCAGGATGATGCTGGTCTCATGAAATGAGTTAGGGAGGAGTCCCTTTTTTTCTATTGTCTGGAACAGTTTCAGAAGGAATGGTACCAGCTCCTCTTTGTACCTTTGGTAGAATTCAGCTGTGACTCCATCTGGTCCTGAGCTTTTTTTGGTTGGTAGGCTATTAATTACTGTCTCAATTTCAGAACTTGTTATTGGTCTATTCAGGGATTCGATTGCTTCCTTGTTTAGTCTTGCGAGGTTGTAAGTGTCCAGGAATTTATCCATTTCTTCTAGATTTTCTAGTTTATTTGCCTAGAGGTGTTTAGAGTATTCTCTAATGGTAGTTTCTATTTCTGTTGGATCCGGGGTGATATCCCCTTTATCATTTTTATTGTGTCTATTTGATTCTTCTCTCCTTTCTTCTTTATTGGTCTGGCTAGTCAACTATCTATTTTGTTAATCTTTTCAAAAAACCAGCTCCTGGATTCATTGATTTTTTTTTTTATCTTTATCTCCTTCAGTTCTGCTCTGATCTTAGTTATTTCTTGTCTTCTGCTAGCTTTTGAATTTGTTTGCTCTTGTTTTTCTAGTTCTTTTAATTGCGATGTTAGGGTGTCAATTGTAGATTTTTTCCCGCTTTCTCCTGTGGGCATTTAGTGCTATAAATTTCTCTCCAAACACTGCTTTAGCTATGTCCCAGTGATGCATGTATGTTGTGTCTTCGTTCACACTGGTTTTAGAGAACTTATTTATTTCTGCCTTAATTTCATTATTTATGAAATTAAGGAGTAGTCATTCAGGAGCAGATTGTTCAGTTTCCATGTAGTTGTGAGGTTTTGAGTGAGTTTTTTCATCTGTGTTCTAATTTGATTGTACAGTGGTCTGAGAGACTGTTATGCTTTAGTTTTTTTGTATTTGCTGAGGAGTGTTTTACTTCAAATTATGTGGTCAATTTTAGAATAAATGTGATGTGGTGCTAAGAATAATGTATATTCTGTTGATTTGAGGTAGAGAGTTCTATAAATGTCTATTAGGTTTGCTTGGTCCAGAGCTGAGTTCAAGTCCTGAATATCCTTGGTAATTTTCTGTCTCATTGATCTGTCTAGTATTGGTGTTAAAGTCTCCCACTATTATTGTGTGGGAGTCTAAGACTCTTTGTAAGTCTCTAAGAACTTGCTTTATGAATCTGGGTGCTCCTGTATTGTGTACATATATATTTAAGATAGTTAACTCTTCTTGTTGCATTGACCCCTTTACCATTATATAGTGCCCTTCTTTGTCTCTTTTTATCTTTGTTGGTTTAAAAACTTTTTTTTGTTAGAGATTAGGATTGCAACCCATGCTTTTTTTTGTTTGTTTGTTTTCCATTTGCTTGGTAAATATTCCTCCATCCCTTTATTTTGAGCCTATGTGTATCTTTGCACTTGAGAATAGTCTCCTGAATACAGCACACCAATGGGTCTTGACTATTTAATTTGCCATTCTTAGGCCGGGCGCAGTGGCTCAAGCCTGTAATCCCAGCACTTTGGGAGGCCGAGGCGGGTGGATCACGAGGTCAAGAGATCGAGACCATCCTGGTCAACATGGTGAAACCCCGTCTCTACTAAAAACACAAAACATTAGCTGGGCATGGTGGCACGTGCCTGTAATCCCAGCTACTCAGGAGGCTGAGGCAGAAGAATTGCCTGAACCCAGGAGACGGAGGTTGCGGTGAGCCGAGATCATGCCATTGCACTCCAGCCTGGGTAGCATGAGTGAAACCCCGTCTCAAAAAAAAAAAAAAAAAAAATTTGCCATTCTTGGTCTTTTAATTGGGGCATTTAGCCTGATTACATTTAAGGTTAATATTATTATGTGTTAATTTGATCCTGTCATTATGTTGCTAGCTGATTATTTTGCCTGTTTGTTGATGCAGTCTCTTTATAGTGTCAATGGCCTTTACAATTTGTTATGTTTTTGCAGTGGCTGGTACCGGTTTTTCCTTTCCATATTTAGTGCTTTCTATAGGAGCTCTTATAAGGAAGACCTGGTGGTGACAAAATCTCTCAGCATTTGCTTGTTTGTAAATAATTTCATTTCTTATTTGCTTATGAGGTGATTCTCAAGCCTTGGCTTCCCAAAGTTCTGGAATTACAGGCATGAGCCACCATGCCTTGCTCAATACTTCTTTTTTGTGTGTGAGACTCAGTCTCACTCTGTCACCTAGGTTGGAGTGCAGTGGGGCTCACTGCAACCTCCACCTTCTGGGTCAGCAATTCTCATGCCTCAGCCTTCTGAGTAGCTGGGATTACAGGCATGAACTACCACACCTGGCTAGTTTTTGTGTTTTTAGTAGAGGCAGGGTTTTACCATATTGTCCAGACTGATCTTGAACTTCTAACCCCAAGTGATTCACCCACCTTGGCCTTCCAAAGTTTTGGGATTATAGGCATGAGCCACTGTGCCTGGCCCTTAGTCATCATGCCTAGCCCAATACTTATTTATAAGCATGTATTTGTATTTGCAATTTGAGCAAGGCAAGACTTTTACTCACTGTTCCCATTTCAGACATTTTCATAATAAAGTTTGAAGAAAGGCAAGTCAGTAGTAATTTGTACAGTATAGAGTTTTAAAGTCAATTATTTATATATCTATAGCCAAAAAGATTCTCAACAAATCTTTACTAAATTTAATTTTTAGAAGCTTATAAATAATAAATACCAATCCTTTTATAATTGGTTAATAAGTGTTCATTTATAGCTACTTTGAACTTAGACATAAGCTAGCTGTGTATTGTAGAATGATTTCTTCTTACAAAGAGATTATGACTTACTAGGGGATAAAAGAAATATGTAAAATAGTATTATAGTATGTACTGAGGAAATTAAAATGTAGAATTAATTTTATAACAATTCAAGATAACATCTAGTAATATGTTTATTGTGTGGTACTGGCTACAAAAGAAATGATAATTACTGCCACTGGGACCTTAATTAATTCTGATTTTTTGGTTTAGAGATTTTAAAATATTCAAAAAGCTTATTGTAGAAAGACACAGTACATTTTATCAACTTTTCCACTGACAAAATACATTGAAATTTTACCCTGCTGATATATTTGAAATTAACCTTTGGGGAAGAAATACTTGTAAAAAAATCACTTAATAAATCATACCAAAACCTTTAATTTTCAGGTAGTAAAATCTCTATATATGAAAAACTTAAATACAGTATTGAATGTGAGGCCAATTTGTTCTCTAGCTTTATTTTGTGAATTATGTGCTATATTCTTATTTTTTGTTGTTATTTATTAGGAAGTGACAGTATCCATAGATGCCTATAACTTTTTGTTTGTGCATCACATAGCTCTGCTTGTTTTTCAAGTATCAGTCACCATAAAAGGGAAGAAATATTTTTCCTCTCAGTAATTTTCCACTGATATACTTCAGAATTTACTTTTATTCTTGCAATTTATCATTAGAATTCGACTACTAATAAAGACCCAAACTAAGTTTGGGGAAAGGAATATTTTTTAAAAAATAAATAAGAGCTTATAACTGTATGAGTGAAAGTAAGTACACACTTACAGTATAATTTTTTAAAAAGTAATGCACATAGTAGCAATCTTTAATGCACAAAATAGCAGCAATCTTTTTTGTCACTGAGAAAGTCCCAGTTACCTGATGTAGTCTGGACTTTGAGCGACATAGGTCTCATGTCCCAAATCTTCCACTGAGGACGCTCAATGGAAGAATCAGTGTCTGGAGAATCAAGGAAAGAAACTATAGGTAAATTAA
Source organism: Sapajus apella (assembly GCF_009761245.1). Lineage (NCBI taxonomy): Eukaryota > Metazoa > Chordata > Mammalia > Primates > Cebidae > Sapajus > Sapajus apella. Next base: position 11,878,564 of record NW_022436985.1, on the reverse strand, counting down.
TGAGAATTCAAAGTAAGTAATTAAGCAGCACAGAGGGAGGTTAGTGATAATTACCTTCGGTATGTCTTAGCTTTTTATCATTTAGTGCCTTCATGACCTAATGATTCATATAATTTGCTCTTTTTTCTTTTCAATAATTCTTTTTTTCTGGTAATAAAATGATACATGGTAGAGCATATAGAATAATACATTTATTATAAAATGATGCATCATTAAACATATTGAAATTATAGAAAAGTACAAAAAGAGTGAAAAACCTCTCAATCTTAGCAATCAGAGATAGTTATTGTTAAAACTATTGTGTATTTCAATCTAGTGTCTTATTTTTCTAACTTTCTATCTATGTTCAAATTGAGATAATATCATACATAAAATTTGTGTAGTTGCATTTACATAATAAAAGCTCATATTAACAAACTTCAAAATTCTATTTTAGTGACTGCATCGTAAGGAATATTATCCATATGCCTATAAGCAATGAGCATGTTCATCTTGGTATACCATTTCCAATATTTCTCTTAAAAAATTAAGAATTATTTTCAAATTTATTTATTAAAAATACCATTTTTGAAATTATTATTTTGTAATTACTAAAAATGTCAATGTTTTCATACAATTAATGAATATTTACATTTCATTTTAGAATTAACTCTACATTTTTTGTGTTTATTTCTTTAACCTACCTTTTAATTTTAGATTACATATTTCTTAGTCTACTAAATTCATTAAGCTTTTTTTTTTTTGAGACAAGAGTCTCACTCTGTCGCCAGGCTGCTGGAGTGCAGTGGCGCAATCTCGCCTCACTGCAACCTCCGCCTGGCAGATTCAAGCAATTCCCCTGCCTCAGCCTCCTGAGTAGCTGGGACTACAGGCATGCACCACCACGCTGGCTAATTTTCTGTATTTTAGTAGAGATGGGGTTTCACCATGTTGGCCAGGATGGTCTCAAACTCCTGACCTTGTGATCTGCCTGCTCACCCTCCCAAAGTGCTGGGATTATAGGCATGAGCCACCACACCCAGCCCATTAAGCTTTTTTAAATCCAACTTTTAATTTTTGTAAAAGTTGACCATGTTAAGCAATTATTTAAGAGAATCTATTTTATTTTTAAGAAAGAAAAATTTATGTCAAATGAAAATATATAGACTATCTCAACAAAATGTACAAATACTTTCAATTAGATATAAACAAGTAAAATTGAATGATGTGGCCAACTTAGTTAACGAAATCATAAATGCTTGATGTGTTAACAGTAGCACTAAAGCATTGCTACCAAAAAGAGGTAACATCTAAAAATTGTGTACTACTTTCTGACAAATGTTCTTTAAAATGTGAGCCAATCTAGTATCATTTAAAGTAATATTATTTAAAACATTACAACTGCATAGATATTTATGTTCATGCAGAAATGAAGAAAGTAGAATGTATACTGGTTCATATAACATTAATACAATGTGATATAATACATACACATATTATGTATGAAGACTGGGAAACTCTCACTATTCCAGTGATAATTATATCTCAACATTGCTTATGAAAATTTCACCTCTTGAAAGAATTTCACCTTTTGAAAGGGCTAAGGAAGAGAGCGAATCTTGATCCACATGATTAAATTTATTCATTTATCAAATCATATATTTGGTAAGTTATTTTTAAGCTCCTTCAATTGCAAGACACAGCCCCATGCTCTTAGAACCGAGGGTTTATGCATTAGAACAGATGGCTCTTTCAGTTAGAAGTCACCTATTTTTAGTACGGAGTATTTAGTTCATATCTTTAGAAATACATATAATTGTTTCAGTCACATCTTTAGTAATGAGTCTGTATTTCCACAAAGAATTACGTAAAAAGTTTTTCTAAATCATACCCCACACCTTGCTATTAAAATGAGAAATGAAGATCTAGATTCAGAGATGAAATTCACAGATGGGATTTTGTATCTGTGATTGGCAGTCTAAATGAGATTAAGGTCAGACATGTAGCACCGTTGGCAGAGATAAAGCATCAAATGAAAAGTCAAGGGATAATGGCCAGTTGTGTGTGCCATTCTTTTTCCTCTGCTTTCAGGCAGAAACACACTGTAGCGGCTGCCACTCACTCTAATTACTAGGCCTGGAGTGACACAGCAGGCTATTGCTCTCTGAATTGCTAAACATCCTTCAGGCAAAGACAATAATTACAATATTCTGATTTCAAAATGATAATATTTTGCACTCGATACTGTGGCATAAGTGGATCAGAATACAAAATTAATTTTTAGAACTGCACCATGCCAAATGAAGCATGTTTTTATTTTGCCATTTAGTTACTTCTGCCACTTCTATGTCATACAGCCATGTATATGCATATTTAGGTATGGTATATTTACATGTGCAGTATGTAATTTTAATGTACGTTAGTATGCATATATGTATCAAAGAAAGGTAACACTTTTAGAATATCGTTGTTGCTACTGACTAATTGTTCTCAAACACTTATTAGATGTAATATCTCTGGGATCGATGTAATGTAATATGTACTTTTTGCTTAGGTAAGCATGAGAGACAATTAAATGACATAAATTTAATATTTACAACATTTCTACTTTAGTGCTAGTATTTTTGTATTCTTTATTTTGTTGAATTCTCACAAAAGTTGGCCAAGTATGTACAATTATTTCTAAAGCATGATTAAGATGACTGAGTTTCAGACTCCTTCCTTATGCCATACACAAAAATCAACTCAAGATGGTAAAGACTTAAATGTAAATCTCAAAACTATAAAAACCCTGGAAGATAAACTAGGCAATACCATTCACGACATAGGCACAGGCAAAGATTTCATGATGAAAATACCGAAAGCAATTGCAAGAAAAGCAAATATTGACAAATGGAATCTAATTAAACCAGAGAACTTCTGCACAGCAAAAGAAACTACCAACAGAGTGAACAGACAGCCTACAGATTGGGAGAGAAAATTTTTGCAATCTACCCATCTGATAAAGCTCTAATATCCTGCATCTATGAGGAACTTAAATTCACAAGAGAAAAACAACTCCATTAAAAAGTGGACAAAGGGCATGAACAGACACTTTTCAAAAGAAGACATACATGTGGCAAATAATCATATGAAAAAAAGCACATCACTGATCGTTAGAGAAATGCAAATCAACACCACAATAAGATACCACCTCACACCAGTCAGAATGGCTATTATTAAAAAGTCGAAAGAAAATAATAACCAACGCTGGCAAGGTTGTGGAGCAACAGGAACACTTATAAATTGTTGGTGGGAATATAAATTAGTTCAACCATGTGGAAGACAGTGTGTTGATTCCTCAAAGATCTAAAGACAGAAATACTCTCTGATGGAGCAATTCCATTATTGGGTATATACCCAAAGGAATATACATCATTCTGAGATAAAGACACATGCACACATATGTTCATTTCAACATTATTCACAATAGCAAAGACATGGAATTAACCCAAATGCCCATCAAATGACAGATTGGATATAGAAAATATGTTACATGTACACCATGGAACACTATGTAGCCATAAAAAGTAAAGAACAAGATTCTGTGTTTGCAGGGACATGAAAGGAGCCGAAGGCCATTATCCTTAGCAAACTAATGCAGGAACAGAAAACCAAATACTCCATGATCTCACTTAAAGTGGGAGCTAAATAATGAGAACACATGGGCACATAGAGGGAAACAACACACACTGGGGCCTATTGGAGGGTGGAGAGTGAAAGGAGGGAGAAAATCAGGAAAAATAATGGATACTAGGCTTACTAACTGGGCAATGAAATAATCATTACAACAAATTCCCATGACACAAGTTTATGTAACAAATCTGCACATATATCCTGGAACTTAAAATTAAAGTTTCTTTAAAAAACAAAACAAAACAAAAAAGGATTACTGAGTTTCCAGAAGTTAAATAATTCCCTGGAAGTCAAATAGCTAATATAAGATAAAACTGTGATTCGAGCTGGGTTTTCTTTGACTCCTGAATCGATGCTTTTTCATATACAAGTTGTTTAAAGCAGGGATCCCCAACCCCTGGGTCACACAGCAGGAGGTAAGCAAAAGGCAAGTGAGCATTACTGCCTAAGCTCCCCTTCCTGTCAAATCAGTGGCAGCACTAGATTCTCATAGAAGCACCTGAGAGGGATCTAGATTACTTGTTCCTTATGAGAACCTAACACCTGATGATCTAAGGTGGAACAGTTTCATTATGAAACTATCACTACCACCACCCCATTTGTGGAAAAATTGTCTTCCACAAAACTGGGTCCCGGGTGCCAAAAAGGTTGGGGACCACTGGTTTACAGTGATGATCGACCTAGAGTGGAGCTAGATGTGTAAAAGAATCACTGTTTCCCTAGTAATGAAATGTTCACTGTAATATGAGGAGGCTAGTTTTGTTCATTCAAAAGATTTGTCAACATTAGGAAAGCTATTTGATACAGTTTTTGAGCCCTTCCTCTGTTCTTATTTAGTTGTATTAAAATGTAATACACCAATACGGGTTGTTCAACTGGTTGACTTCAAGATGAACTTCTCTGATTTTTCACCTGAATAAAAAAATTTACATTATGCTAGAATAGTTGTCCTTCTCAACCCAGAGCATTCATTTAGAATTTAGAGGTCACAAACTCTAATGCCTGTAACTTTCAGAACTATGTGTGAACCAGATTGAGTGTGAAATAATAGAGTGTGGTGCCTTTGTAAATGGGAGCCTGCAAACTCCTTATGAAAGTATTTAGATCCACTTACAAACAAACGAACAACATCTTAACCACACAAAATACTCAGATACGAATTAATTCAACCCAAGGCATCAAGTATACAACACTGCATGAAAATTAAATGTTGATAGATATTTGAGTATCTTAGAAGTTGGTATACTATTAACGTATTATCAGAATCCAGTTAAATACTATTCTATTTCTTTAATCATTCCTTCTGTGAGCAACACTGTGTTCAAAGATGGTGAAGGAGTGCAGGCTCCAATACTTGTCTTCAGAAATACTCCTTTAAACATAAAAGGTATAACGAAACCGTGCCTCAAGACCTGTTTCAAGGTCAAATATCATTATCCCTGTTTTGTAAGTGGGAAAATTAAATCACTGGGGAATCTTAAATGCCCTATAAAACACTTCTAAGAAATTAAATTACATGCTTTGGAAGTCTAGCACTTCAAAGTTGATATTAGAGATTATAAAGGTTTTAAAGTGCATGAGTTGTTCTTTGGGAAAAAATACTGAAGGAACCATCAAGGTTTTGCACAGAGGCACTGCCAGGGTTTCCTAAAGCTCACCTGCAGGTGCGAGAGCCAGCAGGGGTGTTGATCTGGCCTTTGTGGTTGGCCAGGCATGTCTTCTTCCCTGCCTCCTCTTTGTTTGCCCTCCTGAAGTTGTGATTTGGGAGGATGAGGTTTCTCTTCCAGAACAGTGGCATAGAGCAGAACCTGTGGGTTAAAGGCATTGCATATGACTCTTTACTCTTTCCTGTAACTCCGACATCCAATCACAATGTCCTGGTGGCCTCCGTGTGTGTGCACTATGCAGTGCTCAGGCTGCTCCATGCTTGCTTGAAATGAAAGGCCAAGTTCTGTGGACCACTTTTCCACCTTTTCTGTCTTTCATTTTGTTTTTGCTATTTCTCCGTATTCAGCAGCTTCGAGTGAATAGATTGGATCACAAATTGATACAGGCCTATGGGTTGTTGCTAGGACAAAAAACCCAGGCTTTGTTTAGAAAATGACATTTGTTCTCCAGCTTACTCCTGAAAATATGAGAGCCTCTCTTTTTTAAATTTTTTTCTTCCCACTCAGAAACCATGGTAAATATTTTAATTCCTTGGGCAGAACCTAGTATGGGCTGTATTAGGCACAGTGTCTGTGTCAGGGGTTCCTCTGGAGGCTGATGATGAGGAATCTCTGGATGCAACTTCAGCTGCATATGTTACTGTGTTTTCACAGGAGGTGATCGAGATCGGATGACAGCAAATCATGAGAGCTACCTCCTCATGGCAAGCACCCAGAATGATATGGAAGACTGGGTGAAGTCCATCCGCCGAGTCATATGGGGACCTTTTGGAGGAGGTAAGTGTTCCTTTAAAATCATGGGAAAACAGAAAGGTAGACCAAACCTGTTCATCTTTTTCCCCCAGCTAATGTTATTCTTAGCTCCTGAATTCATACTCAGCTCCTGAATTCGAGTGGGTGAATGTTAAAATAAATTGCAGATTGTTCAATATTATTGTTAGACATATACCTTTGTAAATCCTACAGGTTTAATTCAGATCATGTATCGTTTATAATGAACCTTCTTCTGTGAATATGTTGAATTATAAAAATGGGTTTTTTTTTTTTTAGTTTTGGATTTTTCCATATTACTAACAATCTGCAGTTATGGGACTCATAGTGTAAAAGTAGATCAGTTAAGAATATCTAGATATGAAGTCAGAAATTTATGACTTGTGGATTTGGAAGCTATCCCAGCCCCCAAATGCTCAATTGTATCAAAGAGGAATGCCAGGACTTTTGATAATGATCTGATGATTATGGGAGTGAAAAACATGCTTTCGATCAGGTAAGTGTTTGTAAATTTGAAAGTGAGTTTTTAAAAGGTTTTAGTTAACACAGTGTTGAGAATGCACCATATGAAGAATGAGCTAAAAAGGTGCTATGAATAGAACTAAACAAAGGAAGAAAAGATAAAAGATGTGATCTTGGTGTACCAAAAAATAGAAAATAGAATCATATAAACAGAAAAATTATTTAACAAAAATGAGCAAATGGAACGAAAAAATAAAAGCAGAAAATTATTTATCTAGAACTACAGTATATTTCCAAGAACATAATGCCTAATTTTTATATAGTGATGTAGTTAAAAATAAGTTGTATCATGTCAAATTCACACTTTATAAACAGTTACAGTCCTTATATGTATTTTCCATTCTTTTGTATATTGTCAACACCCTGACCTGAGAAAGTGATTTTGTTTTTCTCTAAACACGTCAGATGTTTCTTAGGCTGACTGACCATTTTATATTTTAGAATAACCTAAAAGCTTAGTTTTCAAAGTTGGTAAATTAAAGTTAACATAGCAGAGATTCATTGAAAACATGATATTTTACTAGATTAATGGCACATGTTTGTAAAGTGCCCATGTTTTAGAAGTATCTTCTGTTAGGGAAAGGGAAGGTTCCTAACTAGGATGACCATTCATTCCAGTTTGCTCAGTAAGAGCAGTTTACAACTTTTGTCCCAGGCTAATTGTTGATTGTGCTACCTTTCACTCCCACGGTGCTCTAGTTTGGATGACAACACATACGGTTACCTTGTTCATAACCCCAAATAGCTAGCAAGTGACTGTAAAATTTGAAAAGGCCTCACCGGCTGAGATCCCCACTCTAGTACCTTAGCAGAGGATTCCTCATAGTTATGCAGTAAGGAGTTATTTCTCCTTTATCCAAGGTTTCGGTTACCACTAGTCAACTGCAGTCTAAAAATATTAAATGGGTAATTCAAGAAATAAACAATTCATAAGATTTAAGTTGCACATTGTTTTTAGTAGCATGATGAAATCTCACACTGCCCTTCACGGGATGTGAATTGTCCAACTGTCCAAACGTTCACACTGCACGCACTGCCCTCTACTCATTAGTAGCACCTCGGTGATCAGATCGACTGTTATGGTATCACAGCGCTTGTGTTCAAGAAAGACTTGTTTTACTTAATAATTGCCCCAAAGTGCAAGAGCAGTGATGCTGGAAATTTGGATATGCCAAAGAGAAGTCATAAAATGTTTCGCTTATGTGAAAAGGTAAAACATTCCTGATTTAAGGGAAAAAAAAGTTGCATGCTACGGTTGCTAAGAGCTATAGTACAATGAAATGCCTTGAAAGAAAGATCATGTTCACATAGCTTTCATTGTAGTATATTGCTATAATTATTCTTATTATTAGTTATTATTGTTAAACTTTTACTACGCCTAATTCATAAATTAAACTTTACCATGGGTATGTATGTATAGGAAAAATATAGTATATAAAGGGCTCAATACTGTCTGAGATTTCAGGTATCCAACGGAGATTTTTATCCCCTATGAATAAGGAGTGGGTACTGTACATGAGAGACACATACCCATCTAGTAATGTTTGTTAGCACCTCCAGGGTGAAGAGTTTGTGGGGAGCCTGAGGATGAATCTTTTCAAAGCTCCTGTTGTCTCTAAAGACTCTCTTCTCTCCTTTATCATCAGATTTCTGGGGTTCCTGAGTTTAGACGAATCCTTAATGTCTACTGGAGAATATATTTTTGTTGAGGGATTATTTCTATCAAGTGTTGGTTATTTTCCTCCCTTTCTCCTCTTCCACCTGTGACTTCAAAACAGAAAAGAAAAGAAAAAGAATGAGATCCAGTTAACTTCTCCAAATAAATGGCCACAGGCAGTCACATCAACCCAGAAATCTCATAAATAATTCCAGTGGGACTGGGAGAGCTGCATATGTGAATCTTCAAATTCATGAACCTGGAAGGGACACTCCAATTATTCATTGGTCTATATACTTTATTGTATGAGATCTACTTCAGGGATTTTGCAAATGCTCAATTTGAATCTACATTTAAAGAGATATATTTTATCATATGGCACTCATAATAGAAACAATGCTTCAAAGAATAAATCTTCTCCTGCCCCCTTTGTTTAATAGGAGTGTTATGAGATTGCAAGGTAAATTCTTAAAGTACAATTTAATTTGTAAGAAATCCTTTGTGATTTCTCTGAATATCAGAGTTTGCTAAAGTTAATACAGAACACAAAACAAAACAGAATGTCAGTACTGAATGTCAGCCATAATCTTGGGTTTCAGATGATCATATTAATCTAAGATGTCAAATGTTCCTATTAATATTAATAAATTCTGTGATTGTTGATTGAATTTTAAAGAAATCTTATACGTTTTAGTTTTAAACAATGAGTTATATGACTGAAAACCCTTTTACTTATTTTACGCTGTGTATTGTTTCCACTTAACATTTTCAATGAAATGTTAAATTAAATTTAATGTTAAATTAAATTAACTTTCCTACAGATTTGCAATATTTTAAAACCACTGTTT
>NW_022436985.1:11845828-11864445 GCF_009761245.1 Sapajus apella | reverse complement strand
AGAATGTGATGTATCCATAGAATGGATTATTATTAAGCCATAAAAAGAAATGAAGTACTGATATATGCAACACCATGAATGAAGCTTGAAAATGTCAAATGTTCTAAGTGAAAGAAGCCAATCACAAAAAAACCACATTTTATGATTCCATTCATATGGAAGTATAGAACAGGGAAATCTACAGAGACAGAAAATAGATTAGTGGTTGCTTAGAGCTGGGATGGGGGAATGAGGGGATAGGAGAGAGATAGCCAAAAGATACAGGGTTTATTTTATTTTATTATTTCTTTTATTTTATTTTATTTTATTTTTTTTTGAGGCAGAGTCTCTCTCTGTCACCCGGGCTGGAGTGGCATGATCTCAGCTCACTGCAACCTCCACCTCCTGGGTTCAAGCAATTCTTCTGCCTCAACCTCCCAAGTAGCTGGGACTACAGGTGTACGCCACCACGCCAGGCTAATTTTTTGTATTTTTAGTAGAGACGGGGTTTCACCATTTTAGCCAGGATGGTCTCCGTCTCCTTACCTCGTGATCTGCCCACCTCAGATAGGGGGTTTATTTTTAAGATGAAAATGTTCTGGAATTAACTGTGATGATGGTTGCATGTATCTGTGAATATACTAAAAACCATTGAATTGTACACTTTAAATTGGGGAATTCTATGGCATGGGAATTATATCTCAATAAAGCTATTAAAAATTCTGAATTGTCATAATCACCCTTCATAAGAGAATGCACTTTCCATTCCTGCCTTAGTTATGGAACCCAGCCCTGTTAATCCTAAATAAAAAGCACTTGATTAGATGGTATCTGTAAATGCATTTAGAAGAGAAGGTGACATATCACTCTGATTTATCAATCACAGTATACCACCTTTGAACATGTTTTAAATGTATCTATTGCAAAGGGAGCATTTCTTTATGGCAGTTTCATAAACTGTTTGTAAAAAGCTAAAGTTTGTCATGAGGCACTTAAGCTTATCTTTAGTCAGGTTGCACATATATGCAAAATATTTCCTCTTTGCCATTACAGTAATAGACATTGATTAAAATATAGGAGACACCTGAGGAGCTTGTCTAGTTCTTCAGTCTCCTAGAAATTAAAAACTATTAAGTGGAAATTATAAAATGCAGGATTTTGGAATTATAGGCCTTTCCTTTGTATTAAAGTGAATTTACAAAATATTCGTATGGGGCAGGGAACCAAGAGAAATGTAAAAAACAGACATTCCTTTTTAACTCTCTAACCTGATAAGGGAGTTCAGTATTGACTCTAGACAGCTCAGCTTTGTGCTGCCTGCTGGAACACCCATGCACGGTTGCTCCTCTAGCAATAATGCTATCTGAGAGGCACATGGTTTCTGCATGAATGTCAAATTCAGAAATTTAAATGTCAAACATTTATTTAGCCTTGGGAAGATTTAGTTTTCCTTCCTTCCTTCCTTCCTCCCTCCCTCCCTTCCTCCTTTCCTCCCTCCCTTCTTTCCTTCCTTCCTTCCTTCATTCCTTCCTTCCTTCCTCCCTCCCTCCTCCTTTCCTCCCTCCCTTCTTTCCTTCCTTCCTTCCTCCCTCCCTCCCTTCCTCCTTTCCTCCCTCCCTTCTTTCCTTCCTTCCTCCCTCCCTCCCTCCCTTCCTTCCTTCCTCCCTTCCTCCTTTCCTCCGTCCCTTCTTTCCTTCCTTTCCTCCTTCCTCCCTCCCTCCCTTCCTTCCTTCCTCCCTCCCTCCCTTCCTTCCTTCCTCCCTCCCTCCCTTCTTCCTTTCCTCCCTCCCTTCTTTCCTTCCTCCCTCCCTCCCTCCCTCCCTTCCTTCCTCCCTCCCACCCTTCCTCCTTTCCTGCCTCCCTTCCTTCCTTCCTTCTTTCCTCCCTCCCTCCCTTCCTCCTTTCCTCCCTCCTTCCTTCCTTCCTGCCCTTCTCTCTTCCTCTCTTCCCTCCCTTCCCTTCCTCCCCTCCCTTCCTCCCTTCCTCCCTTGCTTATTTTTACACTGGGTTCCTTTTCTATTGTTTTTGAGGCAATATTTATGAAAGGATCTAGCCTAGAATCTGAGATCTGAGGAGAGTGATAATTCATTAATAGATTTTTTTTTTTTTTTTTGAGACAAGAGTCTCCCTCTGTTGCCCAGGCTGGAGTGCAATGGCACCATCTCAGCTTACTGCAACATCTGCCTTCCAGGTTCCAGTTATTCTCCTGCCTCAGCCTCCCAAGTAGTTGAGATTATAGGCACCTGCCACCAAGCCCAGCCAATTTTTTTTTTTTTTTTTTGGTAGAAATGAGATTTCACCATGTTGGCTAGGGTGGTCTCAAACTCCTGACTTCAGGTGATTCACCCGCCTCAGCCTCTCAAAGTGCTGGGATAACAGGCATGAGCCACTGCACACGACCCAATAGTTCTTTTAGTTCCGAGTGCTTAGCCTGATGTTAGCTACTGCCAACATCAGGTCTTTCCTGTACATTTCTGCCTCCTAATGAAAAGAGTTGATTCAGAGGCCCAGCCAGGCAGTATGAATACTATTTGTGAATAATCCTTACGATGAACAATTGGCATGTAAGCAAACAGAGGTTAATTAAGGGGCAACGTGGTCTTGCCTTAGACACAACTGTGCAATCTTGGATATGCAGTTTTACTTCTCTTCCCTTTGGTTTTACTCACTTGTGAAATAAGAACATTAGAAAAAAAAAAAATGCTTTCACTTCCCAGCTCCAAAGTCCTGTGATTACAGGAGCTTCCTGCAGATCAGTGCTCAGGTCAGTGGATTTTTCTGTTAGCTAAGTTGCTTGCAAGGGCAGCATTGTCTCCGTCTTGGTGGTGCCAAGTTACACTTTGTGGTTCTTTATTTTCTTAGCAGCATGCTGTGACCCAGAAGGTAAAAATACCATTTGAACCACAGGGCAGAACTAACTAATAATAATTCTTTCAATGACAAAAGATTACCTACGTGAGCATTCTAGTCAGAGTAATGATATTTTTAATGAAAGGGCCTTTTTAACACTCCTCATGGTCTTGTAAAGCTTCTGCCAAATGGCTGGTAAGGAACATGGAGGCCTTGGGGGTCAGTTGGGGTTAAGGCACTGGCATTCCAAATCAGTTCATGGAACAGCCAGGTGGATGAATGATTAACCTAGCAAGTAAATTGTTCAGTGAGTGGGACTGAAAGGCTTGATGGACGTGGGGGCTGGGGTGCAGAGTGTACGTGCAAGAGCATGGAGAATGTTGAAAACAGAATTGGTTTGCAAATCATAGCTGGAGAAACAGAAGTGTGTGTAAATACACACACACACACACACACACACAGAGACATATGTGTTTATGTGTTTGCATTTATATCCACAGACTCTTTGCCACTAAATTTTAAATATTTTTCTGTTTTATGGACACACACATACACACATATAAATATGTTTTCGGGGTATGAATGTTAAATCAGTGCTCACAAATGAATTCAATTACAAATGATTTGGAAGAAGTATAACTTGCATAGGAAGATAATAAATGAAGGTATGAAGAGGCAAAAAGTTTACCCCCTGGGGTTTGGTTTGGTGCCCTGTGATTTCTGGAGAGGCTGAGCCAGCCAGCTGTGAAAATGCTACACAAGACAAGAGCTGGGAAGTCAACACAAAGTCAAAAGCAAAAGAAAGGGGTTCACACCGCAGTGTGGCAGGCATTCTCCCTCCTCCCCTCATCCTGTTGTGACTGCACCTGCTGCATGTGACCGGCGGGCACTGGAGGCAGCCGCAGCCACAGCCTTGCCAGCTCCTTCTCAGCTCTCATTGAGAAAAGGGGAGATGGAGCAGGAGGAGAGGGAGGAGACACTCCCTGCAAAGCTGCCTCCCCCCTGAAGATCGAAGGAGCCTCCTGGAATGGGCATTCGACTGTTCTGATGTGGTGATTCCCCCGGGAGTTTGAAGACAGAAGGGAAAAGGGAGAAGCCTGCAGAGAGCATCAAAGGATGAGGGGTGCTGTAAAAGGAGCAGGGGAGTCCTTTGAAAGAAATCCATCATGCACTGAAATGCTTTCTGGAGAAGGTGCCATTATTTTCCTCCCCTCTTGCTCAGATGAAAGGAGCCAGCAAGGACAGTCCTGAAATATTCCTCAGGGGCCTTTTTGTCATTGTTCCTCTTTCCTTTTGCACTGGGCTATTTGCTGACCTTTCCAGAGGAATCTCAGTCCAGCTGAGAAGACAGTTCTTAATAAAAAAATAAAATAAAAAAATACAAAAACCAATTCCTGCTGTCTGAATGGGAATGGTAGCTTGCTTGCTGCAGTTCTTTTCCTGTGGCATTTTGGAATGTCTGCAGAAACTAAAAAAAAAAACCAAAAACCTTAAAAACTCCCTGGATTAGGCAAGAGAAAAGGAAGTTTTTTGCCAAAAAGGAGTAAATGAGAGGTGGTAACTTATTCCTAAGCCAGGACCTGGATGATCAAAACCTTCGAGTTCTAGGAATCAGCACTTCAAAAATAATAAATAAACAAGCTTGAGGAGTGGCTGCAGGGTTTCGCTCAGAGGCAGGTTTTAAAGGAAGCCAAAACCGGGTTCAGCACTTCGGGCCTGTATGATGCCTGAAGACCGGAATTCTGGGGGACACCCCGCTGGTGCCTTAGCCTCAACTCCTTTCATCCCTAAAACTACATACAGAAGAATCAAACGGTGTTTTAGTTTTCGGAAAGGTAGGTAGATGATATGTTCATGTCCTTTTTATAAATCTAAATAATATTCTTTTAGGCTTCAAAGTCTGTTTATGCTCAGATAAAGTAGGAGTTTGGAAACCAAGAGCTTAGGAATGTGCAAGAGTGATTTGTGTGTATCCTTGCTTGTCCATACTTATTTTCTGAGGTTCATTTAAATCTGTTTAATATTGTCTGTGAATAGGTGGGGTAGGTGGGGCTTAAAGAATAGTGATCCTGTGGGAATCACCTTGACTGGCAGGGGACTAAGCAAGCTGGGCTGACTGTCCTCAGAGGAGGGGCCAGAGCGATCTCGAGCCCTTCCCAGACCCAAATCAAGCAGCCATGCTCTGACCCTTCAAAACAGGGCCCTCGCAAATCTCTGTGCTGTATTCCTGTCACCGTGGTTTCGATTCTGTCTGTCTGTGCTTGCCTCACCTCCCATGTTGAGAAAAATTTGATAATCGAATTATCTGTGCTGATCCATTTTCAGGAGGCTTTCAAATGTATTGATGAATATTTGCTGAGAATAGGAGTCACCTTGACTTTTCAAATATATCACAAGGTGGCACTGGGAGAGGGCAAAGGTAAGAACTATCAGGAACAGGGGTGACAACATAGAACAAACAACTTACGATTAACAAAAGAAACTAAGACATTTCTGAGTTGACTTATTTTGGGGGAGTTAGAGAATACAAAATAGGTAAAATAAAATGTTTTCAGAAAAGATTTATGGATCAAAATATTTAAAAATGTCTTTTTGCTTTAAAATGAGGATAATTAAGTGGAATAGCTGTTTAAATAGAAACTAGGTAATTATAATGTTAATGTCATGTACAGTAAGCTAATAATTTAGTCAGGTGCTGAGTTGAATGACATCTAGGGTTTTTTCCTCCCACACATCCTTTTTTTGATTTGTCATCTATGAATTAATCTTCCCTACTTAGTAACTAACAAAAAATTAAAACAAAAATTTAAAAAATCAAAATTACAAAATATACTGGAAACCTTTTTTTTTTTTAAGAAAATCATTGTTCCTGCAGAGTGTTTGCGTAGCTAAGACGACTTGGTAATAATCACCGTTATATATTATCAGCAGAGAATTCAGGTGTTAATTTACATTCTTATCTCATCCACAAAGATAATTAAGAGGCGCATGTGTCATATTTTTTAGGATTGCATCATTGATAGAGAAATTAACAATGACAGAAATTTTTAAAGGCTCAGAGACTAATTGCTTAAATGATAGTTTTTTTCTCTTCTAGTTTCCCAGCCCATTAGAAACTAAATTGGCTCTATCCAAATACAGCTTTTCAGGGTTATTGCTGTTCATTTGTAACATTAGATGTTTGGAGGATTATTAATGTATCTTTAAAGGATATATATCTATATCGCCTTTGCCACTTTCCCGTCTCCCATAGAATCCCTGTGAATAGTCTGCTGTTCCCGATGCCTTCCTCCCTTTCTCCTTAAATACCAACAGGGGAAGGCAGTGCCTGGGAAGAACATTCCCATGGACTGGCAAATGGCAACCACTGGGTAGGGCATAGCTTCCATCTATCCTTTCCTGGGGGGGCTATTTTTAAACTGCTGTCATTTTCTCTGCAAAGCCTTCATAATTTGGGGAATGTCCAGCATTTGAACCAGAATGAAGAGGTTTTTTATTTACAAATCTGTATTCTGCTTTCTGTCAAAAGGAGAAAGGAAAGGAGGTGCAGGAAGCATTCAGTGATTTTACGTTTGTTTCCTTTCCATTCTCTGGAGCCCGCTGCATCCCTGGCTCTCTGTTCTAGGGCTGCGTGCCCACAGTTCTGCAGTGAGGCCCCCGGGAGCACAGGCGCTCAGCTGCTGCAGCCCCAACGCAACCCGCCAACACATTGCTCCTGCCGCACTCATCACTCAAAGCAGCAGCAGCATGATGCGCAGAGGCTTTACATCTTTATTGAAGGTCTGGCCTTGAAAAGAATGAACTCTCCTCTCAATTCTGGGTTCCTAAAACCATGCCACCTTAAGAAGAGTGTGTTCTTTTGCACTTTATTTAATCTCCTGGGTACTAAAGTGTTTCAAGAAGTGGCCTGGGTTTCTGCGTTCCTCTCCCAAGCCTGTCTGAAAGCATCAGCTTAAGTCATTTTAAGGAATGCAATAAAGAGAATGTGTGAAGCCAGGAAAAAATGCCCAGAGGTAAAAAAAAAAAAAAAAAAAAAATGTTGATGTGGCTACTTTTCCTGATCCACATGTAAAACGTATTTCTTTTTTTTTTTTTTAACTGTTGTCAAAAGTAGGCCAACAGCAGAGGAGACATGCTGCATTTCTAGCGGTTTTAGACATGCTGTCAGGATAAATTGTGGAGTTAAGTAAAAGTTCCCAGAGACCTGGTTACATTAGAGCTTGCGTGCTGTGCAAGCTGAAACTCACCTCTCAGAGCACCTTTCTCTTCCAGATCTCTTCTGTCCTTCGTAGCCCTTTTCATCTCTCGTTCTTTGTTTGGGTACTAATTAAGGTCGCTGAAAATGTTTTCTCAGTGGTTTGAAAAATCCAGGAACCAAGAAACATCTATTGGGCAGGAAGCTGGGGATTGTGGTGCTTTGGATTTATGTTCTGTTGAGATAAATATTATAAGTGAATGTTTTTACCGTGTTGATTTTGGAACTACAATTTTTCTTTACCTCTATAATATGAACATTAGCAGTATAACTGATCCTTTGATTTCCTGGGAATGCATAACACTGGGGTCTGAGCACTTGGTTCTAGTCTTAAGAGGCTGGATTCCTTGATTGCTGTGATCCCAGGACACAAAATTAGATTTTTAAAGTCTGATTCTGTCTTGTTTTGTTTGTTTGTTTGTTTGTTTGTGAACTGCTCCTTTCTTGGAGATAAGTTATCATCAGGTCCTCAGTGGCTTTTCCTACATGAAAACCACTTAGTGATGCACCATTGCTTCTTCTTTATGTCCTTCCAACTCTATTTCCATTCCCATCACCTTAGCTCTCTGTGTCTTTATTGCTCTATGTATGCAACTTGCTTTAACCTAACTAGTGGCTTTCCAAGACTGTGTTCATCCTCACCTCTGTGCACCCCCAGCACTATTCACAAATTCCTACAACACACAAGCCATCCTGTGAAGCATTTCCCTATCTGTATTTCTAAAACAGTGCTGTCAACAACCTTCCACAGCTTAAAAGATTTTTTCTCTCTCTCTGAGACAGAGTCTTGCTCTGTCATCTAGGCTGGAGTGCAGTGGCACAATCTCAGCTCACTACAACCTCTGCCTTTCAGGTTTAAGCAATTCTTCTGCCTCAGCCTCCCAAGTAGCTGCAATTACAGGCACATACCACCACGCCTAGCTACTTTTTGTATTTTTAGTAGAGGCGTGGTTTCACCATGTTTGCCAGGCTGGTCTCGAACTCCTGAACACCTAAAAGATTTTTATGATCCCCTATTGCTCACAGGAGAAAGTCCTGTTTCAAGTAATTATAAAGGCCCCCCAACAAATTCGAACATTCCCTGGAGTATAAGCCCCCTAATTCCCCAGACTGTTTCACTCCGTTTCCTAAACACATGTCTTACACCACTTGTTCATTTTTCTTCACTTTGTTCCCTCTGCTAGGATGCTTTCTTCTCCATTGTATATCCCAACTGTATGCTCTCTTTAAGGCATCATTAGCTGTCATTTCTTCAGCAAGCTTTCTCTGTTTACCAAGTATATGCTCCTAACTCTATAGCTCTTATTTATTTATTTTTATTTATTTTGAGATGGAATCTCATTCTGTCACCGAGGTTGGAGTTCAGTGGTGCGATATCAGTTCACTGCAACCTCCACCTCCCGAGTTCAAGCAATTCTCCTGCCTCCCAAGTAGCTGGGATTACATTTGCCCACCACCACACCCAGCTAATTTTTGTATTTTTTATTAGAGATGGGGTTTATCATGTTGACCAGGCTGGTCTCAAACTCCTGACCTCAAGTATTCCACCCACCTCGGTCTCCTAAAGTGCTAGGATTATAGGTGCAAGCCACCACGCCCAGCCTATAGCTCTTATATTTTACATATGCTGATTCTTGGCCACTGTAGCCTCATAGCCACCTTGAGGGGCTTTATACATGTTAGTAGTATACAGGCTTGCACACACACACACACACACACACACACACACACACGTTTATTTATTTCCAAAGTGGGAGAATGGCAATAGGTCTGTTTAATGAGGGATTCAAGATTGATTACTGGTGAGGTACAGTGTTACAATCTATCTATTCACAGGAGTCCATGGGCAATAGAATGTCATTGCAGTGGTGGTAGACAAGACCAACATCCTGTTTAAAATTTGTTGTATGTTGTATATGTTGTAATCGCCATGAAAATGGATTTGTCCAACAAAATACCACTATCCAAATCTATATAATTTTAAATTCTTTATAAACGAATAGCTTATTAATTCATATATCAATGTTTTATGGAGCCTCTACCAAGTGATGCTGGGAATGAGAAGGTAAATTCACAGGTTGTCCCAAATCTGTGAGCTCACAGACTCCTTGGGAATAATGAAACATTAATTACCTACTCTGTGATAAGCACTACACCAAATTATCTATTAAGTTGTAGGTGCCCATGAACAGAAGGCTGACCATGGGCTCCTGTGGAACCCAGTGATTCACGTAAACTAAAGGAAATTGGATTTGGTCTTTGGAAGTTACAAAAAAAAATTTCTTCAATGTGATACTAAGATAATAGTGAGAATGCTTCAGAAAATTTATGTTTAAATTGAATTAACATAACATAGTGAAAAAGAAAAACTTTTAGAATCATATGGAGCTGTATTTGCATCCCAAATCTGCCACTTTTTTGCTGTGTGATCTCAGACAGGTCACCTATCAGTTTCTAATCTGTTTCCCTGTGTAGAAAAGGGACCCCCTTGCAGAATGTCCATGAATGACAAATAAAGAAATACATGCATTTTAATTAGATCCCATTTGTCTATCTTGGCTTTTATGGTCATTGCTTTTGCTGTTTTAGATGGACTCAGGGAGAGGAGCATCACACACTGGGGGCAGTTGGGGTGGGTAGGGGAGAGACAGCGGGGACAGGAAGGGAAGGCAGGGTGGGGAGGGATAACATAGGGAGAAATCATGGGGAGAAATGCCAGATATAGTATGTACCTAAAGTAAAATAAATAAATTAAAAAAAAAAAAAAAGAAATACATGTAAATTGCCTGACTTGGAACGTGGTGTCTGTAATTGCTCCACTGGTCAAGACTTAGTCCACTGGGTTGCTATGTTCACCTTATAACACTTTCTTAACCTTTCCTAGCCTTTATTTTTCTCCCTCCTTCCCCACTCTCATCATGAAAAGAGTGCAGGTTCTACCAACATTCACTGGTTATGACAGACCCTGCACTCCTTGGAGTAAAGGTTTTCTAACTGTATAAGATTTTGTGGCTACTTAGAAAGCTGATGCTAGAGTGAAGTAAGTTTTGCCTGGCTTTGTTTCTTAGTTCTGTACTAAAACGGATGTATTTTACTTTGATTTGACCATTTTCTGTGGTAAATGATCATTTTAATGGAAAATTATTGCCATCCTGGTGATACCAGGATTTATCCTGCTAGCAGAGTTGCAGTAAGCTGAGGGTAAGTCAAGGCAAATTCCCGCTGTGGCTGAGCATGTGATCTATGACAAGAAGGGATAAGGAACTCAAACTTAATGGCACGGCCCAATTGTACATCTGAGTTTCATTTTACATTAGAATTATTCATTTGTTTTCTATAATTGGTGAGGTAAAGTGCTTCATTTTATTTGGAATTATTCATTTATTTTCTATAATTGGGGAGGTAAAATGTTTTGTTTCCATGCATGCATTTATTGCATAAATGTTTATGGAGCATCTGTCCGTCACCCATCTTGATAAGTTTCAAGGACATAAATAAAAAGCCTTGATTGTGGTAAAATGGAATTCATGCTTTGGAGTCCTTTCCACCTGGGACCAATCCCAGTGTGGTCCTTGTGTCTGTGGCACCTTGCCTAAACCTCTCCAAAGCTAATAGGATCAACATATAGTATGTAGCTGCTTTCTAATATGTATAATAATAATAATAAATGTAAAACAATTATTTCATTATCATAAATGTAAAAATAAAATCCTCTTTTGACTAGTCCAACACAGGTTAGACATCTAAATAAATAATTTCCAAGAAAAATGATAAGGAATAAAGACCCAATCAAGCTTTGGGTCTAGGGTAGGGGAAGGGGGAACGGAATGTCAGCAAAGATGTGACACGGGAGATATATGAGTTGATTTTTATAGGCTAAGGTTTCCTACTCTGACCTTCAAAGGCAGGACATACCTTCTAGAAGGAGGTATAAAGACATGACAAGTCATGTTTTATTTAGGAAACAATACATAGTTTAGCACAGTTTGAGAGTGTGTTGTTTGTGAGGAAGCAAAAGAAATGAGAATGGAGATACCACAGTGCCTGGCACACAATGGATGACACCTAAACATTGTTGACTGAATGGAGAATGAAGAGGCTGAGATCAACTTGTGGGGACTTTATTTCATAAAAAGGAATGTGGTTGCAAAGACAGGCCGGTGGGCACCGTTGGAAGAAGTGAAGCCTAAGAGTGGCATGATCCGATTGAGCTATTATGAAGTCCATCATGGTAGCACTTGGCTGGACTGGGAACTCTGCTTTTCAAAAAATCCTTGAAGAAACACTGAATATCTCATCTACTGCAGCGGTAAAAAGCTTGGCAGGGAGCAGCATGGTGGTTAAGTGAGTCGCTTGAAGGAACGAAGAATATAGGTTGATTCTCAGATGGCACTTCAATGTTTTTGGGGGGAATAGCTTGTACTGATAACCAAAATTAGGATTAAAGGACAAAGAATAGGTTTTTTTAAAAAGAGAGACGACTTATTCAGCTTTAGAAATTTTGAGTTTGAAAATGTTTGAGCTATCCATATTGAGGGTTCTACTGACCACCTAGTAATCCAATGCCGGAGATCATAGCAGTAGCCCAAACTGAGATACAAACCTGAGAATAGTTAATATGAAGTGAAATTAGATGGAGTCTATTGGAGTGACTGTATCAGGTAAAGTAAAAACAGAACTGAGAACAGAACCCAGACAACTATTAAAGAGCATAGTAAGTCGCATAGTCAAGAAAGAGACTGAGAAGGGCACTGAGAGGCAAAAGTCATGTAACATGGGAATTTTTGGGAAGAAGAAAGAGACCAATAGTTTTATAGAGAGTGAGACACAAAGTAATACAAAACATAAGTTTGGCTGTCAATGATTTGGCAAGTAGGAAGTTATTGGTGACTGTAGAAAGACCATTTTATTGTCATAACTGGGTCAGCTATCAAATTGCAAAAGTTAGAAAGTGAATGGAAAGTGATGAAAAGCAGACAAAGTCACATACTTCACTGGGAATTGAAGAGCAAAGAGGATACACAGTTACAGGACACAGAATCTAAGAAGGTTTAAATTCATGTTTGCTTATTCATTTTCAGGAAGAATGAAATATGAATGTATTTATAGGATCACAGCCACTCGCTTCACAGGCAGCCTCTAGCTATTGGCTATATAAATCACATGTAAAGGGGGACCCTCGCAAACCCTGAAGGCTATGGCAGTTTCTTTCTTGCTTGCTCCACTGGAAACAGCCACTTACCAGTGTAATAAATCCACCTATGTGATTTACTTTCTCAGTCCAGTGAAAAGTCACATCCTGGGTGATGCTTTGTGACACCATCAATGTACTTTCACATGGAGGGGAGGTAGACATGACATTCATCTCTGCCCAGAAATACTGGGGACGCTTTTGTCAGAGAGTGTGAGACCTTGCTGGGAGTTTAAATGGACATAGCTGGAACTGTTTGCGTGACCCACATTCCGGGGAATATTGTTAATAAACTACTAGTCAGTGTGTCCTTTCTTCGTGCTGCTAGCTGGGGGTAGCACATGACCTTTGTGCTTTTGTGTTAATTTTAAAATTTGAAGTTTCACTGCTCCCTCAAGGAAATTTTTTAATAAATGTTTCTTTAAACGATGTTTTCCCATCAATAACTTTCCTCCCAAGGACCTTTCTTATGCAGAAGGGCAACCCACATCTACCACTTTAAGCCAGAAATATTTGGCATGCTATTTCCAGTGCTACAGAATGGGGAGTATACATCTATTAAAATTCTTTACTTATTCTTTGCAAGACCAGTTCTACAGCAGAAAACACATTTTTTTCCACAGGAATTTTGAATCGTATGTACATGTTGTCTACATGCTTTAGCTTTCTTACATATTACACTGCTATATTAAATGCATCAGCTCTATATGAAGGAAATTGCTTTGGGGGAGCAGCATGTTCACTGAAGCTCCAGAGTATTTTCCTTCTCTTTTTTTTTTTTTCTGACCTCCCCCACCTCCCAATTTACATTTTCTCAGCACAGATCATTTATCCTAATGTGACGGGAGGAATTGAGGTCAGAAAGCTAATAAATGGCAGGTGTCTTCCACTATAGCTGTTTTCATCCATTGTGTATACCACACAGTATTGTGTAATAGACACTGAGTGGCTCTGATATCCCACCACCTCAAACAAGCCTTAGCTCCACCATATACTGCTGTGTGACATTTGGCAAGTTACTCAACCTTTCTGTGCTTCAAGCTCATCCTCCTTAAAATGCAAAGAATGGTGGTGCCGACTTTACAGGGTGTTATCAGTTTTTAATGAGAGAAATGCAGGTAAACTGCTTGTAACATACCCGGCATACATAAGTACAGCTTAGCTATGATCACTTTTGAAAAGCGCTAAAAAGGTCCGTGATTTTACTCAGTTGTAGAATGTACTAATATTTTTAATTACTAGAAAATGAGGACTCATGATTGTGATTAAATAAAAAGGAATAGGACTGATATTCAGAAATGAGCAAAGATTTTAAAGCTAAACAAATCTGGTTGTGGACTTCCATTCTGTCAGCTGATGCTCTGTAACTAACCTCAGACAAATTGCTTCATCTCTCTGAGCCCCAATTTTCTCATGTATAAAAAGAAGAATGATAGTTACCTTATATATTTCTTATGAAGATGAGAGAACATTTGACTCAGAATATAATACATACTTAATAAATTTAAATTTCTTGCTATAATTTTTAAGTAAATTCTTATTTTATCATAAAGGCAAACCTGCATGTACAAGAAAATAAAAAGGAAACCAAATACACACATCTAAAGCAAAACAGCCCTTTCTTTATTACTCCTTGAGTTGTTAGGAAAAAAATCCTGAAAGCTTTGAGAAAAGAATGTTTGACTGTTCTTCATTACTGTATAAACTCAAATATTGGAAATTTGTTTTATGTTTGTAGTACACATGGTTATTGAATTGGAACATCCTTAGTAGATTTTCTGTTGGATTTGAAGAGAACCCTTAGGTAATAGATTTATCAATCCAAAGCAAAAATCAAAAGTAAAAATAAAATCACAGATACATAAAATTTATTCCTAAAAGTCAACATATTATCTTCTTAAATGATTTATAAGTACCTTTTAAGAGGCTATTTACTTAATTTTGGCAGGATAGAGTTCAATCACTAGAGGCAAGTAAGCATCACGTTTGTTTTCAAAGGTCTCCACCGAAAGGGTCGATATTCTCCAACATAACCAATTTGCAAACCTTATTATTAAAACACTAGAACATCACCATAATTCATTAGCACCATTGAATGGAGTAGAATTTTGTTTTGCTGAAGGAACAGAAAGCTAGCTTAAACACACACCAGTTTGTCCTTCTCACATTAAAAGCTATCTGGACAAAACTTCAGCCTCAGCATGTCTGTTAATCTTTTAGCCTTTCCCTTGTGATTGTTGCCTAATGGTCAGAAGATGGCTATAGCAAGAGCCAGTATCATGCCCAAGTTCAAGACAGGCAAAAGGAGTGACAAGTGCAGATATCTTTCCTTATCATCCAGCAAAGAAAGTCTTCCCGAAGGCTCCAAGAAGACTTATTGACCAGGACTATGCCATATGACCACCCCACTGCAAGGGAAGTGGAACAAGTATTTAATATTCCAGCTTCTAAAATGGAAATGTCAAGGGAATATGGGGTGTGAATGTCTGTTAGAGTTAGTGAATGAGGCCTGATACACCATTATCGAGAAACTGCTTGTTCTAAATAGGCCTACAAAGGAAGCTAACTAGACTCATTATCTGCTCTAATCTTTACTGCCCTTAGAAAATGCTATTTTCTAATTCCGCTTTATATGCACTTGAATATTGATATTAGGTTACTCAATATTATTTCCCAAATGGGATAATGTATTTCATTAGTGCTAGATTTGATACCAGGTGAGAATGTTGTGTTTGCTGTTACTGTTTCTACCTGAGCTAAGAATATTTCCTTTGGTAACAATTCTTTACTGCTTGAAATGTGATGGTTTTGCACTACTGAATCCATAAAGAAATTATTTTACAGGTGGGGAGGCAAAGCATCTGATGGTATAATCAAATCCTTGACCTAATTGTTGTTAAATAATTCCCCAAACATTCTGGAGTTTAACATAATTTCAACATGCACCACTTACTTTTCTTCCCCTTTTATGAAACTCCTTAGACTATTAAAATAATTTCACGGTATTCATTCCATCTGGGAACATTGGAGTCACATTTCCTTTGGCTGTTTTCCCCCCTTTCTCATCGGTTGATTTTTTACAAAGCTACTACCTAATATTAATATGATTCAAAAGTATTATCTCTTAATTAGTGGAGTACTTAGGATGAAATAATGGGGGTGTTTGGCCCAGGTGTATACACCAAGGAATGTATGGTTTGTAGGTATTGTAAAATTATCAATAAATCTTACTAAAAGTTGGACGGCTTTTTATTACCACCACGTACTGCCGATTCTAAAAAATGTACGTGATAAAATACGCTTCCTGTTAGGGCAAGACCCTACCTCTCCACTTTTTGTATGCACTGCTTTGTAAATTTCAATTGTTCACTTTCAAATAAGTTAATAGTTTAAGATTTTAAAGAGCAAATACTGTCTAAAATACTTCATATGGGAGAAAATTCAGGGTTTCTTTTTCTGGTTTTATCACCTTGATTACAGTCATGGCATCACAACTTGAGTGAAAACAAAAGGGGAGAAAAGAAAAAGACAGAACTTAAATAGAAATTGGACATAAATGTAAAACTGTAATAAAGGTAGAATTTGACTATTTTCTGAAGCATATTTCTCTTTTAAGCTACTGAAATCAATTCCTTTCCTAGAAGAAAAAGAAAATGGAAAGCCTCAAACTCAAGTTACATTTATTAGTGTTTCTTATTTCAAAATGGATATCTCAAACTCAGTATTTCTATTTCGGTTTTGGGCTAAACATAAAATGCAAGAGAGGAACAGCATAAGGTAAATTCATGCCATTTAAGGAACTGTATGTAATGAATTTGATTGCATAATAATGTGAAATACTGAACGTTAAGTGCTGGCTAGCATTCCAATCTTTGTTTTTCTGTTATATGGAATTAAAACACAAGAACAACAAAGTGGGAAGAGATAAATTTCTTACGTTCACTGTGATCCTTTATTTTTTTAGGCATTTTTGGACAGAAACTGGAGGATACTGTTCGTTATGAGAAGAGATATGGGAACCGTCTGGCTCCAATGTTGGTGGAGCAATGCGTGGACTTTATCAGACAAAGGGGGTTGAAAGAAGAGGGTCTCTTCCGACTGCCAGGCCAGGCTAATCTTGTTAAGGAGCTCCAAGATGCCTTTGACTGTGGGGAGAAGCCATCATTTGACAGGTAAATGTCATAATTTTACTAACCATCTCCAATCAGAAATTCAGACTGAACTGAAAGGATGCAGTGAGCTGAGGAGGCATAACCTTGATTGATGTGATAACAGTTTACAACAGAGATTATTTGGACACAGGAGTTTGCATTGTTTTTATTAAGTTACAAAGTTAAAAATTTGGCAATTTAGATGTCTTTTTCTTCCATACTTTCCATCTTAAAACATTCTTTGTTGTTCTTTTTCCTTTTTCTTTGGTACTAAAGTAAAACTATATTAATCTTTTGCACTGGAAAAAGTAAACTTATGAAATAAGATTCTTGTTTAATTTTTTTAAATTCTTTCAATTAAGGAATATTAAAAGTATGAGTAGAGATTGGGATATTGGCAATGTAATTAAAAATGAGTATTTTAATAACAAAAACATTATATTTTTAAATATATAGCTCTACCTTAATCTAGAATAGTTTTACAGGTTAACAAGGAGAAGTATAGCATGGTAAAAATAAAAGAATAATGGCAGCCCCAGAGAAGAAAATATAAAGTATTCCTAACTCCACTAATTAAGAGTTAATCATGGCTAATATT
Source organism: Sapajus apella (assembly GCF_009761245.1). NCBI lineage: Eukaryota > Metazoa > Chordata > Mammalia > Primates > Cebidae > Sapajus > Sapajus apella. The sequence goes on along the minus strand of NW_022436985.1, from coordinate 11,847,421 downwards.
TTGTGAATTATCTCCTTAAGTAGAAAAAATAAAATTTTATCTTGATATTATTAGTATTATACACCAGAAATGTTTCCATATTAATAGTTTAAAAATCTCCTTCTATTCTAACATATTTTAACATTTTAAAATTAGCAACTTCTATAAACCTCTTTTTTAATATCCAATATTTCACTCTACAGCTTTATTATTCATAACTATTTCAATGTTATTGGATATTTACATTATAAGTTTTTCATTCTAAATACTGTTGTAGTTTATATACATTTACGTAAATACTTTCTATTTTTGGATTACTTACGATAAATTCTCAGCATTGGACTTTTCGGATAAGAATAATCCTGATGTTAGGCCGGGTGTGGTGACTTGCACCTGTAACCCCAATACTTTGGGAGGCCAAGGTGGGCGGATCACCTGAGGTCAGGAGGTTGAGACCAGCCTGGCCAACATGGTGAAACCCCGTGTCTACTAAAAGTACAAAATTAGTCAGGTGTGGTGGTGCACACCTGTGTTGCCAGCTACTTGGGAGGCTGAAGCAGGAGAATCACTTGAACCTGGGAGGCAGAGGCTGCAGTGAGCCGAGATCACGCCATTGTGTTCCAGCCTGAGTGACAGAGTGAGACTCCATTCAAAAAAAAAAAAAGAAGAAGAAGAATCCTGATGCTTGAAAATTAAAAATAGCCTACTGTCTTAATCCATTCAGGCTGTCATATCAAAATATCATAAGCTGAGTGGTTTACAAAACAAAATTTATTTCTGAAAATTCTGGATTCTGGAAATTCTGGAAAGTCACAGTACAGGCACTGGCAAATCCATGTCTGGTGAGGACTTGCTCTCAGCTCACAGATGGCACCTTTTCACTGTGCCCTCAGTTGGTGGAAGGTACAGAGCAGCGTTCTGGGTCCTCTTTTTAAAAAAATGTCTAAACAAGTTGTAGATTCAAGCTCAACTTGTGACTGTGAGTAATAACAAATCACAGTTTAGTTATAATTATGAAAATCATGGAATCAGAATGCAAAAGAAAGCCCTTATGAAGATGAACTTTATGAATGATGACATGAATATTACTATTAATGATGGCTTAGTTTTATTTTTTTGAAACAGAGTCTTGCTCTGTTGCCACACGCTGGAGTGCAATGGTGTGATCTCAGCTCACTACAATCTCCATCCCACCGGTTCAAGCCATTTTCATGCCTCAGCCTCCCGAGTAGCTTGGATTGCAGGCATAGACCACCATGACTGGCTAATTTTTGTATTTTTAGTAGAGACAGAGTTTTGCCATGTTGGCCAGGCTGGTCTCAAGGTTTAGGTTTCTATATGACTCAAGATCTGCTTTGTATTTAGAATGAACAGTGAAACAAGTGTAAATAACATACAAATAAAATAACATGTGCTTCTTAAAAGTTATATATGAAAAGGGCTGGACGCAGTGACTCACGCCTGTATCCCAGCACTTTGGGAGGCTGACGCAGGAAAGTCTCTTAAACCTGGGAGGCGGAGGTTGCAGTGTGCTGAGATCAGGTTACTGCACTCCAGCCTGGGCAACAGGGCAAGACTCCATCTCAAAAAAGAAAGAAAAGAAAAGAAAAAAAA
>NW_022436985.1:11803200-11845728 GCF_009761245.1 Sapajus apella | reverse complement strand
TGTATTAGTCTGATTTCATGCCACTGATAAAGACATACCTGAGACTGGGTAGTTTACACAGAAAAAAGGTTTAATTAATAACACAATTCCACATGGCCGGGTAGGCCTCACAATCATGGCAGAAGTCAAGGAGGACCATGTCACATCTTATGTGGTTGGCGGCAGGTAAAAAGAGAGAGCTTACGCAGGGAAAACTCTTGTTTTTAAAACCATCAGCTCTTGTGAGGCTCATTCACTGTCATGAGAACAGCATGAGAAAGACCTGCCCCATGATTCAGTCACCTCCCACTAGGTTCTTCCCACAACATGTTGGAATTGTGGGAATTACAATTCAAGATGAGATTGGTTTTATTTTTATTTAAAATGTATATTTTTTCTTATTGTAAATATATTTCTTCATTTTTACTTTTTTCAACTTTTATTTTAGAATTGTGTGCAGTTTTGTTACAAAGGTATATTGTATGATGCTGAGGTTTGGAGCATGAATGAATCCGTAACCCAAGTAGTGAGCATAGTACACAACAGGTAGTTTATTTCAACCCTTAGCTCCCTCTTTCCCCCTCCCCTCCTGTATTCCCCAGTGTCTGTTGTTCCCATTTTTATGTCCATGTTTACCCAATGTTTAGCTCCCACTTAAAAGTGAGAACATGAAATATTTGGTTTTCCATTTCTTCATTAGTTCACTTAGGATAATGGTTTCCAGCTGCATATATGTTGCAGCAGAAGACATTTCATTCTTTTTGATGGTTGCATAATATTCCATGGTATATATGTACCACTTTTGTTTTATCCAGTGACCATTGTTGGGCACTTAGGTTTATTTCATGTCTTTACTATTGTGAATAGCACTGGAATGAACACATAGGTGTATGTGTCTTTTTCATAGGATAATTTCTTTTCCTTTGGGTATATACCCACTAGTGGGACTATTGGGTCAAATGGTAGCTCAATTCTCACTTCCTTGAGAAATCTCCAAATTGCTCTCCACAGTGGCTGAACTAATTTACATTTCCACTAAGTGATTAAATGTTCCCTTTTCTCCTTGGCCTCACCAATATCTGTTATTTTTTGACAAAAGCAATTGCTTTTTAACAAAAGCAATTCTGACTAGTGTGAGATGATATTTCATTGTGGTTTTTATTTGCATTTCTTTGATGATTAGTGATGATGAGCATTTTTTCATATGTTTGTTGGCATCTTGTATGTCTTCTTTTGAGACGTATCATGTCCTTTGCCCTTGTTTTAATGGGTTATTTCATTTTTTTCTTGTTGATTTGTTTAAGTTCCTTATAGATTCTGCATATTAGACCTTTGTCAGATGCACAGTTTGTGAGTATTTTTCCCCATTCTGTAGGTTGTCTGTTCACTCCCTTAGTTTCTTTTGCTATGCACAAGTTCTTGAGCTTAATTAGGTTTCATTTGTCAATGTTTGTTTTTGTTGAAGTTGCTTTTGAGGATGTGGCATAAATTATTTGCTAAGGTCTGGGACCTCTTTTATAAGGGCATTAATGAAGGCATTAATGAAGGCAGAGCCTTGATCACTTCACAAAGGCCCCACCTCCTAATACAATCACACTGGTGATCAAGTGGCAACCAGACCATAGTACATACTAAGTGTTACTTCTCTGCGAAAGTGTAGAATTAGTATCTGGATGGACACATGGTGAGTATGCAAACTGTTGTAGTCTTTCTAAAGCAATTTGATAATATATTTCAGGAGCATTCATGCAGGCAACTCCAATCCAGAAAAAAAAACACTTTTTTTTTTACTGTTATACAATTTGTAATAACATTTTTACTGTTATACAATTTGTAATAAACAACTTTGCACTTAAGTTTGCTCAGATATGTAGAGCAAACTTAAGTGCAAAGTTGTTTATTACAAATTGTATAACAGTAAAAAATGAACACAGATTTATTATCTCCCTGTAAGTATGGTTAATTAAATAATGGTACATTCATATCAGAAAATATTACACAGTTTTAACATGTTAGGACAATTTTAATTACATAATGATAAATGGAAAAAGCAAATAGGATCAATTAATTGATTAAAGCCCTACCTTTTACAAAAAAAAAAATTACAAATAGTTTGTAAAGATTATAAATTTACTCTGAGGAAAAAAAAGTAAATGTGGAGATACAGAAATGAATTCAGAACAAGGATCAGAGAACAGATTTCAAGACTGCAAATATACTTTTTTCTGACGAGCCACATCTCTTATTCTTTACTTCAAAAAGAGAGTCAGATCTGTAGTTATATAGATCAGCCCTGTCCACAACATATAATCAATGAGTTATGGAGGAGAAATGTTCATTTTTAGTACCAAAATTAGAAAGAAATATGTCAATAGGATCCTCAATAGGATCCTCAAAATAGAATATTGTGTAATGGGATAAGCAATATGCCCTACAATGAACTTCAAGAGACAATGATGAGTTTCAATGCCCTATTTTCATATTTACATATGGCCTAATTATATGACATTGACATTATTGCAAAACATAGTTATTAAAATTATTTTTTCATGGGCATGTATGATTTGGTTCTTCTTATAAGATTTTTCTAATGTGGGGGAATGGAGTAATGTTTGTATTTTAGGATTCCTGTAAGAACAGATGTGCCCTGTAAGCAGTTATCTCCAAATCAAGCTCTTGATAACTATTGACTGACAATGAAATATTGTCCAAAGTTTATAAAAATGTGACCCTAATTATCTCCTTTATAAAATATATTCTTGCATAAACTACGCCATTGCATAAACAGACTGAAGAAAACATAATAAAAGATTTGTGTTGCCAAAAGACTCTATGAGGTGCTGTGTCTTTCAGAAATCTTGACAGGAGTCTTATACTCACACTCATCATTACACTTTTTCCTTTAAGCCATGTTTTCCTGTCAGCACCCTGGATTTTATCTTTTTTTTTTTTCTATGGCCATTTCCTACCTTGAGACTCTGACCAGCTAGAGATAGTGCCTTAGGGCTGTTGGAATTTCTCAAAATTCTTCAAAATGGAGCAGTTTCTCTTTTAGGTCCCATTGCTCCTGTGCTAATAACATATGCACTAATAACATAATAACAAATAAAAGAAGCCAATTAGGACCTTCATCATTTGGCCTGAAAACCTCCTTAGCCAGGGCTGCAAGTTCACCAAGAATGTTCTCTATGTTCCAAGTTACTGCAGTCAATAGTCTTGTTAATTTTTCCAGCACTGTTTAAATAAGCATTTGCCTTTCTCTAGCCTCTAATAGAATTTTTTTCACTGTTCGCCACGCTCTTACTAATAGCTTCCTCACTGGCTGTGCAGACTCTACCTGGCTCCAGCACCAATACCCACAACATATTTTAGGTTTTTGTTGCAGCAGCACCCAATTTCTGGTACCAGTGACTGTCTGAGATATCTGTTGCTGTATAGCAAACCAATCCAAATGTTTTTACTTTAAAAGAACAGCTTTTTCAGATTCTGCATATGGGCAATGCTCAGCAGAAAGGCCCTGTCTCTGTTCCACTTGGTAATGGGTGCTGCAATTTGGTGCAGCTGCAGTATCCTAGAGAGCTTTACTGACAAGATAGGTGCCTGAGTTGGGCTGGCTAGAATTGTCGATGGTTGATTGAGCCTCCTGCTCTTTCTTCTTAGTCTTGTATCCTTCAGGGTTCCTTCCTATAGCTGATTGTTGAAACTCCTTACACCGTGGCTCAGGACTCAAAGACAGTAAGGGTGGAAGCTACAGGACCTTTAAGGCGTAAGCCCAGGACTGGTACGATGTCACATCCACTGCACACTCTTGGTCCAAGGCAAATCACAAGACCAATTCAGCTTAAAAATGAGAGAAAACTGTCTCTACTTCTTCATAGAAGTAATGTTATGGTTATATAAGGATGAGAGAAATTATCAACAGTCACCTTGGAAAACAACCCACTTTATTCATTCTTTCAACAAATACTTTTGAATGTTAACCATGTCTTAGACACTGTTCTAGATGACAGAGACAAAGTGCATTCTCTTCTTGGGTTTGCCTTATGAGTCATGGGCAGATAAACAATAAACAGTAAATATATAAATAATTTTGAAAAGTAATGAGGGTGACATGCTAATATACTGTGAGTAAAATGGTGGAGATACCCATCTCCTTCCTTAGGACGTAACATTTGAGTTGAGACTCGAATGACAAGAGGCCTGTTACACCTATGACATGGTCGAGGTATAACAGGTACGTTACAGGTGGAAGAATAGCAAGTGCAAAGTCCTAGATACAAGCACAGCTTAGCTTGCTTGAAGAACGTAAAGAAGGCCATTGGTGGGCCAGGAGCAGTGGGTTACATCTGTAATCCCAGGACTTTGGGAGGCCAAAGTGGGAGGATCACTTAAGGCTAGGAGTTCTAGACCTGACTAGACAACAAAGCAAGACTATCTCTACAAACAAAAGCAAATTTTAAAAACTAGCTGCCTGTGGTGGTGTATACCAGTAATCCTAGCTACCCAGGAGGCTGAAGCAGGAGAATCACTTGAGCCCAAGAGTTTGAGGCTGCAGTGAGCCATAATCATACTGCTGGCACTTCAGCCTGGGTGGCCGGGCAAGATCCTGTCTCTAAAATATAACAAAAAATAATAATAATAATAATTAAATAAATATAAAAGAAAGGAAGCCACTGTGACAAGAATGCAGTGAGTAATGATGAATAGTGTCCATGGAGGTTAAGTCTGTATGGCCTGGCAGATTAAAATAATTTTTTTTTTTTTTTGAGGCAGAAAAAAAAAAAGCCTGTTGCCCAGGTTGGAGTGCAGTGGAACCCCCACCTCCAAGATTCAAGCAATTCTCCTGCCTCAGTCTCCCAAGTAGCTGGGATTACAGATGCACACCACCACCCCTGGCTAATTTTCGTATATTTTTTAGTAGAGACAGGATTTTACCATGTTGGCCAGTCTGCTCTCGAACTCTTGATCTCAGGTGATCCACCTGCCTCGGCCGCCCAAAATGCTGGAATTACAAGGCATGAGCCACCATGCCTGGCCTATAATTAGAAATTTAGTTCTCATTCTAAGTGAAATGGAAAACTGTTAAAATATTTTTAGCAGGTAAATAAAATGATTTTATTTACATATTACAAAGGTCACTCTGGCAACCGAAATATTCTTTTGATAAATTATCAAGCTTGAATCCCTTCGTCTCTGGTGGCAGATATGCAAATTCCTGGATTCTGCTGATTAAAAGAAGGGGTTCCCAGATCCATGAATGGTGAGGTAGTAAGAAAGGGGTAACATATTTGCAGCAAAATGTAATTGGAGCTACATGTGGAGGGGAAAGAAAATCCATAATTTCCCAAAAGATGGTGAGTTTATTTTCAGAAACTTGTCCAAGCAGAGTGTTCTGCCCCTATGTAGTTTTTTGGTTAATTGAGTTTGATATTTCACATAGTCAAGTCCTAGCTCAGGCTTTAGTCATTGGGATATGGAGAGAAACTACCGGAGAACATTCATTAGTTCAAGTTTATCTCACCCAGGTTCTTTAATCCTTCCCCTGTTGTTTTCAATGTTTTGTACATATCTGCCCTCTTCTGAAGAGCATCTGTGTTCTTAAATATGCCTGTATTTTTGAAGCTATGGATCCATTTGGGGTCCATAGCTTCAAGATGATAAAAATACAGACTGTGCATAATGCTTTGAATAGATACTGTTTTATTTTTTTCATTTTATCTCTGTGGACCTGCAGTTTGTTTAGTCACCCAAAAAAATTTGAAGAATAGATGAAAGGGGAGAATAAGAGAAAGAGGAACAAGGGAAGTGTTAACTGAGAAATTTTTTCTTGTGAAACATTTTAAAGAGTAAGAATGAATGAATATTTTCCCTGTTTATTCTAATAATGCTTATTTCTCACCAAAGAGTCAATAGGATTCAGCTTTTGTCTTTATTTGTTAAAACATATTTATTAAAACATAAAAAGAAATTCCCACAGGTATTCTGCAAAGATAATCTCTAGTCACTGACACTGCACCTCTAATGTTAAGCCCTGAAATTTAATTTTTAAACTTTTAAAATTATATTTAAAATGTTAAAAAAAAATTAATACCATAAAGTTATCAAGTTTAATTTGAATATTATTAAAGTTACATTTTGATTATAATGTTTTATGTACAATGTAGAATATGGAAGAATACAAGAAGGAAATGTGAACATTTTAAAATTCAACACTCCAGAGAGCTCTTGCTACACATAGCAGATAAATAAGTAGATAAGCGGAGATTTAGGTATATCAAAATACAACTATGTATAAAAGATATTGGAATCATACAGTTTTACATCTTAGCTTTTCTCCTTCACATTATATCACGGACATTTTCCCATGTCATTAAGTAGTTTTCACATGTGTGATCTTAAGGACTATGTAATAATTCATTATATCAGTACATTGGTTTCTTTAATTCTGCCTCTTTTGTTTTCAGTGTTTTGCACATATCTGTCCTCCACAGAAGAGCATGTATTCATATATCTGCCTGTGCTTTTGAAGCTGCTGATCTGTTTGGGATTTGAAAGATAATATTTCATATATGAATGAGAAGAAACACTTTGTCCTGTGTAAGGGAAAAAAAGGAAAGATGGTGTGAGAAAAAGACATTTGAAATTCATAGGCTGTTTGAATTTAGAGTGGTTGTGAGTACATGGATGAGCCTTTATTAAACCATGTACTTTCTGCTCTTCTTTAATTATATTGTATGCTCTTTTTCCAGTTCTGAAGTTCAAATCTGAGACTTTCATATGGGCATGACTCATTGTTGCTACAGTTATGACATATTCCCACGTACTCCTCAGCCAGTGAATTTTGTGAGAAAGGGCACTCTCATTGACCTGAAATAATTTGTATTCTTTCAGTTCCTGTCAACTATAAAAACAAACAAACAAAAAAGAACAGATATCATAGTTTCTAACCATTCTTGTCTTTATTCTTTCTATTTAGTAATTAAAACGTAACTTTTTATATTAAACCTCCAAGTTTTGAGGAGACAGAAATGAAATCTAGAATGTGTAAAATCCAATTAGAAACTGAGTGTTATTTTGTTACCAAAGCCCTCCAGATGGTATCAGCTGTTCAGCAAGATACATTTTGAAAGGGCTGGGAAGATAGGGCCGGGCAAGAATGGCAGTGTGGTCACCATCCTAGCATTAACTGCTGGGCAACAGAATAACTATGCTCTTACAACACAGTGTTTGGGAGCAAGGACAGAGGCTTCATGAAGCCAGGAATTTTACACATTCTGTCCAAGAATCCTGTAGAACAACTGCTGTCCGAGGTACCCCAGCTGCCCACCCACGTACTCAGTTCACACTTCCCTTATTCCTCCTTCTCCTATTCTCCCCTTTCATTTATTTTTCAAATTTGTTTGGGTGACTAAACAAACTGGAAGTCCACAGAGATAAAATGAAAAATAAAAGCCTAAAATTTAGGAGACAGAAAAGTGGGACATCTTTTAATTTAATCCTCTGGGAAGAAATTTAGTTCTGGGAATTACTGATCTGAAATATGAAAAAGTGAACTCCAAAGTGGGGCATACTACAGACATAGTAGAGATTCTCCAGTATTAGTATGTCTAAGAATGACTTAGAGAAATATCTTAAGATTCAGATGCCCAGACCCCACTTGCTCTCATTCTGATTTAAATGGTTGGAGAATGCCTAGGAATCTGCATTGTAAACAAATCCACAGGTGATTTTTTTTTTTTTTTTTTTTTTAATCTGCTTGTGCTATCCAGGGGCAGGAACCATGTCCTCTAGTCATGGACTTATCCTCTGCACCCAGCATGGAGCCTGGCAGAGAGCCGGCATGAGGTCAGGGCAGAGGGAGACTCATGAGCACCAGTGTGATTATTACAAGCATAAAGATGTTGAAATGAGGAGAGTGTTCAATGTGGAGGGAAGAATGAGAGCTGGTTTCCAAGGGAAGACAGGAGAAGGTGCTGTAAGGAGAAGGAAATAAGCCCGTCCTCCAAGGCATAAAGCTGGGGCCAGTGAGGCAACAGAGATCACTCTGACTGAGTTGGTTACTGGGATCAGAGATGGAAGGAAGAGGAGATAGCGGAGGACTCTGAAATATGGTCTGTCCAGCTTAGGCTCTTGTTTTTGACAGAGCATGGGTGCACTTTGTGATCAGAGATTGGGAAACCCATTTGACCGCCACTGTATTAAAACAAATGAGCTGCCCCAAACATATCAAGAAAAAAAAATGTTTTGTTTAGGGCAGAAAAAATCCATCACCTGCTACTGCAAATTAAAAACCAGGATGTAGATAGTAGATAAAATATTCATCCTTTAAGGAAGAATAATAACTTTGTCAATAATAACCTACCTTGTGCTGGATACTCTCCTGATTATTTCATTTAATCCTCAATTCCCTGAAGCTTCTATGTTTATTCCCTTCAAAGTTTTGATCGCCCTTGGTAGTTATCTAGTTTGTTTGATTTTTTTACTGCTTATCATCTGTCTTCGCTGTGGTAAGTTAAGCTCCTTGTGGGCAAGATCATTCTCTGTCCTGATGCTATAGCCTCTCTGAGCACAACACCAGGCCTGTAGTGCACCGAATAGTTATCAAGAGAATATCCTAATACCTATTTGTTTTACAAATGAAGATCCTTGTTTGTGCTTGCTTCAGCAGCACATGTACCAAAATTGGAAGATCCTTGCTCATTTTAATGTGTTCTAGCTTAGCGTTTAAAACGTTTGAGTGTACTGAGGCAGTGCTACACATTCTCATGACTTTGCTGCTGTTGTTCCAGTAGTAGAAGGGCTGCCTTCAGCCCAGAGCCCAGATCTCTTTCTAAACAGCAAAACCTGTCTCTTTTCTGTTTTAAAATTCAAGTCCCTATACTTGATTATTTGAATAAGCCCTTGTCCACCCCCCAACCCGAGACCCTCCGCCCACCCCACCCACCCTGCCACCCTCTGCTTGTGCTCCTTTCCCCTTGGGAGAGCCTAACAAATTTACCCAACTCCCCTTCCTTGTGGAGTCTTCTGTGACCTATGTATTATTTTCCTAGGGTTGCTGTATAAAAGCATTGCAAACTGAGTAGAAAAAAAAAAAGAAAAAACAGTAACTTATTAGCTCATATTTCTGCAAGCTGAAAATCAAAATCAAGATGTCAGTAGAGCCCTGCTATCTCTGAAGGATTTAGGGAAGTATCTTTTCCATGCCTTGCTCTTAACTTTTGATATTTGCCAACAACCCTTGTCATTCCTTGGTTTAAAGCTACGTAACTCCAACCACTGCCTTGGTCTCCACGTGGCTTTGTCTCCCCACATCATTCTTATATGCATGGTCCTAAAACTATAACTTGGGAAATCCTAGCTGGACTATCTGTGCAGGAGTGTATGGTAAAGGATATTGTTCATTAGAATCGATGTAACTTTGTTTCTTATCTATGAAATGGGGAAAGGGTGGCAGCAGAATCAACATCACAATATTCCTGGGAGCAACGTATCAGTTCTGACTGGGCTGGGCAAGCCAGATGCCATTGTGAGACAAACTATTTTCTAGGGTGTAGAGTTGATGTTTAAAATCATGATTTCCTATCTGCTGAATAGGGCCTGAAGTTTTAAGACAGCCTCAAATGTACATCTCAGCCCCTTTACACTTCAATCCATGCAAAAACTCAAACTCTGAAGATTTCAAACTGTACAGTTATAGAGCCTCAGTATCATAGCGTGAATAAAAGATCTAAGGGCAGGGCTTCTTGGAAGAAAGTGGAGAAAGCAAGTGGTAGCTTGAGGGCAAGTGGACCAGTAAAAGGGAGGAATTTGCATTCCTAAAGAGTTGGAAAAGGGAATAACTCACTCCCAGGAATTTGCCTAAGGCAAGCTCTGTGTGTGTAGACGGTGAACTGGCTACCTATTTTCAGCTCTCTAAAGGATTCTCTGAAGTCAAGGAGAGGCCAGCCCCTAAAGTCTCGAATAGCTCTTTACTTATAGTAACTCTTAGCGTTCCTATTTTCTGATGCACTTCTTAGAGGTATGATGGTGTGACAAAATTTGATAACCATTGTCTTTGAGTATTTCTCAAACTTCTCTCATTCACATTCTACCATCACTATTTTAGCCATTTCCATATAAAGCCTGCACTAGGTTTATTGATATTTTTCTTTAAACATAGTTACAATTTTCTGATCAATTTTGTGGTAAAAGGAAATTTATATATTATTGTTCTTTGAAAACCATCACTATTTGCATAAATACTAGGTCAATGTAACATAAGTGTTGTATTTGACCGGAGCGTAGAAAGTTACCACAAGACAAAAGTATGCCAGATTGCAGGGTCATTTATTATGCCGGCGACCACAGAGGACTCACGTCTCTCCAACCTGTGGCGCCAAAAGGAGGGTGCCATGATTTTTTATACCCGAAAAACCACCTTGGGAGTGGGGGTGAGGGGCGGGGATGGGGATGATAAGGTTTCGGACATTTCAAGGGCTAGGGGATTCTGTGATTCACCTCCTGGGTGGAGACAAGGGCGGGGGTCTCCGGACATTCCAAGGGCTAGGGGATTCTGTGATTCACCTCAGTGGTTTACAGAAGTCAAGATATACATTTGTTTACGCATCACAGATTTTAGCAGTTACTGATAAGAAAAGGTAAGCAGCTTTACATAGTTTTGAAGAACAAACTAGCAGTTCTATTTACAGAGGCCAAGGACAGTAGTTATTGTAAGGAGAATGGGGCAGCCATTTCAACTTATCTAAAAACAGTTTTGCATTTTATAAAATAGTTTTGCTCCGGTTCTGGCTCTAGGCCAGCACAATATCACATAAGCATAGTGACAAGATCATGTTATGAAATGTCCCTGGACACAGCTGCTTTCTGAAGGCTCTGACCCTAAGGCCCTCTGTCGATTTGATGAAAATGGAGATTGGCATGTGCTACCACCACTTTAACTTGACTCTTTTTCCTAAGTGATGCTTCCTCTTTGATGTCGTCAGGAGAATTGAAAGAGAACCAAGAAAAAAACTGGTGTTTCTACTAAGTTATTTGATGTCAATATCCTATTTTTGTGGCATCTTAAATTACTTGGATAACCCACGCTTTGGGAAATACAGTCAGGTCACTCTTTGCCAACACTGGGAAGCCTCTTTCCTTTAAATGCTTGGCTTCTCTAATTTGAATAAAGAGTAACTCACAAGAGTTCCATGAAACCGCTTTATAAACGCACCAAGGTCTGAAAAATTAACAGGCTATGAGAAAAAATATCTCATATGTGAAAAATACCTCCACGAATGGGTATTAACTAAATATTTTATGTGGGACAGGATGTATACTAGAAATCTGTAATGTTGCATCGTGTTTTATTCTGTGATATATCAAAAAAGCCCATGCATCTAGAATTGGGAATATGAACTTTGCTTTCCTTCCAATTTATCTTTCCAGAATTTCGGCTTACTTCCACTGAAACCCAATAGGGTTATCAATACAAGTGCCCAATTAACCAAGAAGTGTTTCAGTATTTGGCATATCTGTCAGCTGGTGTTTGTCTACTTATTTGCAGGAATGCAGTATAGATGTTAAAGGTTCAGGCTTCCATGACAGAAAGAACGGGACTAAATCTGCCACTTACTACCCGTGTTAATGAAATGGAACTGGGTACCGAACTTCTCAAAGCTAATTTCCTCATACAAAATAGAAATTATCATGTCTAATCTCACAGAGTGGTTGTAGTCATTCACTTAAAAATAAAACAAAATGGAACGAAAATACTTGGAATATGTAAGTGAAATAGCACAGGCCCTGGCATGCTGTAGGCACTTTTTATTGTCATTGTAAGTATGGTGATGGGGATAATGATGGTAATGATGACTCTAACATTTTATGTTATAAGGAAAAGTAATATTATCTAATCTATGTGATACAGAGACTAATATTTCACCAGAAACTCTTCAGCATGTTTAATCCAGGAAGTCTTCATTTATGGCTTGAAACCTCTAAGATAATTCCTACTGAAAATAAGTAAGATACCTATAAGATTGTATGTTATGAAGGGTGTGTTTTTCTGTGTTTTATGACTCAGATTGTAAATTTTATTTCATGAAAGCATATCCCTTAAAGTCATGTTTTTGAAATAAAGGGAATTATGTTTTACATATTGTAATTCACCCATTTCAAGAGTACAATCCAATGATCATTAACAAATTTACCAAGTCATGAAACTATTATGATAAATCAGTTTGAGAATATTTTTATCACCCCAGTGTATTTCTTATGCCCATTTACTGTTATTCCCAGCTCTTCTTCCTTCTCAGGCAACCACTAATCTGGTTTCTGTCTCTATAGACTCTTCCTTTTCTCGAAATTATAAGTTGAATCATTCACTATTCTTTTGCATCTAGCTTTCACTTAGCATAATGCTTTTGAGGTTCATCTGTTACAGGAAAGGGGCCCAGATCCAGACCCCAAGAGAGGGTTCTTGGATCTCCCACAAGAAAGAATTCAGAGCAAGTCCACAGAGTAAAGTGAAAGCAAGTTTATTAGGAAAGTAATGGAACAAAATAACGGCTACTCCGTAGACAGAGCAACCCCAAGGGCTTCTGGTTGCTGATCTTTATGATTATTTCTCAATGATATGCTAAACGAGGGGTGAATTATTCATGCTTCCCCTTTTTAGACCATATAGGATAACTTCTTGACATTGCCATGGCATCTGTAAACTGTCATGGCACTGGTGGGAATGTAGCAGTGAGGATGACCAGAGGTCAGTTTGGCCAGCCTCTTTACGGCAATCTGTTTTATCAGCACGGTCATTATGACCCGTATCTTGTGCTGACCTCATATCTTATCCTATGACTTAGAACACCTTAAGCATCTGGGAATGCAGTCCAGTAAGTTTCAGCATCATTGTTCCCAGCCTCTATTCTAGATGGAGTTGCTCTGGTTCACACACCTGACATATCAATGTCATAACATATATCAGTAGTTGCTTCCTTTTTATTGAAGAGTAGAATTTTATTTTGTGAGTATACCACATTTTATTTATTCATCTATCAGTTGGAGACATTTATGCTGTTTCTACTTCTTGGCTCTTATTAATAAGATTTCTGTGTTCATGTACAAGTTTTTGTGTAAAGATATGTTTAATATTTTGGTGGACTATTCCTAGAAGCAGAATTGCTGGATCATATCTATGTTTAATATTTGAGGAACTGTTAAACTGTTTTCCAAAAAGGCTGAACTATCTGATATTTCCACCAGCAATGTATGACTGTTATGATTTTTTAAATTCTAGCCATTCTAGTGAGTATGAAATGGTTTTTTATTTTAGTTTTTGATATGCAATTTCCAAATGACTAGTGATGTTGAACCTTTTTTCATGTATTTATGAGCCATTCTTTACTTTTTATGAGCCATTCTAAAAAGTAACTCAAGGATTAGTTACTAAATCTCTAACTCCTGGTGTAAGACACAAATTAAAAGGGTTTTCTGGCGTATCCATTTGAGTCAGCAAGTTATCGCCAAAATCAGTCAAGTCCACACAAAACTTGTACATTCTCTGAATACTTCAACAATCTTATATTCTAACATCAAAGTCTTCTTAACATATTAAACCCGATGATACTATCCTTATTATTAATATGTATATATAAATTGAGGGGAACAGTTAAAAAGTTGCAAAAAAATCCAAGTTACTCTTTAGAAGATATTTGGTTTTAGAATATTTTATTTTTCCGATTCTTTTGATAATCCATGGTAAGGAAATGGTTACAAAGTCTCTAGGGAATTAATAGTGATGTTCTGTGAATATCAGTTTAGGGTCGATATAAATGTCTACAATATCATGGGAACACACACTTATATACCCAAGAGGACATCACTGTAGATATTCATTGAAAACTCTGTATTCGTAAAGTCAAACTTACACATAGAACTAGGATATGAACTCAAAGAAGGTAGAGAATTTTATGAATCTTAATCATCTTTTTTCTCTCTAATGCCTAGAACAATGTCTAATATAATGTAGGCATTCAATAAATCTTTGTTAAATAAGTCAATACTATGAGTATATTTTGAATGCAGCTGTTGAATGAAAAAAAAAAAAAAAAAAAATGCCCAGATTTGTGATACCTCAGGAAGCAGAAAACTCAAGTGCTTGCTTTCATAGATTAGAATTTAGGAAACTTGAAAATTACCATGTTGCAAAATAATTTCTAAAACTCTGTTAGAAAATAATTTTTGTCAACTAAGGCAAAATGCCTGCCTGGGTCAGTATGCAAGGTCATAATCCTATGAATGGGTTCAAAATTTCGTAAAACCCGCAGTTCTAAGTCAGGACCAGTACGTTTATTTGTTTTCTACGCCTGAAATGCTGTCATGATTATCGATGCACTGTACTCACAAAGCAAACTAGATTTTGATTTATAACAAAACAATAACAAAAACCAAACCAGAATAAAACAAAAAACTTGCCTCTTCTCAATGAAATTTGTTTTAACACTCTTTCTTTCCTCACTCGGACCCCTCTTTCAAAGTAGTCCAAATAGAAAACACTAATATAAAAATCATCTGAAATGTAGTGACAAAGGATCCCTTCTAGCAAAGGGCATGAACTGCATTTTTAATCTGAGAGCTACAATAAAGACATAACTGGGCTCTTTTAAACCTTTTTATGTGTTCCCCTTGATTTATACATACATATTAATAAACTAGGATGGTATCATCCAGTCCAATACACTAAGAATACTTCCATGTTGGGATAAAAGATTGTTGAAGTGTTCAGAGAAGGGACAGGCTTTTTGTGGACTTGAATGATTTTGGCAATAACTTGTTGACTCAACTGAATACGCCAGAAAATCTTTTTAATTTTCCTCTTACACTGTGAGTTAGAGATTCAGCTGCGCAAAACTAGGCCTCTAGTTACTCATCTCTTGCGTGGAGCACAAGAATTTGTTTTCTTACTTTATTTATTTTTACTAGAAGAAAATATATTTTCTAGGAAAGAATATATGTGATTTTCATTGGCCATCCCAGAATCAGATAATCATAGTTCTCCACAATTGTAGTGAATATGGCAGGAAATGAGTGACATGCAATAAGGTCATTTTTGGGAACATATGAATAAGTAATAAGTTACTATCTAGCCTCCATTAGCTAGAAAATTATTTGCAGTGTTTGGCTATATTTTATTTTTTATTTAAAAATGGAACTATTAAAGTATATATAATATGGCTTTTAAATGATGTTAGAGAATACACACACACATACATGTGCACACACACATACACACATGTATGTTTAAGTATAAATGTACCCCTCAGCATGAGAATACCAATAATGTTTCTCTTGGGAAGTCCTTGGTTACATAATCTAAAATCTCTCAGATTATGAGATAAACTGTTGAATGTATTATGAAGATTACATTTCCTTTGTTTCTTCTGAAACCCCATCTGCAGAGCTTAGTGAAGGCAAAAAGGTGTAGGCAGGCAAATACAATGGTAAAGTAACTAAATACAGCCAAAATTTCTCTATTTTTGCTATGCCAAGTTCACTAACAGTTTGCCAAAACTTTATGACCATATGATACTGAAATTACAACCCATTGCACTTCAAGTCCTAGCTCCAGTTGAAGCAAGAAAGGGCTATGTGATGAAGTCTCAGGCATATATTAATATATTTACTAATAATGTAAGACATGAAAACTAGAACAGCCATGTAAACTCTCAATGAAAAAATACCATCACGTGTTTGTATATCAGGAATCAAAGGTTAGGAAAGTAGAGTACCCCAGCTTAGCAAAAAATCAAAGTTCACTATTACAGTATCTAATTAGATAACTGCATCATTATAGTGTACCTAGAGATTGTGCATTATTTCATTCAGTTCTTTTTATTTCTGAGTAATTCCTGGGAGAAATGTGAGGTGAGCAAGAAGTTCACCTCTCTCAAACTAGTCGTGTAACCTATTGTATAGTAGATAGTAAAGTGTATAGTATAGGTGATGTTTGTTAAGTATAACAAATGTGTTTTCTTGTTGAATCTCTTATGGTGAATACTTTATATCCACCTGAAAATAGGTCATCTGAATTGGCAATAACCTACCAATCTTTTAAATCATTCTTGCATTCCTTAGTATGTACGTTATTCTTTGTGAATTTAGGAAGTGATGTTCCACAGAGCAGTCAGAGAAGGAGTTAATGTGCGGATATTACTTCATGATGACTCCCAACCTAGATATAGAATGTCTATGTTTATTAAAACTCTTAAGCAAACTTGTCCAGTGGTAACTACAGATACTCTGTGGGACCTCAAGGCTTTAGCTTTCTCCTGGGACAATTATAAATAAATGCAATGAGGAACTACAGACACTAAGGAGAGAATAACATCCCACAGGAGATTTGATTGATTTTCTTTCTACCATAAAACTGATTGGATATGTTTAAAATGATTTTACAAAGAACAAAATATATATGTATCTATATGTATGTACATTTGTGTGTGTGTAATACGTATCTGTACACATATTTACAATAGAACCTCTATAGTTTGCAAACAAGCTATCGTCTTTCTATCATTGCTTACTTTCAAATAGTTTCTTAATTCAATACTTGTTCTAAATAATTGTATAGATCATTGATATGACTAGGATCTTAGTTTAATAGAAAAGTCTTTGTGGGATCATTTATTTTAGATTTAATCTCTTTGGGGGAAAATTAATGTTTTTTTTTTGTTAAGTTTGGAAAATATTAGTATCATTTGCAGTATGAGATGCATCTTGTGTATTTGAATGTTACTTCTAAGCTAAATTTGGATATGAGATTGAATCTTGGGTATAAAATCAGTAAAACTGTAAGGACATATTGAGTCATTTAATAGCTGTGTTGATTTATTTTGTAACTGACAACACTTAAGATTTTAATTAGGTTTTGTTATTATTGGAACTGAATGCATATGTTGTACAAAGTAACCTGTTTAGAAGAGTTATATACGGATGTAATTATTGCTTTCAGGAAACTTTTCTGAATGTTCTACATCAAGCTTTATAAGTATCTTGATCCTGCTAACCTTTCTTTTTTTGTGAAAACACATTGGTACTATAACAGAAAAAATCAGAATTTATTTTTATTCTTTAGTCTAAGTTTTTAATTTAGAGAGGCACAGTAGAATATGTCTATTTCTAAAGTAAATTGATGCTCTCAAACATATTAATTCAAACTAGACAGCAACAACTCTAATGACTAATTTATAAAATAGGGGTGTCTGTTTTTGTGGGATACATATTCATTTATTTATGCTTAAACAATTGTCCTTTGCATTTAAATACGGTATTCAAAAGCTATACAACAATGCATTTTGTTTTTTATTTATATTTATTTGGGACTGATGATTACTACCCATATGTTTTTTAAGGGAGTTGGAGGTAGGAGGACAGGCTTGATATCAAGAAGACCAGTTAATATGGTATTGTGTTAGTGGAGATGAGTAATATAAACTTGAACTTAAGCAGTGTCAGTGAGATTTCCAAAGAAGGTATGGATTCATAAGCTATTATGTCGGAATATATATGAACCGGGCATTAGTATTTTTTTTTTAAAACTTCCCAGGTAATTCCATCATACTGCTCAGTCAGAGAATCACCAATTGCTGTTAGACGTAGAGTCCTGGGAAGAGTCAGATTTAGTTTAACTTCTAGGTTTCTTGCTTGTTTGCGTGAATGGTGATGCCATCCATTGTGAAAAAAAAAATGCTAAAGAGGAACAATTTTACTGGAGATTTTTTCTGTTGTTGCCAGTCAGTTTTGTTCATATGAAGTTCAAATACATATGAAACATATGAGAATTCAGTGGAAAGGTCTGATACAGAGATATGGATTTTGTAATCTTGTAGCAAAGTGACAGTGGAACTCATGGATTAATCCAAAGAGTGTGCAGGTTATCCAGGAAAACAACACCATGTAGAGTCCAGCAGAGGAAGAAGAGCTCAGGAGTTAACTAGTAAGGAATGGTGGTCAGAGAAGAGGCAAGGAGGTGGAAGGGAAAGGCGAGTAAGGTGTCAAAGAAACATTGAAATAGAGACTTACTCATGGGAAACATTAGAAAATGAATAAATATCCATAATTTTTTTCAGCTTAGGGAGTTAGCTACTTTCTTTTTGAGAATTCTGTGGTTTAGAAGCACCAAACTCAGATTGTTCAAAGTAATCTCTGTCTTACAGCTATACTGCAAGGTATTTTATTTGTTACATTTTGTATCTTTTATACATATAGAGGCTGATTTGTGTACGTGTGTGTGTGTACACTCACATGCATGTGCTTGCATGTATGGGATGTTGGAGTGATTGTATATTAAATTGTCAAAGATTCTTTTTATATGATTAGCTAGCATTGAAAGGGAGGAGTCTCTACATACATACCTCTATACACATAAGTAATTCTAGAGGGAGGAAAGAAAAGATCAATGTGACAATTTGGTAAAGGTTGGGCACTGTATTAGTCTGTTATCACGCTGCTGATAAAGACATACCTGAGACTGGGCAATTTACAAAAGAAAGAGATTTAATAGAGAACTCACAATTCCAAATGGCTAAGGAAGGCTTGCAATCATGGTACAAGGCAAGGACGAGCAAGTCACATCTTACGTGGATGGTGCAGGCAAAGAGAGAACTTGTGCAGGTAGACTCCCATTTTTAAAACCATCAGATATCATGAGACCCATTCACTATCATGAGAACAGCACAGGAAAGACCTACCCCCATGATTCGATAATCTCCTCTGGGTCCCTTCCACAACACATAGGAATTATGAGAGCTACAAGATGAGATTCGGGTGGGGACACAATCTCATCTCTTTCACTGGGGAATACCGGGAAGACAAATATGTAAGTAGTAGGCTCCCACGGATGCTAGAAGTGGCCACATTTAAACTTGTGACCATTATACATTGGAACTCCCTTCTTTCTTTGGAATTTTCCACTCCAAATACATGTTCTAGAGAATAAAATCTCAACACCCAAGATTTAACCCAGATCAATTACACCAGAATGTATAAAACCCGGTCAGCAATTATTAGAAAAAGTTTTCAGGTAATTCCAGTGTGCAGCCAAGGTTGTGAATCCTTGTTTTCTATATTACATTGGTTTATCTGACAGTGTTTCCATAAATTTACATCAAGTGAAAGCATGTTTCTGTTTTTGCAATAATGTTTCATTACTTAGTACTCTGATAGTACCGTCAACAGTTTTACAAAAAAGCTCACCAAAAGTAGTCTTGGAGGTTGTTTAGATAGTTCAAACTGTCATGATAAAATGCTATAGACTGGTAGCTGAAACAACAGAAACTTCTTATCTCACAGTTCTGGAAATTGGAAACCTAAGATCAGGGTGTTAGCATGGTTGTGCTCTGCTGAATGCTGCCTTCTTGGCTTGCAGATAACTGTCTTCTGGCTGGATTCCTGGACAAGCGGAGAGAGAAAGAGCAAGCTCTTTAGTGTCTCATTTTATAAAAGCCCTAATCCCATTAGGCCAGGCCCCACCCTCATGAACTTATCTAACCCTAATTACGTCCCAGAGCCCTATCTCCAAGTACCATTGGATTAGGAGTTAGGCTTTGATAGGAATAGGGTGGGGGGATATTCAAACCATAGCAGGTAAAATGCAGTTCTCTGCCATCAGCAGCTTTAAACCAGGAGAATCCTATTGGGACAAGCACTAGTTCACTGCAGTCCAGCACTTAGCCTGGAGCTGAAACAGTCTTTTGGTTTTGTATGTAATTCAGTGGTGACACTTATGTAACTGCAATAAGCCTTGACAGTTTAACCAGATTCTAGTTTTACTGCTGAAAAATGCATCCATTTTGACAGATACATAAAAAAATAAGTTTGAACAGAACCAGACTTTTTAAAGAAACGTTGAGTTTAGTCTGGAGCTGCTTAGTATGTTTGGAATTGCTTCTATGTCTTGGTGAACTCAGCAGGCAAAGCAGAGTATTGCTTAAGCAAGACCATTTGGTGGTAGCATTCGTGTTGGAAGTATTGCTGAATGTTTTCAGTCTCGTATATGTTCTCCCTGGAGGCTGATGGATATGACATTATTATTTTTTAATTCTAAGTGAATTTTAGGTTATCTCATTGTGCTCATTGCAGGTAAGTTCACAATATCTTTAATAACTTCCTATGTGGGTGCACTGAAAATTCATTCTATTCAGTTAAACCAAGGGATTATACTGCATAGTATTCAGAGTGAAAAATTCCCATTTCTAATTTTGAGACTTAAATATTACAAGGTTTTGTCTGTGAAGTATTATATTGTAATTATGGTGGCATTTGGATTTATCAGTGTGTGTAAATATGTTTATGAGGAAAGGAGGAATGAGGATAGAGGATGAGCAAAAAGGGATTCTTGTCAGACTTTTTTATCCTTGTTCAGATTAATAAGAGGCCTGTGTCGCACCTACATGATAAGTAGGACAGATAATTTCCAGGAAATATAAAGAACATTCTTCAGATCACACACCTGGCAGGAGTTCAGCAGTTAGAATACCCAGAAACTATTATGAAGTAGAAGAAAATGAGGGATGGTATGGAAAAGTATTGGTGATCAGTTAGAAATACAAACTCAAAGGAGGAAAAAACGGTCTATATTATTTATTTATTTTTCACCTAGCATGTGGCCTGAGGCTGTGCACATCATAGGTGCTCAGGAACTACTTGGTGAGTGAATGATTGATCCCAGAATGATCAAAGTAAACCTATGAGAATACAAAATTAGGTCAATCACAGGAAGCCTCATGGAATTCTCCATTTAAATTTGTAAAAAAGCAATAAACAGGAGGAAACAGGATTCAAACGTAAAGTCCAAGTATGATATAAGATGCAAACCAAATCTATATGTTGTTCAACTAAGGAACATATGCTACAAAGCTCCTCCTGGTCTGAGAGCTCTTTCACTCAGATCTCTGGGCCCATCTCGTGCTGCCTTTGTCTACCACTGGATATAATATACTTGATTATTTATCTTACCTTCTGAAAAGACTCTACTACCAGCAGAGTGAAAGCGTCTTGAGTCTGCATAATGACTTTACATTAGCAAATAGTCTTGAACTTCTACCTGTTAAAAGATAAAATTACAACAAATCTAGTTTTGTAGATCTTCATTGCCTTTTTTTGTGATTCTAGAATGTAGCAGCACTTTGGGCCAAAATGGTTCAGAATGTTCTGCTCTATCACATGTGCAGGTTATATTTTCAGGCAGAGAAAAGAAGCTACCTATGGAAAACAGAAGCGAGGTACAGAGAAAGCCCAGTTATATGGTTAACATCTCATACATGGTTTGCACAGCTTGCTGCCTGTGATTAGCTGAAACTCAGCTATTTGCTCCTAGTCAGGTTTTTACTTTGTTTCCGGTACTGAGTTAGGTCGCAGTTAGGAACTTGTAGGGAGGCATTCTTGGACCATTTTCAATTTTATTTAACATACCAGAGAGCATGACGCTAAAGGATCTCATATCTCAGTGTTAACCAAAAAGAATCTTTGTGCAGTTTCCTGTTAAAGTACTACTGGGGTTAACAGCAGAACCTACTCATTGGCCTTCAGTGAGGCCCTGATGTATGTAAATGTGTTGTTGTTCTTAGGGGAAGAATTTTTATTCTCCATTGTACATAGACTTTTGCCACAATGCAGTCACTTCACTTTACTTTGGGGAAGACTGAGATATATTTCTCTGAGACAAAGATGGTACTTTCTTTTAGGTACATTGGGCAATTACACATAATATTGTTAGCTAATTAATTAGTTGCACATACTGAGGTAAATATTAATTTGGCAAAGTAGTGGATTTTCAATAAGAGATAGAAGGCTAGAGAGGGAGATTCACAGGGTTTCTATTTTGTAGACTGAACATAGAAATATATTTTTCAGAGAAACACCAGACTTCCTCATTGCAATAGGTAGCCTACTAACAATTAGGGCATGTGACTGAGAACCTCTTGAGGTGAATCAGAACTGGAAAAAATATGTTAGATTCTGTCTAGAAATGATTGTTTTCTTTAGTGAGAAAGTTCAAAGCAAAAATGAAAACTCTAGAAAAATGCAAAAGTCTCTATTTCTACAGAGTAGCCTAAGTTTAATAAAGCCCAAAAAAGAATCATAAATTTTTAAATTTTAGCCTTAAAGCAAAAACTTAATAACCTTTGTTAATCAAACAAAATGTAATTGGACTTTTTTTCATCATTTACATAATTAGCTGTGTGCATATATGCTGTAATGCTAGAAAGCTCTTGTATCACTTCTGGGAAGGAATAAAATAATCATCCCACTCCACCTTTCTTACCTTGATTCATGGCTCAAATATTTCTATTCCTGGAACATTACTGCAGCTTTGGTGCTAAGAAAATTGCTGGTAGAGGAAGAATGATTCTGCAGCCCTTCATTCTTTACAATTTTTACACCATCTCATTGTCTGACTTTGCAATCTCGCCATCTAGTGTTCAAAGCTTCTCAATACCATAGTTTATAAAATGCTTCACTTCATTAAAAGCAAGACAGTAAAGTGCTAAGCAATTTACTTTAAAAACAGCGTGTTTGGGAACAGTCAATGTAATAAATAGATCGTCAATGAAACTTTAGAGCAAATTTTTTGTTAAATCTTTCTTGTTTATCATTATTGTCTCATTTATTTACTGTATTTATTCATAAATATTTGATATCTTGTTTCTGTAGACATGCAAATTATACATAACATACTCTACATATTGAAATATATACTTACTTATTTTATATTTTATTTTTACATTCTTCTCTCTCTGTACTACCTATACCTAACAAAATTATCATTAACTCTGAAGGCAAACAAATCTGAGTCATGATGGTAGATTGAATTAGAGTGGAATCAAAAAGAAATAGTTAATTGGAATATTTAACTGCTATGCATATCCTGCCCAGGCTGTGGTTTTTTTACTACTAGTGACTGTCCTTTCGAGGGGCAGATATAGCAAGAAAAACACAGAAGACTTTGACGCACATGAAATATGGTGGTTTTTCAGAAAACAAACAAAAATACTAGTGTATTGCTTGTCTTACCATTGAGACTATTTTAAATCTGTCTTTTAAAAGCAATTTTTTTGGAATTCAGTTTTAGGAATGAATGAGTTGATTGCAATTTTCAAGATGTCCTGGAAATATGTTCTTTACAAGGTTTTAAGATGATCTCTTCTATAATGTCTATCAGTTCAGAATTTTAGAAAGAAAAATGTGTATTTACTTAATTATCAAGAAGACAAAATTAGTTAGTTAAAACAAGCCCTTTCAGATAACCTCCATCGTTTTAACATCTATAAAACAGTTGACAATATGCCTGTTGCGAGAGACTCTAATGTCAAAATGGAAAACCTCAGCCCTTACCCTGAAGAAGGCAAAGTCCTATGGTCCATGAGGTTGCTGCCTACTGTTCAGACCTTAAGCATTTCCACTCTGGGCTCTGGGCTTCTTAGCCTTTGTTAATTCTGCAAAGACAGGTGACTCTCTCCCACTTTAGGCTGTTTTTCCCCCTTGCTTTGATCAGAAATGCCTTCTTCTGTCCTTACACACTCTTCAAATCTTTTCCCAAACATCATTTTCTCGGAGGAGACCTCCAAATCTTCTCTTGTTATTAGATGATATGCCATAATTTCTTTTATTTCCACTCATCTTATTTTGGAATCTCATACTTGTCTTATTAGCAGCTTAATATCTGCTGCCTCAACTAGATTACAAGTAGTGAGCAGGCTAGAATAATACCACTTATTAAAACCCCTGAGGTCCTAGCCACTGTGTTTTTCATAATACCCATTAGGAGTAGATGTGCAGTAAATAAATACCTGATGAAACCAGCCCATGAGCCCAAAATTGAGAACTGAGAAGCCCGTTGTCTCAGCTCATATAATTTCGTAAAGTCGGCTCTGCTTTCATGCCACAGCTAGGATAAGAGAATATTCACTGAGGCAGGAAACCCCAGTGCCTGCATCTCAGCTTCTCAAATCACACCTCTCTGGGGACATGTCACTTCCTGCAGCACAACTTGAGAGTGAGGTAAAGAATTCCCTGAGTTGTTCACTACCACTCTTCCCAGTTCACAGGAAGTCAACTCTCCTTTCACGTTTTTGCCTCTTCTCCCCTGAAATACAAAAACCAAACAACTTCCCTCCTCCCCCCACACAAAACTCTATTCTTCCTTTCTTTACTATGATCCATCTTCATGGATTAACAGGAATTATAAGATACAGAAGAGAAAATATAAATTAATATTTTAGTAAGTTATCTTGCCACTCACACTCAGCAGACGAAATAAATTATTCAAGTTATGTAAGGGGCTTTAGGTGTTCATTGTTTATTTTCATCACATTGCTCTTCTTTTCTAGAAGACTCTAAGGATTCTCAGCTATCTTAGAATATTAGACAAGCAATTATGCCGAGAATCAATCATTTTCAAAATTAGCTCTGTTAAAAATGTATAGCATATCACACTAAGCTTTGAGTATCTCTGGGCAAACACCAACATCTCAAAAATGAGTCCAACATTTTGAGAGATGAGTGAGGATTTAGTAATTCATTTTGACATTGAATGCACACATACACACATCTGTAGATTTGGTATTGTTTTTGCAAATTTTATTACAGTATATTTAAGATCTAATATATTTTCGTTGTTTTCTTAAGTTAACACCTTTGCTTACCATCAGATACACACACAAAAAAATGCTTGAATGTTCAAACCACACTGATGATTCTTTATTTATTTTTTTATTTTATGGGTACATAGTCGGTGTATGTATTTATGGGTTACATGAGATATTTTGATACATGCCTACACGTGTAATAATCACATCAGGGTAAATGGGGTATGCATCATCTCAAGCATTCATCATTTCTTTGTGTTATAAACATTCTAATTATACTCTTTTAGCTGTTTTTAAATGTATAATAGATTATTGTTGACTGTAGTCACCCTGTTGTGTTATCAAATACTAGATCTTATACATTCTACCTTACTATGTTTTGTACCCTTAACCATCCCCATTCCCACCCCTCCCCCTCACCTACGCACACATGCACTACCCTTCCCAGCCTCTGGTAGCCATCATTCCACTCTCACCCTGATGATTCTATAGATCCTTCTAGGCCTTCTTCTCCCCACCTGTGGTGGCATCTAGTAGGCATCACATAAATGCTCTCGGAAAACTGGAACAATTCATTCCGTTGCCAGCTTAGATAGAATTCTGACTCTTGGGCTCTTGAAAAAAATAAATAGAATGGTATGAAGTTTATTCCAGAGAACATCTTCACACTTCTGTCTCCACAGCAACACAGATGTACACACGGTGGCATCACTTCTTAAGCTGTATCTCCGAGAACTTCCAGAACCAGTTATTCCTTATGCGAAGTATGAAGATTTTTTGTCATGTGCCAAACTGCTCAACAAGGAAGAGGAAGCAGTAAGTTGATGCATTTATTTCCAAATAAGCTTTTGTTTGGAATTTTTGTCTTTGTTCTTAGTCTTAAGTCTGTAAATTTCCATTGCCCTATCCCAGTGTTATTCTCCACTATCCTATGTATTGACCTCACACACACTGAAACTTTCCATATACAGCTCAAGTACCATTTCTGATCCCCTCTCTGCTTAAAAAAAAAAGAAGAAAAGAAAAAAGAATATGGCTGAATAAATTAAATCAGCACGACTTGCCACTTTACTTCCCTAAATGGTAAACGCAGTGCTATGTCAGGTCACATATCACACAAAAAGGTGACTGCTGGCCAGACAAGGTGGCTCATGCCTATAATCCCAGTACTTTGAGAGGCCAGGGTGAGTGGATTGCCTGAGGTCAGGAGTTCAAGACCAGACTGACCAATATGGTGAAACCCCGTCTCTACTAAAAATATAAAAATTAGCCAGGCATGGTGGTGCATACTCATAATCCCAGCCACTTGGGAGGCTGAAGCAGGAGAATTGCTTGAATCTGGGAGACAGGTTGCAGTGAGCCAAGATTTAGTCACTATATCCTGGGCTACAGACTGAGACTCTGTCTCAAAATAAAGTGACTGCAGTGTCTCATAATCTTTTAATTGTGTTGACCAAAACCACTTCAAACAGTGGCTTCTATAGAAAATCCTACCTACTGCTGTTTCTTTAAACAGTTTTGTTAAGATATAATTTTTATACAATATAATCACTGATTTAAAATGCACAATTCAGTGTTTTCAGTATATTCTCAGAGTTGTGCAACCATCATCAAATTCTAATTTTAGAATATTTACAATATTTTTATTGCCTCAAAATAAACCTCTTACCCTCTCTTAATCCTCCTTTGTCCCCCAGCTTTTGGCAACTACTAATTTATTTTCTGTCCCTATAGGTTTGCGTATTCTGGAGATTCCATATAAATGGAATCATTCAACCCCTTTTTTGTGTGTGCACAATTGGCTTCTTTCATTGTTTTCAAGGTTTACTCATGTTGTGCCACTTATCAGTATTTCATTCCTTTTATTTCCAAACAATATTCCATTATTCATTCATTCATCAGACAGACCTTTGTTTTTTTTTTCTTTTTTCATTATTTGGCTACTCTGAATTATGCTGTTGTGAACATCCATGTACAAAGTTTTGCATAGACCTATGTCTTTATTTCTCTTGGATATACGCCTAGAAGGTAGAATTGTTGGGACATATGTAACTCTGTGTTTTTCAAAAGGGCTCCAGCATTTTAAATTCCCACCAACAATGAGTGCAGATTCTGATTTCTTCAAACCTTTTCCATCACTTGTTACCTGTCTTTTTTGTCCTAGCCATCCCAACATGAGTAAAGTCATGTCTCATTGCAGGTTGAATGGCATTTCCCTGATGGCTAATGAGATTGAATGTCTTTTCATGTACTTATTGGATATTAGCATATTTTCTTTGGAGAAATATTTATTCAGATTATTTCCTCATTTTTATCTTGATTATTCACCTTATTATTAACAATATTGAGTTGTAAGAGTTTATATAGTTTAGATACATGTCCCTTATAAATATGATTTTCAAATATTTTCTCACATTCTGTGTGTTGTCTCTTTATTTTCTTAATGGTATCCTTTGAAACACAAAAGTTGTAAACTTTGGTGAAGTCAAATTTATCTATCTTTAATCAGTTGTGTTTTTGTGTCATATCTAAGAAGACTTTGCTTAATACAAGGTCACAAAGAGTTATTCCTATATTTTCTTCTAAGACTTCTATAGCTTCAGCTGTTACATTTAGATCTGTGATTCACTTTGAGTTCATTTTTGGTTTTGGTGTGAGGAAAGGAACAAACTTAATTTTTCTTCATGTGGATATGCAATTGTCCCAGCACTGTTTGTTGAAGACTATTCTTTCCCCCATTAGATTTTCTTGACTCTCATGTCAAAAGCTGCTGCCTATTTTTATAAATGCAGTTTTATTCCATTTGCTATCTAATACTGATTGTGGCTGCTTTTGTACTGTAACAGAACAGTTGAGTGGTTGCAAACAGTGATCATTTGTCCCATAAATCTTAAAATATTTACTATCTGGACCTTTTTGGGGAGAAGAAGAAAGCAAATTACATTATCCATTGGCTTTTCTGGTATCATTTACATATTAGGGGAAGTCATACAATGAGAAGAGCCAAATAAATTAGTTCTTTGTGAAATTTCCAGAAAGATCACTTTTTCCAATCATATTCTCTCCCCAAATGATGTATCCTAAGCATGACCAGCTCTGAGAGACTTTTATTTGTCAATAGATGTGTTTGTCTATGTTCTGCACATGCTAAAAATTGCAAGGATCCTTATTACATCGCTTAATTTTTTTCAAATAATCTTATTGATAAACGAGCTTATCTTCTCTTTTCAGGCAATTGCAAGCAAATGTTAAAAATGATAAACAACTTCACTTAAATCTGTCTCCCCACAAATAGTACTTATGGAGATATTTAAAATGCTTGTACATCTTTGAAAATGTGTCTAAAATATTCACTGTGATGGTGGTAAGTTTTCAGGACAAAATCTTTCATTGATAACATGTGAAACTAATGTTTTAAGAAAATCATATGGCCATTTCCCACTTGCTTTAATTCTAAGGCCAACATGTGGAAAGATAATACGTATTTTCTTTTTTGCACTCAGGGTGTTAAGGAATTAGCAAAGCAGGTGAAGAGTTTGCCAGTGGTAAATTACAACCTCCTCAAGTATATTTGCAGGTAAGAACTATCCTAAGGACAAACATAAACAAAAAAAGACATATTTAGCCTGATACTAATTTGTGTTTGACAATGAATAAAATCACTCAACTACTTTGATCCCTAGTGTTGACCTCTGTAAAACTAAAAAGTTGGAAAAGGTGATCCCAAAGACTTCTTTGAGCATTAAATTCCTTGATTCTGAAATTTGATGTTTCTGAAGTATCTCTTAAAGATATGTTCTTTTGAACTTCCATCAAGTGTTTGTACTATTCCAGGAGTGGCGTTGTTTAGGAAAAGAAGCATGCTATCTTGGCATGGGGAAGATCAGCATGGGAGCCAAGATCGTGTCATTGACTAGTTGCCTGTAAAGCAATTCTCTTATTCTTTCTGAGTCTCAGGGTCCTAATAGGTAAAATGGTAATGAAAACACGTATTTCATGTAGTCGTTTTAAAAATTGAATTATATTTTAAATATTAATATGTAGTAAATGTTCAATAAATGCTATTTTCTTTCCATTTCTCTCCCACCTCAGGATTTATCAAAAAGACATTTAACTGAATTCTGGTAGAAAAATAATTGTGCCTGAAAAATGTATCTCTCCGTGTATAACTCAAAGCCTAGGATGGGATATGTCATGTATTTGCTCCTGTTTAAGAAACCAAACATGCAAAATTGAAACAGAATAAACTTAAATAGAGAATGACATTGACACTGCAAGTCACTGCAGGGCGTCTTTCATGATGGCTTCCCAGTCTATTTTAAAATAGAATTCAAAGTTTTAATTCAGTACAGTGCATCATTTATATATGTGTTTGGTGTTATGATTAGATAAGTGTTCAACGGGCTAGGAACTATGAAGTCTAAGACTAGTATCAGACATTTTGGTGGTAATTTTCAATGTAACTGAGTAGAAATTCCAAATCCTCCCACAATAATTTTCTCTAGTGATGGCTATACTTAGAAGCAAATGGGACCTTGGGTTCCAGAATTTGAAAAAGCAAGAAATCATACCACTGACAGCTTAGACTTATTAATATGGAAGGTTATAATCCAAATATTTTGAACTAATTCAAATTATTCTAGTGTGTGAGACTACATTCTCCTTAGGTAAAAGAGAAGAAGAAGAGATTACATTCTCCTAAAGTAAAGGGGACCAAAAAGCTTCTTTGGAACCATATTTTAAGTCTTTATCTCTGCAATAGAAAGGCCTAACTTCTCTTGAAATAATTAAGCAGACTTTTAATTTCAGGTATTTTAAATAAGAAACGCTAGTTTAACGTTTTGCCTTCAATGTTACTATGCTTTAGGCTGTGTAACAGTAATGAATGTGTGGAAATAGGCACCTTTTTAGAAAGTCATGCTGTAGTAGTTAAGGGTACAACCTCTGACATCATATCCTCTGGTGGGTTCAAATCTTAGCTTTGCCCCTTACTAACTCTGTCTTTGGAGAAGATCTTCCTTCTGGTACCACATGACTCTCATCTGTAAAACAGAGACAATAATGGTACCTATCTCAGAGACATGCTTTTAGAATTTAATAACTTAGCACCATGACTGACACATAATAGTACTCTATAAATATGTTATTTTGATGTTTCATTGTTTACTTTCTATCTCATCAGTACAGTTAGCAAGCCATGCAATATGAGAAGCTCTTGTATAAATAAAGAGGAGGTGGGGAATGAAGAAATGCTGAAAGATTATGAAAACAATCTCTCCTATTTTATGCCCCTTATTTTTTAGCACCTAATAAATTGAAACATTTTGCCTTTGCAATTTTTTATATCATTAGAAATGATGTTTTAATTTCTACTGTATTTTATCTCATTTCTTAAGTACTATAAATTTGAAGCCCGCAAATGCTCTACAAAGAGGGTTAATTCCTTCTGTCTAAAATAAGACATTCTACCAGCTGATCTTATCTACAGTCCTCTCATTGAACATAGATATAAATTATCACTTGATTGAGGGATTGGAAGGGAATCCACATTGTTGACTCTCAACTCCATATTAGCATTGTCCAAACATACCTGTTCCTTTGATTGGCAGAAGAAACCAAACCAGGCCAGGCCAAAACAGATAGTTGATATAATATATAAAGTTTGATCTTTCCTAATTTGCAGTATATTTTTCCTGTGTTTGAGTGAGAGATGTGTGAGTATCCACATAATTCTGTCTCCATAGTCATCTTTGAACCTACTCCAGCTTGTAAATTTTCTAATGATCGATTATTCTTCCACTGGCAAATTTGATCCTATTGTGTTTTGATCATATGCTTACACTCCGTAGGTTCTTGGATGAAGTACAGTCATATTCGGGAATTAACAAAATGAGTGTGCAGAACTTGGCAACTGTCTTTGGTCCTAATATCCTGCGTCCCAAAGTGGAAGATCCTTTGACTATCATGGAGGGTAAGTAAATGATTATCTTACACCCTCATCAAAAGAAGAAGCAATTATCTCTTGGTTTTCCAGAATCTACTCACCTCTGAGCAAACCAAGGTAATAAGTGAATATATGGTAACTCCATTTATTAACTGAAGTTCTTTAAATGTGAAATCTTCCTTTTGAGAGTCAGATATATTTTTTGTTTGAATTTACTAAATATAAAATGTACTAAATCACTCTTCATTAGCTTCATAAAAATAAATGAAACCTTCATAAATCTTATGTAAAGTATTATTACAGACTGAAAAAAAGAAAACTACTTCACTTGGTGAGTTCAATATAATTTTCAGATAATTCAAAAAGTTATTATTTTCAGTTAGCATACATTTTTATTAATTTTGATTTTATTTGACTGACTTAAAGATGGAAAAATGGTCTTTTATAAAGCAATGCTGCTTGTTTATTTGTAGGTTAAAACATGAAGGAATTTCTGTTGTTCAAATTACAAAGTGTCTCAATTATTTTCTGCAATGAACTAAACCGCACCTTCCTTTTCTTTCCAGCAGGCCTAGGTGCTCTGTGTCATTAATAGCACCATTGTTGGCTGCAAACAAGACTAACTGATGATTTCAAATTTTGATAGGAAAAGGGGAAGCAGAAGCAAAAATTATTTTTAGATTCACCCTGGGTTTTTTTAGTTTAGAACAAAATATCCCCCTCAGTCACTTGGATTTTACTACCTGATACTGCTCCTTTTTTTAAAATTCCACTATTCCCAGTTCTTTAGACATGCAAAAAAAGCTTTTGCATGTCCGCCTACATCACTTCAGTTTAATTTCCTTTGTTAAATACCAAGGGCAATATAAATTGAACATCAGATTTTTGGCAAGAGATAGTTCAGAAAACTTAATTTCTATCTGAAGAGTTTAGCAGGCATTAGAAAATATGAAATTTAAAGCTACAAGAAGCTTAGAGATACATTAGTCCATTGTTTTTTGAAATCTTTATTATAAATTAAAATTCATACAATACAGAAAACCACCACACATATGCACACACATACACACACATCTTAATTAATTATATAAAACAAATAACTACCTAGGTTAAAAAAAAAAATAGAACTTTTCCAGGCATCCCCAAAACACTTCCTTGTGCTGTGACCCAATCCCAGCGTCTGTCATCTTACTATACAAATTTTGATATCAATTTCTTTGTGTTTCTTTGTAGTTTTATCTCCCAAATGAACTTCCAAGACATTGTATTTAAGTTTCCTATTCCTTTACTTGATATCTTTTTAGAATTTTTAATATACAGAATCCCCTATAACTTGCCATTTGAAAAATCATGTTATTTCACTTATAGGGTTTCCTATAATCTGAATTTGTTGATTCATGGATTTGTTGATTCATGGTGCAATGTGATATATAAATATTTCTCTGCCCTCTGCATTTTCTGCAAGTTAGGATCTGGATCAAATTCATGTTTGATCTGCGTGACCTTTGATTGTGTTGTGTCCTTGTCAGGAGACACATAATGTCTCCTTATCTCTCTTTTTGCGAACTTACAAAATTCCTAAAACTATTAATTGGCAGGAAGCTGAAATGCCGATATTGTAATTATGTGGTTTTTTTCAACCTTTAATTATGGTAAAAACACATTTAACTTAAAATGTATCATCTTAACCATTTTAAGTTCACAGGGCAGTAGTATTCTGTACATTCATATTGTCTTGCGACCATCACCGCCATCCATCTCCAGAGCTCTTTTTATATTGCAAAACTGAAACTCCCCATCCATTAAACACAAGCTCTTTTTGTCCTCTCCCCCAGGCCCTGGTAACTACCCATCTGCTTTCAGTTTCTATGAATTTGCCTACTTTAGGTACCTCATATACCCATTATCATACTGTTTTTGTCTTGTTTTGACTGGCTTATTACACTTAGCATAATGTCCTCAAGCTTCATCCATGAGGCAACATTTTAATTTTTAAGTTAATAATTGGAATGCTTTTCAAAAACTTCCTTCTCATCTACTGCTTAGGAACCCAACGGTAACTTTTTAAAAGGCAGCATAAACACAGCTTGGGTCTTTCCCTTTACTTACCAATTTTTAAAGCACATAATCAGATATTTATCTCCTCTAAAAGTGAATTCTACTTCTTTATCTTCTTACTATACATATTATTGTGAATGTTTTAAAAATATCATTATAAACTCATGTATTAAAATCAGTTTACTTGGTCAATACATTGTAATTACCGTCCTTCATTGAATCTCAAATTTTCCCATCTTTGACCAGTGGAAGTATCTTCAAATTATCTTCTTAGTTCTTTAAACGTGATCTTCCTAGTTTGGGGTAGCTATTTTTCTTTTTAGTATGACCAGATTTCTCAGGCTCATGTTATATATTTTATGCCCCAAACCTGGAATCAGTCAATTTCCAAAAGTCCTGACTTCTTTTAGTAGGGAAATGATATTTCAAGGTGATCTAGATGCTTAATATCAGTGATACTCATTGCTACTGGCTTGGTTATTGTTTCTAGACTTTTTAGTGGGCAGAGCTAGTAGATATGAATGCACACTACACATGTACATAGTATATGCATAATAAACATATATACACATTTACCTATTAAAGAAAAGTGCTTCACAAGTTCACAATAGTTACAATTCAAATTAGAACTGCAGGGTTTTTATTTATTCCTTTCTCTTTACAGTTTTATTCCCTTTCTTTCAAGGAATCCTGGTTTTCAAAGACACTGAGGATAACAGAATTAGAACATCTCACAGTTAATCATTTGCTCTGTACCTCATCACACACACAGTAGTCTCAGAATAACAATACAAACACTAGTATGATTACTGCAAAATTCTTTACATGTGCTCTTTTAATCCTCCTTTTTCATTCTTTTAATAGTGATACTATATGTTGTCACAATATATACCTATTATACCCTATACTCTCTCCTTTTTAGTCCTCATTTAATCTTTGGTGATATGTATATAAATCTATCCACTTAGTGTTCACTACTGGTCCTTATATTGATGTCTCTTCAGCCTAGAGATTCCCAAAATGTTCTCAAAATATACCTGGGGGCCCCTGAGATGCATTCAGGAGGTCCATGGTCTTAAAAGTATTTTCATAGTAATATGTAGGTGCTGTTGCTCTTTCACTGTGTTGACATTTGCACAGATGGTGCTAAAGCAGTGATGGATGCAGCAGCTGGCACCTTAATATGAATCAAGGCAGTGCCATCACGCCCCACTAGCACCATATTCTTCACCACCATGCATTTACAAAAGAGAGAAAAATGCCAATTTTACTTAAGAGCGTTCTTGCTGAACAGTAAAAAATATTAATTGCATTAAATACTCAATCTTGAGAACACATCTGTTTAATATTAGGGTGAAGAGGCAGCTGTCTTTATAAAGCGCTTCTGCACACTGCTTCTAAAAGTAACACAATGATTGGCTCAAGGGGAAGCATTTGTGTAATATTTGAGCAGCACTAACTGCTTTTTCTTGGAACTCCATTTTTATTTGAAAGAACATCTGACAAACTACAGTTATTCAGACTTGAGCATTTAGCACACATTCTCAAAATGAACTAAATGTTTCAGTTCAAGAAATACAGCTGTCAGAGTTTGTTGCCATTGACAAAATTTGAACTTGCACGTGAAAAATTTGTATTTAAAACCTTTGGCTTGACAGCATCCTAAATTTCTAACCACTTTTCTGATAAGATTAGTGTCGATATTAACAAATACATCTTTGATACTGTAGAAATACATGTGTCAGGATTTGGAGGATCAACATAACTCAGTGAATTTTCCAAATGGTGTGTTGTCACAAAGCCATTTGTGTATAAAGGATACATTCGGGTTAGCTTTTCTGACTTCACAGAGCTTAATCTATTTTTTCACATCATATAAAAAAAAAAAATGGCATCTTGCTTCCTGAGATGTCCTTGCTTTATTGCCTTTTTGATTTCCATTGGTCTTTCTTCCCTTTCTTTCATTTCTATTGTCCTAGTCCTTATCAATTGTCACCCCCATCCTAGTAGTGTCCCCTCCTTGCAGAGCCCTATTTGGAAGACAATGCTGGCTGGTCAGTGTGGAGAGATCTTAGGGGCTGTTTGTCTCTGACTCCCTCAGATCTTGCCACTGGCCACCTTTACTGGACTAGGTACAATCTCTCCCAATTTTAGCCACTGTTCTTAAATTAAACCTTTGCATTTTCTAGTGAATATCTATGGGGATTTCTGGGGATGTTCTATTTCCAGGCCTATCAGAGCCCCCATTGCTCCCTTCTGCTTCCCTCTACAGAGACACTGATATCATGCAGGCCTTGTGGAAATGGGGATTTGTCTCCACCAGCATATATTTCGGGATTCTGGGAGATACTCTGTCAGCTAGTTTTTTTGAAAATGTTGCCCGTGAGTTTTGGCTTTGCTATTTAGTTGCTCTGTTTTTGTGTGAGGATTTCAGGATATCAAATACTGTGCTGCCATCATCTTCCTAGAATTCATTGTTTGTGTTATTGTTATTGTTTAAACTCTTGTTGCAAATCTTGTTATTTGAGGAGAAATCTTTTAAAAATTGCGTAGAGTCCCGATGCCTCCCTTGTGGATAAGAAACCTGATACCCAAAGAGAAAAATAAATTTCTCCAAATACACTGATAATTGTGTAAAGGATAGGTACACAAGTAGACAAAGAAGTGGTTTTTTTTTGTAAGCACAGGAAAAATGGAGAAGCAAACTAATCCTATCCATTATCATAATTTGTTGGGGGCCATGAGAAGGTCTTAATTCCCTGGGAGTATAGTTGTTTCATTTAACCCAGGATCAATGAGGCCCCAGGGGAAACCAGCTCACAGAAACCAAACTTTCAGGAGACCTCACTGAGCACATAAACCACTTAGCTACATCCTGGCCCAGTCTCAACATGAGTCAGTATTTAAAGAAAAAGTGTCCTTGCATCCAAAAATAATTAAAAACAAGTTAGATGTTTGTTGTGTCTCTAAAGAAAATACGAAACCTGATTGCGTTCTTAATGCATGGAAAGTTGTGTTTTTTAACTTGTTTTATTTTATTCCATTTTAAGTTCTGGGGTTCATGTGCAGGATGTGCAGGTTTGTTATATAGGTAAACCTGTGCCATGGTGATTTGCTGTGCCTATCACCTAGGTATTAAGCCCAGCATCTATTAGCTATTTTTCCTGATGGCTTTCCTTCCCCCTTGCCCCAAAAAACACCAGTGTGTGTTGTTCTTCTTCCCGTGTCCATGTGTTCACATTGTTCAGCTCCCACTTATGAGTGAGAACATGTGGTGGTTGGTATTCCATTCCTGCATTAATTTGCTGAGGATAATGGCTTCCAGCTCCATCCATGTCCCTGCAAAGGACATGATCTTGTTCCTTTTTATGGCATGGCTGCAAAGTATTCCAAGGTGTGTATATACCACATTTTCTTTATCCAGTGTATCACTGATGGACATTTGGGTTGATTCCATGTCTTTGCTACTGTGAATAGTGCTGCAATGAACATATGTGTGCATTTATCTTTATAACAGAATTATTTATATTCCTTTGTGTTTATACCCAGTAATGGGATTGCTGGATCAAATGGTATTTTTGGTTCTAGATCCTTGAGAAATAGCCACACTGTCTTCCACAATGGTTGAACTAATTTACATTCCCATCAACAGCATAAAAGCATTCCTATTTCTCTGCTTCCTTGCCAGCACCTATTGTTTCTTGACTTTTTAATAAATCACCATTCTGACTGGCATGAGAAGGCATCTCATTGGAACTTAAACAAACTTACAAGAAACAAAACAAAAACAACCTCATTAAAAGTGGGCAAAAGACACGAACAGATGCTTCTCAAAAGAAGACATTTATGCAGCCAACAAACTTACTTTAAAAAACTCAACATCACTGATCATTAGAGAAATGCAAATCAAAACCACAATGAGCAAGTTGTTTTAAGGTACTCTGTTATTGTCTCCCCTGCTCTCAGAACTCTCCCAAATCCAGCCACGCAGGGTCTCTTGTCTTCCTCTGTCCTTCCTCATTCTCTGAGCCTACTCATTTTCTTACTTCCACAAATAAGCTTCTCCTCTTTCCTTATTCATTCTCCTGATTTATATAAAATTGGACTTGGACACCATTTCTGAGAGTTGAATTTAATCTTCACAATAATAAGCTTTTAAAATGTATCTTAATTAATTTATCATTCAATAAATATTCATTAAGCAACTACTTTATGCAATGATCATCAGTAAGCCTGGGAATGCAAAGATGAATAAGGAAAAGTTTTGCCCTACAGAAACTTATTGCCTAGCCTAGTTGCAGACTCGAAGAGCTAAACATTCAATTATAGTATGAAAAGTGTTATGTACAGGATACGTCAAAGTGCTGTGAGATCAAAAAGTAGGGAATTACGGCATTTTAATTAGAAATCAGGGAAACCATCACAGATGATGGGACATTTAAATAACAGTTATTCCACTAGAAAAAGAAATATAGATTGGCAAGAGGAGGGATGTCTTAGTCCGCTGGGGTTACTATAACAAACCACCATAGATTAGGTAGATTAAAAAGAACAGATATTTATTACTCACAGCTCTGGAGTCTGGGAAGTCCAAGATCAAGGCACCAGCAGATAGGTATCTGGTGAGGACCCATTTCCTGGTTCACATACAACTGTTTACTTGCTGTGTCCTCACATAGCTGAAAAGATGAAGGAGCTCTCTGGGATCTCTTTTACGAGGGCACTAATCTCATTTATGAGGGCTCCACCCCCATGGCCTAGTTACCTCCGAAAGGTATTATCTCCCAATACTGTCACACTGGGGGTTAGGATTTCAAATATGAATTTTGTTGGAGATGCAAACATTCAGTATTTAGCAGTAAGAAAGATAACACTGCATCCGAGTGAAAAATCTGGTAAGGTCGATGATATCAGGGCATATAGGAAAGACTGGTGAAAGAATTGCTGGAAAGACGTCACAATATTTTTCAAGGCCTTATAGACCATTTGCATTCAGGAAGCTTCGATAACTATTGAGCAAGAGAATGCTGAAATTGTATTTTTTATTTTAGAAAAAAGCAACTCTTTTTTTTTTTTTCTTTCAAGATGGAGTCTTGCTCTGTTGTCAAGGCTGGAGTGCAGTGATTTGATCTCAGACACTGGAACCTCCACCTCCTGGGTTCAAGTGATTCTCCTGCCTCAGCCTCCTGAGTAGCTGGGATTACAGGCACCCAGCAACACAGCAGGCTGATTTTTGTATTTTTAGTAGAAATGGGGTTTCACCATGTTGGCCAGGCTGGTCTCAAACTCCTGATCTCAAGTGATCTGTCTGTCTTGGCCTCCCAAAGTGCTGGGATTACAGGCATGAGCCACCACAGCCAGTCAGAAAAGTAACTCTTATACCGAAAGGAATATAAACATTCTATTATAAAGACACATGCATGTGCATGTTCATTGCAGCACTATTCATAATAGCAAGGACATGGATTCAACCTAAATGCCCATCAATGATAGACTAAATAAAGAAAAGGTGGTACATGCACACCATGGAATACTGTGTAACCATAAACATGAACAAGAGCATGTCCTTTGCAGGGACATGGGTGGGCTGGAGGCCATTATCATCAGCAAATTAACATAGGAACAGAAAACCAAATACTTCATATTCTCACTTATAGGTGGATGCTAAAAGATGAGAATACAAGGACACAGGTAGGGGAACAACACACACTGGGACCTATCGGAGGGTGGGTGATGGGAGGAAGGAGAGGATCAGGAAAAATAACTAATGGGTACTAGGCTTCATTCCTGGGCAATGAAATAATCTGTGCAACAAACCCTCATGACACAAGTTTACTTGTGTAATAAACTTGCACTTGTACCCCTGAACTTAAAAGTTTAAAAAAAGAAAAAAACTCTCTCAGCTCTGGGGATTGACTGAAGAAGAAAGGTAGTGATCAGAATGCAGACAGGCATTATCTCTCACAGGCTCTGACTTCTGAGGCCAAATTTGTATTTGTGTTCATGCCTCCTAGTCATTTGCCCTGCATTTTATACGTGCACAATTACCATTCAATCAAATATACTCTAAAGCTGAAGTAACCCCTGAGATACAGTAGGTGTTTGCAACATTGGCCTGATCTGAGTGAGTTTAATCCATGTGAAATGGATTTGTCCCCCACTGGCATGTTCATTCTAATTTCAACAGTAGCCCAGAGTAAAAGCTGCACAGATGGAAAGATAATCCTTATGTATTTACTAACCCATAATGTTTATTTTTATTTTCTTATCTCCTTTTAGTGGATGCTTTAGTAAATGAAACATTATTCTTGGCTGTTAACATATTATTTACAGTCAACTGACATGAATTCTGTTGAAAAACATGGAGACTGCTTTACTTAAAAAATACGCTCTTTTAAAATTCTCTTTTACTTGAAAACCCTCTGTACATTCCTTGTCATTACTCTCCTTCTTGCTGCCATTCAAATACTGATGTAGCCATTAACGATACCCTTATTATATAAGCATAATCGTATCTATATAATACATGCATGCTTTCAAGGAAATCTTTAAAATGTGTTTTCAGCATTTTAAAAACATACTGCCAAACAATATTGCATTCTGCTTCTTGTCATAATGAAGTGGAATAAGTTAAACAACTAGAAAACCAGAAAAGTATATGAAGCAGCAGTTTTTAGATATTGGACAACAGGCAATACATCTAAAACGGCTCTAAAAATTAAAGCCTATTAACATATAATAAAAATGATTCAACTGATCCCCAAATGCTTCACTCTATGCCAGAACAAAGTCTAACACATCTAGAATATATATATATTTTTTCAAAATTCAATAACCAATCATAAAAAGTCCACAATGTCTTCCATACAATTAAAAACTACAAGACATGCAAAGAATAATAAAAACATGAGCTGTAAACAGGACATAAAATAGCTAATAGAAAAAGACCCAAATGTGATTGAGTCATTTCTGATAGCAGATGAGGATATTATTTTTATATTCTGTAAATATGTTCAAGAAGGTAGAGCAAAATGTAACATGATGAAGAGATAGATCAAAGATATTTTTAAAGAACGAAAAATCAAACACCGCATGTTCTCACTCATAGGCGGGTGTTGAACAATGAGAACACATGGACACAGGGAGGGGAGCATCGCACACTGGGGTCTGTTGTAGGGGCCAAGAGAGGGACAGTGGGGGTGGTGAGGAGGTCAGGGAGGGATAACATGCGGAGAAATGCCAGATGTAGGTGACGGGAAGATGGAGGCAGCAAACCACATTGCCATGCATGTACCTATGCAACAATCCTGCGTGATCTGCACATGTACCCAGCACCTAAAGTACAATAAAAAATAAATGAATAAATATAAGGCTTTAAAAAAAAACAAAGTCCAAATAGAATTTCTAATAATGATAATTATCACTTAACAGAATATTACACTCAAGATTAATAGCAGGTTAGATATTGGAGAAAACTTGCAAATAAATTCAGACTTATAAAGACTTTGTCTTCATAAGAGAAATTATCCGACATGAAGCACAGAGAAAAAAATACTCATTTTTTTCACAGAATTGGTGAAAATTACAAACATAAATATCTCAGAAGCCGAGAATTAACATAAAGGGAGCCACACAAAAGCACATCATAATCAAAATGCTGAGAACCAATTTAAGAGAAAAGCTTAGAAGCAGACTGAGGAACAAAGGACACATTACATACAGAAGAACGAAGAGAAGCATCACAGAAGATTTCTTGTTAGAAATTATATAACCAAAAGACGTTGATCAAAATCTTTGAAGTACTGAAAAAATCTATTAACCTAGATTTCTGTGTCCAGTGAATATATTTAAATATTTTTCAAAAATAAAAAGGAGCTAAGGGCATTTTGAGAGAAACGAAATCTGTGGATAAATTCATCACTGACAGTCTTGTACTACAAGAAATGTTTAAGAGTTGTTGTGGCAGAAGGAATATGAACCAGATAGACACATATGCACTGAAATGAAGAAAGGATACTGCAAACGAATAATATGTGGATTAATATAAGAGATTTTTCTTATTATTAATCTCATTAAAATGATTTATAAAGCAAAATTAAGATAATGTATTGTGGAATACAGAATACATACAGAAATGAAATGTATGACAACTAAAGAACATGGAAGCAAACTGATGAAAGTGGACTACTGTAAGGCTGTTAATCTGTACTCAAAATGTTGCAATATTATTTAAAGGTAGACTATAATAAATATGAATATTATAAACATAGAACAACCACTAAAAAATAAAATGAAGTATTAGGTAATAAACCAACAATAAAGATAAAATGGAATGTTATATAATAATAAATATAATTTTTAAAAAGGACAGCAAAAAATAAAAGAGGAGCAATTATCAGATGCAACAAGCAGAAAAAAATACCATGATGACAGAATTAAACTCAACCATATCAATAATTACATTAAATCTTAATGGCTTATCTATTCCAGTCTAAAGGCAGAGATAAAATTTAAAAAAATGCAACACCCAAGTCTATACTGTATACACATCATTTAAAATAAAAATATCCAGATACATTTAAAATCTAAAAGAAAGGAAAAAGTTTTATGAAGTTTGTGTGATACAACTAAAGCAGTGCTTAGTGAAAAATTCATAAAATTATAGGCTTATATCAGAAAGAATAAAGATCTAAAATTAATTATCTAAGTTTCCATTTCAGGAAGCTGCAAAAAGAAGATCTAATTTAAAGGAAACAGAAGCAAGGAATAATAAAGATAAGAACAAAATAAAGAAAATAGAGAACAAAAACAATCTACAAAACCAGTGAAACCAAGAACTGGTTTGTTAAAAAGATCAATAAAATTGATAAATTTCTCACCATACTGTTCAGAAAAGAAACAAAGTTTTATTACCTATATCAAGTTTACCAGAAGTGGCCTACCAAAAATCTAGAGATGTTAAAATAATCAAAGGGAATATTATAAACAGCTTTTTGCCAAGAAATTGGCAAATGGAGATGAAATGTTTAAGTTCCTTAAAAGATACAAACTATCAAAGCTCACTCAAGATTAGAAAGAAAGAAACAGAGTCTAGTAATGCAATTGAATTCATAGTTGATAACATCTGCACAAAAACAAAAACACCCCTAACTTAAATTTACTGAATCCTACAAAACATATAAAGAAGAAATTACACTAATTGTGTAAGAACTCTTTCAGAATAAAAAAAGTAGAGGGAATTCTTGCTGACTAATTTTATGACGCTAGTGTTTCCCTGATATAGAAACAGATAAAGAAATTATAAGAAAAGAGAAATACAGAATAATATCCTTCATGAATGTAGACTTACAAATCCTAAACAAAACCTTAGTGGATTGACTTTACCATATAAAAAGGATAATGTATCAGGATCAGGGAGGGTTTATCCCAGGAAGACAGGTTGGTTAGCCATATAAAATCAATCAATTTAATTCACTGTGTTAATACACCACTTTAAGATACAAAAAAAAAAAAAGTCATCTTGGATGCAGATAAAAAGGAAAGTTTCTTAAATTAACAAAGGTTATCTCTGAAAAATTTTAAAAATATCATACTTAACAGTAAAAGACCAAATGCTTTGCCTCTAAGATCTGGTTTAAGGTAAGTTTACCTTATCCTACCACTTCCATTGTACTGGAAATCCTAGCCAGTAATAAGAAATAAAAGGTATAAAATTGGAAAAGAAGTTGTAAAACTCTCTTTATTCACAGTCAACATGAACATCTATGTAGAAAATTCTATGTAATCGACAAATAAAATAATAAGCAAATGTATCAAGATCACATAATGCAAAGTCGGTTTATAAAACTTTATTGTATTTTTTTTCCCATTTATTTATTTTATTGCATTTTAGGTTTTGGGGTACATGTGAAGAACATGCAA
>NW_022436985.1:11800566-11802800 GCF_009761245.1 Sapajus apella | reverse complement strand
ATATTGATTCTTCCTAACCATGAACATGGAATGTTTCTCCATCTGTTTGTGTCCTCTCTTATTTCGTTGAGCAGCGGCTTGTAGTTCTCA
The DNA here is from genome assembly GCF_009761245.1 of Sapajus apella. Classification (NCBI taxonomy): domain Eukaryota; kingdom Metazoa; phylum Chordata; class Mammalia; order Primates; family Cebidae; genus Sapajus; species Sapajus apella. The sequence goes on along the minus strand of NW_022436985.1, from coordinate 11,802,710 downwards.
TTGAAGAGGTCCTTTACGTTCCTTGTTAGTTGTATTCCTAGGTATTTTATTCTCTTCGTGGCAATTGTGAATGGAAGTTTGTTCTTGATTTGGCTCTCTTTAAGTCTGTTATTGGTGTATAGGAATGCATGTGATTTTTGCACATTGATTTTGTATCCTGGGACTTTGCTGAACTTGCTTATCAGTTTCAGGAGATTTTGGGCTGAGATGATGGGGTCTTCTAGATATACAATCATGTCATCTGCAAATAGAGACAATTTGACTTCCTCCTTTCCTATTTGAATGCCCTTTATTTCTTTTTCTTGTCTGATTGCTCTGGCTAGAACTTCTAGTACTATATTGAATAGGAGTGGTGAGAGAGGGCATCCTTGTCTGGTGCCACATTTCAAGGGGAATGCTTCCAGTTTTTGCCCATTCAGTATGATATTGGCTGTTGGTTTGTCGTAAATTGCTTTTATTATTTTGAGATACGTTCCGTCAATACCTAGCTTATTGAGTGTTTTTAGCGTAAAGTGCTGTTGAATTTTGTCAAAGGCCTTCTCTGCATCAATTGAGATAATCATGTGGTTTTTGTCTTTGGTTCTGTTTATGTGGTGAATTATGTTTATAGACTTGCGTATGTTGAACCATCCTTGCATCCCCGGGATGAAGCCTACTTGATCATGGTGGATAAGCTTTTTGATGTGCTGTTGCAGTTGGCTTGTCAGTATTTTATTGAAGATTTTTGCATCTATGTTCATCATGGATATTGGCCTGAAGTTTTCTTTTCTTGTTGAGTCTTTGCCGGGTTTTGGAATCAGGATGATGTTTGTCTCATAAAATGATTTGGGAAGAGTTCCCTCTTTTTGTATTGTTTGGAATAGTTTCAGAAGGAATGGTACCAGCTCTTCTTTGTATGTCTGGTAGAATTCGGCTGTGAACCTGTCTGGACCTGGGCTTTTTTTGGGTGGTAAGCTCTTAATTGCTGCCTCAACTTCAGACCTTGTTATGGGTCTGTTCAGGGTTTCAGCTTCTTCCTGGTTTAGGCTTGGGAGGAGGCAAGTGTCCAGGAATTTATCAATTTCTTCCAGGTTTACTAGTTTATGTGCATAGAGTTGTGTGTAATAATCTCTGATGATGGTTTGAATTTCTGTGGAATCTGTGGTGATATCCCCTTTATCGTTTTTTATTGCATCAATTTGGTTATTCTCTCTTTTCTTTTTTATTAATCTGCCTAGTGATCTGTCTATTTTGTAAAAATCAAAAAACCAGCTCCTGGATTTATTGATTTTTGAAGGGTTTTTTGTGTCTCTATCTCCTTCAGTTCTGCTCTGATCTTAGCTATTTCTTGTCTTCTGCTAGACTTTGAGATTTTTTTTTTCTTGCTCCTCTAGCTCTTTCAGTTTTGACGAAAGGGTTTCAATTTTTGATCTCTCCTTGCTTCTCATGTGGGCACTTATTGCTATATATTTTCCTCTAGAGACTGCTTTAAATGTGTCCCAGAGATTCTGGTATGTTGTGTCTTCATTCTCGTTGGTTTCGAAGAACATCTTTATTTCTGTCTTCATTTCATTGTTTATCCAGTAAACATTCAAGAGCAAGTTGTTCACTTTCCATGAAACTGTTCTGGCTTAGTTTTTGAATTCTGAGTTCTAACTTGATTGCACTGTGGTCTGAGAGACTGTTTGTTATGATTTCCGTTCTTTCGCATTTGCTGAGGAGTGATTTACTCCCAATTATGTGGTCAATTTTAGAGTAAGTGTGATGCGGTGCTGAGAAGAATGTATATTCTGTGGATTTGGGGTGGAGAGTTCTGTAAATGTCTATTAAGTTTGCTTGGTCCAGGTCTGAGTTCAAGTCCTGGATACCCTTGTTAATTTTCTGTCTGGTTGATCTGTCTAATATTGACAATGGGGTGTTAAAGTCTCCCACTATAATTGTGTGGGAGTCTAAGTCTCTTTGTAAGTCATTAAGAACTTGCCTTATGTATTTGGGTGCTCCTGTACTGGGTGCGTATATATTTAGGATCGTTAGCTCTTCTTGTTGCATTGATCCTTTTACCATTATGTAATGTCCTTCTTTGTTTCTTTTGATCTTTGTTGCTTTAAAGTCTAATTTATCAGAGATGAGAATTGCAATCTTGCTTTTTTTTTTTTTTTTTTTTT
>NW_022436985.1:11597542-11800466 GCF_009761245.1 Sapajus apella | reverse complement strand
TTTTTTTTTTTTTTTTGCTCTCCATTTGCTTGGTAAATCTTCCTCCATCCCTTTATTTTGAGCCTTTTTGTATCCTTGCACATGAGATGGGCTTCCTGGATACAGCACACTGATGGTTTTTGGTTTTATGTCCAATTTGCCAGTCTGTGTCTTTTGATTGGGGCATTTAGTCCATTTACATTTAGGGATAATATTGAATGGGCGACTCTGCCATCTCAGGGCTCCAATCGCCAGCTAAGAGGGCACCTGGACCAGTGTCTTTTGTATGGAAAACCGCCACACCAGGGTGTGGGCAAAGCAGCCGTGCGGGCCGAAACAGCTGCACTGGCGAACCGTAGGCAATAAAAATCCATCTGGAAATGCGGCGTGCACTCACCCTCTGCACTTTCACTGGGAGCTGTAATCCTGAGCTGCTCCTAGTCGGCCATCTTCCCCTATTATTATTATTTTTTGAGATGGAGTCTCACTCTGTAGCCCAGGCTGGAGTACAGTGGCACGATCTTGGCTCACTGCAACCTCCACCTCCTGGGTCCTAGTTCAAGCAATTCTCTTACCTCAGCCTCCCAAGTAGCTGGGATTACAGGCACAAGCCACCACATCCAGCTAGTTTTTTGTATTTTTTAGTAGAGATGGGGTTTCACCATGTTGGCCAGTCTGGTCTTGAACTCCTGACCTTGTGATCCACCTGCCTCGGCCTCCCAAAGTGCTAGGATTATAGGCATAAGCCACCGCGGCTGGCTAGTTTTATCTTTAAAACTATCCCAAGTTTACTTATTACTGCTACAGTTTTAAATTGCAGCAGCTGAACTATAGTAGGACAAATGCATAATTTGCAATAAAACTAAATATTACATTTCACTTTGATCACATTGTCTCTGTGCCCTGAACAAATAGCTTAACCTCTCTGACCCTCAATTTTCTCATCTGAAAAAATGAATCCTCTTTTGGACTTTCAAGAAATTTAATTTGGAAGATACAAGGGAAACATTTGCATCTACTACAGTAGATGCAAACTGTAATGGCCCCAGGAATCACCTGGGGATTCTGATTCAGACGCTCTGCATTGGGTAATGAAATTTTCAGGCTTCCAGGTGATGCCAGTGCTACTATTCTATTATTGCTGATGTTATCTGGAAGCTGGTTAATAATGCAAAATCTCATGTTCCACTCAATGCCTGCTGAATTTCAATCTTCCTTTTAACAGGATCTCCAGGTAATTTTTATGAACTTTAAAATTTGAACAACATTGACGCAGCAATAGATCTTGCTCATTGCAGATACGCAGTCTAAAATAGTCTAAGTTTTGAATCATCACAGGAAAAGCATGTAGAATATAAATGAACATAATATGTTGTTTTTTCTATTCAAAATCTGATTTTGAATTATATTTACCAGGTGTCATTTGAAGCTCAAAAGTGACCTTGCCGCAGGTCAGGTTTCTGCTCTCTGACAGCCTCTCAATTAGCTGCTGTTTTAATGAAATTCTGCATTGTCAAAAGCCTTTTTCATCTTTTTTTTTTTTATTTTTTTTGTGCCTAATATCATGTTTTAAGTATTTTATATAGAAACTATATTTACTAACTAAACATCCAACCCTGCTTTGCCCATTCCAGTGGCTGCCAGATGGCTGGTTTTCTTTGTGACTGTGGGCTCTTGGTTTTCAAGACAGGAAGATAAGATTAGAGCAAGTGAAAATACCACAGACCTTGCTGCTCTTACTGCGATTCAGCCATTTTTCTTACGTAAACAATTTCCAGATTGCATCAAGCCATTAGTTCATTTACAGAATTCCAAAATAGTTGATTCTGGAAATTTCTGCTTGTTGCTTATATGGTGAATAGAATTTTTGGAAGTCTTCACTACACCATTCTGGCTGATGTCATTTAAAATGCCCTGAAGCGTTCGAATGGTGATCAAAAGTCTTATGAATTTTCATTGTCTTGCTACATTAGAAAAACAATGTATCCACCAGAGATTAGGGTTCTATTTATAGCTACCGCTAAAGCTATCTTGATAGTTTGAGGCAATTATTAGATGAGGGGTCATGGTGACCTCCTCCTGGGAAAGATTTCTCAGAATTAAATGTCAAACTTGTAATAAATATTGTATTATGATTAAGAGCCCAGCTTTTAAATGATTAATTCTGGGTTCAAGCCCTGGGTCTGGTCCTTAATCAAGTTACTTAACCTTTATAATACAGTGATAATAAGAGTATAATATGTATAGATTTGTTACAAAACTCAATTAAATTACAGAAGGAAAATTCTTCACACAGTTCATAGCACAGAGTAAGTGCTCAAGATGTTTTAGCTTCTATTGCTATTATCATAGTTAAGAATGTGGTTTGGTACTGTGAATAATAATGAATGTTCACTTGAATGTGTCTCTTTAAGAGTCCCATTCAAATAGAAATAAATAAAAACTGTCTCAGTCATGCTACTTTATGTTCTATGCAATTCTAGGCACTGTGGTGGTCCAGCAGTTGATGTCAGTGATGATTAGCAAACATGACTGCCTCTTTCCCAAAGACACAGAACTACAGAGCAAGCCCCAAGATGGAGTGAGCAACAACAACAATGAAATTCAGAAGAAAGCCACCATGGGGCAGTTACAGAACAAGGAAAACAATAACACCAAGGACAGCCCTGGTAGGCGGTGCTCCTGGGACAAGTCAGAGTCACCCCAGAGAAGCAGCATGGACAATGGATCCCCCACTGCTCTATCAGGCAGCAAAACCAACAGCCCAAGGAACAGTGTTCACAAGCTAGATGTGTCCAGAAGCCCCCCTCTCATGGTCAAAAAGAACCCAGCTTTTAATAAGGGTAGTGGGATAGTTACCAATGGGTCCTTCAGCAGCAGCAATGCAGAAGGTCTTGAGAAAACCCAAATCACCCCCAATGGGAGCCTACAAGCCAGAAGGAACTCTTCACTGAAGGGATCTGGTACCAAAATGGGCACACACAGTGTACAGAATGGAACAGTGCGCATGGGCATTTTGACCAGTGACACACTCGGGAATCCCGCAAATGGTCGAAACATGAGCTGGCTGCCAAATGGCTATGTGACCCTGAGGGATAACAAGCAGAAAGAACAAGCTGGAGAGTCAGGCCAGCACAACAGACTGTCCACCTATGATAACGTCCATCAACAGTTCTCCATGATGAACCTTGATGACAAGCAGAGCATCGACAGCGCCACCTGGTCCACTTCCTCCTGTGAAATCTCCCTCCCCGAGAACTCCAACTCTTGTCGCTCTTCCACCACCACCTGCCCAGAGCAAGACTTTTATGGAGGGAACTTTGAGGACCCTGTTTTGGATGGGCCTCCACAGGATGACCTCTCCCACCCCAGGGACTATGAAAGCAAAAGTGACCATAGGAGTGTAGGAGGTCGAAGTAGTCGTGCCACCAGCAGCAGTGACAACAGTGAGACATTTGTTGGTAACAGTAGCAGCAACCACAGTGCACTGCACAGTTTAGTTTCCAGCCTGAAACAGGAAATGACCAAACAGAAGATAGAGTATGAGTCCAGGATAAAGAGGTGAGGAAAATCTGGCTGTTGTAACTACCAGAGAGGGCTCTTTAGCCTCCTACTGTGGGACAGGATCATACTGAGGGTGACATAATGCTGGCTCCAAAGTCAACGAGACCCAAGTTTGCAACACCATTTATAAGCTTTGTGACTTTGGGGAAGTTAGCTTCATCTCTGTGAGCTTTGGTTCCCTAACGTAAACAATTTAAATGCTAGTAGTATCTACCTCAAAAGCACATAAGAAGTGATTGAACATTTCCCTGGTACAGTAGAATAGGCTCAATAATGTCATTTTTGATTATTATTAAATAGGCAGATTAGCAGGAAGGAGAGGGGCTGTGGAGGAGATGGACAGAGCATTTAGGAGCCTGTCAGTTTTCACTGACAAGAAAAGGATGAAACTGGGGTAAAAATAAAAGTAGAAGTAAATATATCTCCATGTTTTATTCTTTCAATCATCGAATATTGAGAGAGTGCCTTCTTTCTGCCAGGCTCTGTTCCAGACCCTGAGGATCCAGATAAGCTAAGAGAAGCAATAAGAGCCAGGTGGCATTGGGGATTGACAGGCTCATTTTCAGCCTTTGACTTTTACTCCGAGATAGGAATTCATGGAAGTTTTTGAGAAGAGGGGAGATGCAAAGTGTGTTCACATGAACAAGGGAGACTGTAGCCTAAATGATGAACAAATAACATGATTTACCAAGAAGCAATTATGCTAAAACCGAGTTATATCAATTTACATCTTCTCATAAAATGATCAAAGTAGGAGTAGCTCCTCTAGCTGTCTTAGTCCCAGTTTCAGGCTGTGTGGTTTGAGCGACCCTTCCTCCATGATGTGCTGGGATCCGCAAGTCGGTTGTAAGTTGGCTTTGATTTACCTTAGTATGTTTTTTATCCATTTATCAATTATCAGACCAAAAGATAACATTTCAGAAGCTATGGCAAAGTAAATATATAAAAATACTACTTATAAATGAGATTGAAAAATTACTTTCTTGGAAAGTATTTTTTTTGTAAATTTCACTGAGTGGAAATGTGGTTTGAATTTTTCTATATAATGCAGAGTGGCAGGAGATTTAAATTAAAAAAATAGGGTCATCGTCTTAAAAGGTTACTCTTCTTTCTGAATGTAGTTTTTGGAACCACTATGTGTTAGAATTCTGAATTACTGCCAATGCATGATGATAAATTAGCGCTTCACACTGGGAAGCTTATATTTTGAGGCAAGGGGTCACACTTTAAATGTAGTAGAAAAAGAAAAAAAGGGTTCATTACAAATTTGCAGATGGATACATTCATTTCTGAGGATGTTGCTGATGCATATATGTTCTGAGATCTGTGGATCTATGGTGTATTTTAGAGATTTTGATAAACTGATAGAGCTTCCCAATAGAGTGTCATCTCAATGGGCCATTTCACTGTCACATTCTTACCCTCATGAGAGGCCAAGGGAGAGGTCTGCAGTAGGGTAGGGTGGAGGGCCACGTGTGGCCTAGCCATGAGATTATAGAAAGATAACTGTTCTGGCTAAATTTTGATCATTGCTGTTTAGAGTTATTCTTTTTTCTTTAAATTCCTTTATAATTTTACCCAACAAGGATTGAAGGTGGATGGATGGATCGATAGGTAGGTAGGTAAATAAATATGAAGGTAGGTAGACAGATAATATTTTACTTTATCAATCAACGAAATATATGGTTTTCAGTTCTGAAATATGTGAGTTTGATGTTCTTTTTTCCCTCTCCAAATTGGTTTCTTTTTCTTTTCTTTTCTTTCTTTTTTTTTTTTTTTTTTTTTTTTTTTTTGAGGAGTCTTACTCTGTCACCCAGGCTGGAGTGCAGTGGCATGATCTCTGCTCCCTGCATCCTCTACCTCCCAGGTTGAAGCAATTCTCCTGCCTCAGCCTCCAGAGTAGCCACCACACCTGGCTATTTTTTTTTTTTCCTTGTGGAGATGGGGGTTTCACCATGTTGGCCAGGCTGATCTCAAACTCTTGACGTCAAATGATTTGTCCACCTTGGCCTCCCAAAGTGCTGGGATTACAGGCATGATCCACTGCACTCAGCGATTTCTAACTTTATTTTCTTAGAAAATATTGTATTGTGGTCAGAGAAGTTCATTTGGATGATATTAATTGTTTGGTCGGTTAAAACTATTCCCTTATTACTGAATTGGGATTCCATATATGACCCATAGATCAAGTCTGCTAATCAGGCTAGTAAAAGCTTCTACGTTTCTCCTCATTTTTTTCAGCTAGACCTATAACTTTTGAGAAAGATATTTTAAGATTTCCTAACAGTATTCTGAGTTTACCCATTTCTTTTTACAATTTTGTCATATTTTATATTGAACAATTTGAGGTTCTGCTACTAAGTAAATAGAAGTTTAGAGTTGTTTATATTTCCCTGAAGAATTGATCCTTTTATCATTAATCAGTGGTTATTTTTCATTGTAATGATGCTTTTGACCTGAAAGTCTATTTTTCTGGTATTAATACTGTCATGCCATCTTCCTTTGATTAGTAACTTCCCAATATATCTTTTCCTTTCTTTAACTTTCAAACTTTGTTTCACGATTTGATCTAACAGCTTACATCTTTTACAATTCTGGAATATTTTTATTCATCATCTTTTTGTCTATTTTATCTTCCCACCTTCTCAATTTTCTCTTTCCAGAACCCTTATTAGGATATGTTTGTCCTCCATCTTTGTTAACTCCTTTTTCCTATATTAAATTTCTGCAAATATTTTTTTTTCTTTTTTTTTTTTTGAGACGAAGTCTCGCTCTGTCACCAGGCTGCAGTGCAGTGGCACAATCTCCGCTCACTGCAATGTCTGCCTCCCAGGTTTAAACTATTCACCTGCCTCAGCCTCCCGAGTAGCTGGGACTGCAGGTGTGTGCCACCACACCCAGCCAATTTTTGTATTTTTTAGTAGAGACAGGGTTTCACCATGTTGGCCAGGATGGTCTCAGTCTCATGACCTCATAATCCACCCACTTGAGCCTCCCAAAGTGCTGGGATTACAGGCGTGAGCCATCTTGCCCAGCCAATAATTGTCATTTTTGAGGCATTCTAGGTAATTTTTCTCAGACTCGTTTTGTAGCTTACTAATATTCTGTTGTGCTAATTCAATTCTGATACTTCCCCAGGCCCATGAGTAAAGATTTTGTAGTCTCTTCTAAATAAAAACAGCTGGTGTTCCAAGCTCTCAGTTAAATCACTTGTAGTTTTCTGCCTCCCTAATGCTGGAGGCCTCATCTTCTGTCGCTGTGTGAAAAGGAAAAACGTAACCCCAATCCTGTGGCTTCTATCCATGACTAATATCCCTTGTGTGCTTCTACTTACTGTTCTATATTTCAGTTTCTTTCTTGATTCTGATACTTGAAGTTGCTCTTTTATTTTAACCTTGATTGTGCATTTTTAAAATAGATTTCTTAAAATATTTCCAGCATTTTCATATGTTTGCATTGAAAGGGATTTCTTCTGTAGTCAATTCAGCCCTTTTCATTCCTGGAAGTTTCCTGCAAGCACCTGATAAATACAAATGTGTCAATACATTGTTTTGTAAGGGTTGTCCTTCTCAGTATTTTAACTTCAGTTTCCTCCAACATTTTGGCACTAAAATGGCTTTGGAAAGCAAAGAGAATATATTGTAGATTCTGGATGGCAACCAGCATAGTATCAAATTTTCATTTAAAAATATGGTCATAGGTTTAAAAACAGCCTTCTAAATGATGTAGGATTACAAAATATGAAGTATTTTTTTTAATTCCAGTTCTTACAAAGAGAGGGAAGATTAATTTTAAAGTGTTCTTATTATCTGGATGAAATATCAACATTTGGGGCTCAAATTTGTTAAAACAGTAACATAATTGAGATTTTAATTTTAAAATTGTTATTAAAATAATCAGATTTCTGAGAGCTACAAATGCAATAACTTTTCAAATTTCAGTGGTATTGTAAATTTGAATGAGTCCCATGGGACTTTAGCTCAGAATAGAAGAAATTAAAAATTCAGCCGTGATCAAGATACATCTTACAATAAAGATGTAATTTTAATACTCCTCTTTTGAATAATATATGTGTATGATTTGGATCTTAATTGTTATGGAGAAAACAATTTCTGTTTTTAAAGATGTTATTGCAAATTCTACAATTATCGAAAAGTTATCAATACAGCTATACAAAACCACTATCAATTTATAAAGAGATATAAAATACCTATGTCCTAAGCTACATTAACTTGAGAAGCAGTGAGAATTGGGGATAGCAAGAGATGGGCTTTATTTTTACAAAATATAAGATACAGGGCTTATTTAACACATGTGATCTTTACCTGTGCTATAAAATGTAAGCTCACTACTTTGTGTATTCTTTTAGAAGGTGTGACTCTAAATGCTTCCAAAAACTGCATTCTTAGCAGTTACCTTAACCAACAATGACATTTCCCAGCACTATTTTTCCTTCAATAGAAAGCAAATGTTATTGCCCCCTTTTTTTTTCTCCAACTTTATCAGACTTTCCCTCTGCATTTATTATAGTCAATTTTACAATTTAATGTCCAGGAAGCTTTCTGCCTCTTCTGCCTGGAATGTGTCACTGGCTTCTCTATGCTGACATTCACTTATTTACTATTAAATGACAGCTGCTTCCAAGAGAGGCCTTGGAACCTAATTACTAAAATGACAGTAAATGATCTTAGCAAATAGTAAAATAATACCACAAAATTACATCTTTTAAATTGTTGAAAGGGCTTTATTCCAATTTCCTAAGCGTCATAAGGAGTTTAGAAAATATTTGTATGCCTCTTGCATTTCAAGTGAATAAAATCACTTTATCTTACTCTTGCCTCCCAACCCCCCCATCCTTTGTAGCTTAGAACAGCGAAACTTGACTTTGGAAACAGAAATGATGAGCCTCCATGATGAACTGGATCAGGAGCGGAAAAAGTTCACAATGATAGAAATAAAAATGCGAAATGCCGAGCGAGCAAAAGAAGATGCCGAGAAAAGAAATGACATGCTACAGAAAGAAATGGAGCAGTTTTTCTCCACGTTTGGAGAGCTGACCGTGGAACCCAGGAGAACCGAGAGAGGAAACACAATATGGATCCAGTGAACCTGCTTCCTCCTGCTGTCTCTGATGGCTCTGGGAAGGACTCTGGGGATTCTAGGGGGAGATGACTTAGAACCAGGTGGCTGGTCACCTGGATGTACAGAGGTCTAACTGGTGAAGGAATATCATTTACAGACATTAGCCATCCATAACTGCAATGTGTACCAAAGTTATATCATGCCCCATAATGCTACTGTCAAGTGTTACAACTGGATATGTGTATATAGAGTAGTTTTTCGAAAGTAAACTAAAAATGAGAAGCATATTTCAAGAATTATTTTATTGCAAGTCTTGTATTTAAAATGTTAAATCAATATGTTGTTGCAATTTAGCTTGCTGTCAAGCTTCACCCCTTGCACTTAACATAAGCTATTTTTGGCATTGTGTTATCATCGGCTTATTTTATAGATCAATATTTTTATTTCCCTTTTTGCTGAGGAAATGAAAATAAGCAAAAAAAAAAAATATATATATATATATATAAATATATGCTATTAAAAAGAATACTTTGTGGCTGTGCTGTTTGTGCCAATAGACTTTGTCATGACCAAAAAGAGATATGTAAAGAGTTTTATAAAATACAGTCGAATCACCAGGAACCTTTGAGCTGCTTTTAAAATTCTTCTCCGGCACTGCTCAGTTTTGCTTTTGTGAGATGACTTGACATAGAACTTTGAGATTCCATGAGAAAGCCCCCTTCTGATGTCCACTGTCCACCCTGCCAGATCCTCAGATGCATATCTGCAACACAAAATGCTCCTTAGAGAAGAAATATGATAAAAAATGGCATTTAACCATTCAGGCGTTGAATTACTCTGTCCTTCTGGACTGAATCTCTGAACTGCAGGATAGTCACAGAGAAATTCTTCCTGCTATTTAGGAATTGGAAAACAATGCTTATTAAACCATGCCCACATGAGCACCCGTCTCCCGCTCAACCCTCTTCCACCTCCCATCAACTGCACTTTGGAATACCAGCAGTGAAATGTTGTTACTGTGTCCCTCTCAGTGAAACTGCTGGAGCGTGTGCCATGTAGTGACCTTTTTTTCTCACTCAGACTATTGCCATCTGGGTCTCTCCCTACCCCAGCTGGCAAAGGTGGTTTGTAGCAAGAAGATAATTGGAATGGTGAGGGGCGGGGGGTGCAGGAGGAGGAGAAAAGTTTGGAAGAAACAAACTATTTTGCTTCTCATTTGACAGTATCAGTCTTTCCTGTTGAAACATAAAATAATTTTAAGTGGTGAATGCCTAAAGTTCTAATTTTGACAAATATGGGAACCTCAGCATTGCTATTTTCTAGAAAAGCCCAGGGCTCTCTGGAGCTAGAGTTTTGGGAGAACAGTTCTTCACAATAAGGCAATAGTTTTGAGAAGCCAGGCAAATAATCTTTCTCACACTGGAACAAAAAGTTACAAAAGGCATAAATGGAAATAAAGTCTACATACTTAAGTTTATTGGGTTTGTATTGAAGGTTGAATGTTTGCATGTTTTTATTTATTTTCAAGAGGGAAAGTGGTCTGTACTGCTTTCATCCTTACCACTGTCCTACTTTCATTTCTACCCTTCCACCGACCGAGCATCTGTGGTCCTGTGGTATCAACCAGTATCTTTATAGCAATAACTTCTTAATTCCCTTCTCTCTCTTCCCAATTATTTAACCAGTTACTTCCACCTGGACATACTATAGGAAATTCAAACTCAAAATGTGAAAATTGATCTTAATAACTCTCCCTTCAATCTTTTCATCTTTTTCTAGTCCTTATCCTAGTTGATAAAAACCTCAGACTCATCCAGGAAGCTATATGATGCACTAGTTAAAAAAAAAAAAAAGAAAAGTTATTCAGTAAAACTGCTTGGGTTCAAATTGTCTACAATTTTCCAGCTGTTACTGAACCTTCCATGCATAACTCTTTTCCTCTGTGCAATTGGAATAATAAAAGTATTACTCCCATAGACTTGTTATGTGGTCTTAATGAGATAGCTTGGGTCAGGCTGAGCACAGCTGCTAGTAGAATACAAGAAGGACTCTGTAAATGTTAACTCACATTTTTTTCTTTCGTTTTCTTTTTTTTTTTTTTTTTTTTTTTTAAGACAGTCTCACTCTCATTCTATCACCCAGTCTGGAGTACAGTGGCATAATCACGGTTCACTTCAGCTTTGACCTCCCTAGGCTCAGGAGACCCTCCCACCTCAGCCTCCTGAGTAGCTAGGTTTACAGTGTGCACCACCATACCCTGTTAATTTTTGTATTTTTTTGTACAGACAGGGTTTCATCATATTTCCCAGGCTGGTCTGAAACTCCTGCAATGAAGCTGTCTGCCCTACTCAGCCTCCCAAAAGTTACACAAGATACATAGCTATGACGGGTCACTTAATTTGTCTGGGACTACAAGCTTGAGCCACTGCGCTCAGCCAACTCATATTTTCCTTCTCTACCCTCTTCGTTCATAAATTTGCTCACCAGCCAGTCTATTCCATTCATCTTTGTCTTTTTAATCTGCTATCATTAATCACTTTTTCCTAACATTTTGATGAAGACATCCTACCCAGTGCCTTTTGTTCCAGCATCTCTCCTGTACTTTTGTCCTTTGCAGGCTGCCTTTTCAAAATCACCCCTCCGACCATAGCTTGATCTTGCTAACTGCATCTGATGACTTTCAGTTGCCTGGGACAAGGCCCTTCACATAGTATAAAAGGCTCTGACTTCCAGTTTCATTCTCATTCTCGTCTCCTACCACTTCCCGCCACACCTGCCCTGCCATTTCATGCCTCTAGAACTTTCCACATGCTGTTGCTGTGTTCTTCTTCCTTGCCTTCCTTCTAGCTGGCACACTCCAAATAGCCTTTAAGAGCCAAATCAATGTCAGTTTCCTCATGAACCTTCCTAGAATCTCAAAGCAGTGTGAGTTGCTTTTCGTGCCCCAATTTGCATATATCTCTTTCTGTCTTTTCCACATCTGATTATTTTCTTCACCAAATAAGAAGAAATTTAGAGGAGAGAGTGGCAAAGTGGAAATAGAAAATTGAGAGCCATTCAAACCTAGATACACCTCTAGAGATGCCTTATGCAAGATACATGACAATGTCAGGTAAGTTGACTTGTCTGATCTCATCTACAAAGTGGAGATAGCAACTCACTCCTACAGAGTAGGGATGTGGTCGTTGTTAAGGGTGGTATGTAATGTGCTTATCCCAGGGTCTGTCACTTTGCTCCATTGATAACTCTATCGCTAAATGAAGCCTCTTTAAGAGGCCAGGATTGTATCTTCTTGCTCTTAAATCCCTCCAAGCCTTATGCCAAAGAGAATGTCAGCACAGTGAGTTTGCAGTAATTTTTTGGAATGCAAACATATGCAAACACACATACACAGTATTATTTTGCCTGTGATATTTGAGGGATGCTAATGTTAATTTTAATTGTCAATTTCAGTGATGATGACCTCTAATCAATGAATACCATAAGCAGCATGTTCTTCTGTATTTCTGTTAGTTCAATAAAAAGCCCAGACAATGTCAATTGCAAATTAACATAAGGATAAATTGGAAATCAATAAGGATACAAAGTAGTTAGGAGATATCAAGATTTCATTTGCTACATCCTGTATATGCCTCTTTAAAACTACTTAGGTAATTAAAATGAATCTTAAGTTATAAACTCAAGAGAAAGGATTTGCTTGCCGGTGAGGGGCCTACTGTGTTAGCTTCACTATTCAAACTATATGCCTGAGCATCCTTTGGAGAACATTTAAAACAGAGTTGCCTATGATGTCAGGCCCACTGAAACATAGATTTTATATGTAACATTATGAAATGACTAAAAAGTCCAAAGGAATTTAAGTAATCATTCCCTCTAATTCACAAGCTGGGATATTCTTCAAAAAATCATTCCTAGAAAGGGCAGTTTATATTATTGATATAATTATGGCACCTTGAAAATTCAGGACAGCATTAAAGAATGTGATGCTTGCCACAAATCCCAGTCTTCTGTACATTGCAGAGCTGCACTCTGACTAGAGTAGCACATGCCTGAGTTTTGGAATCTAAGAGCAGGGTTCAAACCCCACTCTGCCACCCCATAGCTTTATGAACTTAAGTTAGGTAATAAATATAAGCCTAAATTTGTTTTTTCTGGAAGTAAGAGTAATAATTCCTCCCTTATAAGATTTTTATGAAGAATGCAGTACAATAGGTGAAGGGATTAGCATACTTCCTGGCACATAGTAGGTGTTCACTAAATGGAAGCTATCAGCACTCAAATTATTTCGACTGAAAGTGTTTCATCTCCTAAGGAACATAGCAAGGTTCTGGCCTCAGGGATTTGACCAGCATTAAAAGTATCGTGCTCACCAGAACAGGATATTATATCCTTGTCTCAGAGAATCTTAAGTTTATCTGTGCCCAGATAATCTTCCAGGGATTGATGGCAAGGAAAGTAACCCAACCCACTCTTTCTATTCTGAGATAATACAATTAGAGCCATAATCTGAAAATTATGTCTAAACCCTACCTATAACTGCCCTTCATCAGCTCTATGCATGTCTACACTGAAAATGATGTTGGGTGTTAAAGGTATTGGATAGAATATGATGAATGTTTCTAAGGGCTATGATGAATAAACCGAGGGCTATGGACCAGGTGTTCTGGGAGACATAAATTTACAGTTATTGCCACATTATATGATGTACTATAGAAGTAACTAAAGAGACCATAAAGGTGAAGCTGAGGAGAGCACTGCAGAGCCATGACTTTGGTGAGTCCTGAAAGATGAATAGGAAGTCATCAGGACACAGCTGCAGTTTTGGTAAGGGGCCTTTCTAGCCCATGGAACAGCATGGCAAGTGTGCCTTCAGTGCCGACCCTAGGGAGTCTTTTCAATAAAATAAACATGACCTACCAAGCTCATGCCATCAAGATGGCATTGCGCATAACCCCCTAGCAGCACGCCATGAGACCTGAAAACACACTTAGTACCCATGTGGCTTCTACTCTCTTATTCAAAAAAAGCATCCAGAGTTAGAAACATTTTGCCTCATTTGAACTCACAAACCACAGGAAAGGAGTGCTAGAACTGTGGCTCCCAAAAGTCTATTTCATTATTCTCTTTATAGTCTTCCTAATTGCACAAGCGGGGAATGAGTTGAAAGTTAAAACTGCCCAGCTTAAGGCCCTCTTGCTCTGAAGTGACTTGAAGAACTAACAGTGCCCCAGACAACTAAAATCTACTGAACCTACTGTAGATCTTTGAGTGAAAAGTTCAGCTGATGAAAAGTGTGCTTTTTAAAGCACGATTTGTAGCTCAGGTCCAAGGCTGAATGATGCTCTTTATTTTTGAACCTCTGAATAGCTGCTGTCTGAATGGCCTCTTGAGGGATAAGCCACTATGAGGCCAGACTTAAGTAGGGAGTAAAGGCAACAGAACAGTGAATTGTTACGTGGCAAGCCAAATTGGCATCATTTTCTTTGAGGACAACTGTCTATTTCCTCTGGGGAAGGCCCTGAGCATCCCACCTGCTCTTGTGAAAACAGGATGTCCCTCCCAGCCCTCTCTTCTCCACACACCCATTCCCTGTTCCCTGCTTCCTCATGATTCACTGGGTTAATTATGCACCACACTGAAGTGATCCCCAGGGTCATGCCATCATGTCCTCATCCCTGGTTAACTGTTACCAAAATAGTCCAAGTTTTCCATTTTTCCTTCATCTATTTGCTTATCTCCATATTGCCCAGTGTATTCTCTCATTTGCTTCTATCTCCAATGCCCTCTCCTGTCCTAGGACATTTCCATAATCCCCTCTAGATCTTACAGCTGCCATCACCCTCCCCTATTCTCTGAATCATGGTTGCCTCCTGAAGACATCACCTTCCTTTCAGACCTCTCAAGCCTAGCTGTTTTCCTGTCCCACAACCTGCATATCATTGGCCTGAAGTGGGGACTGATCTTGCCTTGCTATTTGCAGCTACTTTCAGATCTTTGATCCTTCTTCCTCTCTAATGACCTTTTTACAAGCATATGTCTCCTTATCACTGACTGAATACTTTAGCAGCTAACCCACTGGCCCTCCCTGCTCATACTCCATTCACCGTCTTGGCCATTCAGCTCCTTGACCACTTTTGAAGATGTTGTTCTGCCCCTGCCTGAACATCAGCCACTACACTCATGGTTATACCATGCGCTGTGTCATTACTAATCACTGGCATCACCAACAGTTCCATTTCAAGCATCCCACGCTGTGGTCATCACTTCTTCTCTCTCTAGTCACTCCCCTTAGCACCATCACTCCAACTTGGTAAGTTTTCACCAACTATCATCCCCATTTAATTGTTTCCCTCCTTAACCAGCTTAGCTTCTGTGGTTCTTTCTCATAATTATTCTCTCGTCCCTGTTCCCAAATTCCATTATCTATACTCCCAGCACTGTGCTACTACTTTAAGAGTTAAAAAGAAACAAAATGTGACTCTGGCTAAAACTAATTTTTTCTTACTCTTAACATGTGCCTAAAAATACTAAACATGTCTAGAGAACAAAGACCGCCACATTGACCTGTGTTGCTTTGTATCTATATGAATATGGCTCATATAGTTTTCATCACTGTCCAGTAACTTATTGTAACAGTTTCCAACGTCAATTTCACATTTCTCAAACTTCCAAACTCTTCTCTTCATTCTCAACTGAAAACCTGCCATCTTTACTGAAAAAAAAAAAAAAAAGGCAAGTATGTACTTATGCCCATCACAT
Organism: Sapajus apella; assembly: GCF_009761245.1. Taxonomy (NCBI): domain Eukaryota; kingdom Metazoa; phylum Chordata; class Mammalia; order Primates; family Cebidae; genus Sapajus; species Sapajus apella. Next base: position 11,785,082 of record NW_022436985.1, on the reverse strand, counting down.
CACCGTATTCCCAAGCTACCTGCATCCATGCACACCACATCACCGCCTGCTACAGCTACTATGCAGGGCCAGCGCATCTGCCCACAAATTGGAGCTCACCCCTCAAGTCTTTTCAAGCGTGCTACACAAGCAATAAATATCCCTTTCTCTCTCTCTCTTTTTTTTGGGGGGTGGTGAAAATCACTTTATTCTAATTAACTCACAAAGAATAAAATCATAACAGCTAGTTTAAGGAGGCCACACAAACATTTGACCAACTCCAAATTCTACAGAGTAGGAACACCCCCTTCCATTTCAATTCTGAAGCAAGGAAGCTAGGAATGACAGGAGAGGTTTAACTGATGGCTACACTTTATACCTTCACTATTAATGAAATTTTTATATTAAGTTAACTTGGTTATGAGAGCTGGTTTTCCATTTCTCCAGGTGGAACTTCTTGATTAGGCCAATCCGTTTGCAAGTCGGCACTGTTTCAGCACCTCACTGAAACCCTCACAGAGCTTGATGTCACCCTGGTTCTGGGCACACTCCAAAAATTGTTTGATCTCATAGAAGCAAGGCTGCTGCTGCTGCTGTGCTGGCTGGGTTCCCTGAGGCTCCTGGTAAGTGATGTCAGGCCTCGCAGGCTCAGGATCACTTCCTCCACGGAAGCCCCCAGTAATGGCATGGCCCAGTGTGTGCCCCACAGCAGAGCCCACAGCCACACCAGCTGCAGTGGTTGCCATCTGGGACAGCAGACCTGGCTGCCGGGGCGCAGCAGCAGGAGGAGAGCCAACTGCAGAGGAGGGTGCCGCTGCTGGTGGCTGAGCGGCTGGCGCTGGCCTGGGCGCAGCTCTCATCTGAGGCGCCCGGCTGGCCGGAGGGGCCGTGCGGGAGGTGCGACTTCGGCTTTCACACGGCATCCTAGCTACGGGGCTGCTTGGCCTTTGGACATGCAATAACCCCCTTTTTCTTTCGCATTATCAGTTTTGCCATTTATCTGTTGGCCCCACCAACACTATTACCCATTCTATATTAGTTTTTAAAAAATTATCTCAATCTCACATTTATCTCCAACTTTTACATCATTCTTCTGCTGCACTTTGTAGAAAAAATTTTGACTTTTCTGTATCCATTTCTACTTCCTCACTTCCCATGTTATTTTGAACTCACTGGAGTTACTCTTTTCTTGCTCAGTACTGCATAGAAACTGCTCTCATTGGGTCATCAATGGCTTTCAAACAGATTTAGTCCAATTGTGAATCTTCAGTCCCCAGTCCCCATCTTACTCAGTCTCTCAGTAACACTGCACCCCTGCCCATGCCCTCACTTTTGAAACACTTTCTTTACTTGGCTTCCAGGAGAGCACATTCTCCTGGTTTTCCCTCTGCCTCACTGAACGTTCTGGAATACCCTCCTGTTTCCTGATGTCTTTACGTTGGAGTGAGAGGCATCTCCATCTTGGGTTTTCTCTTCTTTATCTGTGCTGTCTTTTGACGGTCTCATACAGATTGGTAATTTTTAATACAATTTATAAGCTGACTACTCTCAGATTTCTGTTTCAGCTCAACCTCTTCCTTTAACTCCAGCCTGCTGTATACTCCTCCTATCCCATTTGGGTATCTAATAAACATCTCCAACTGATATTCCAAAAGCAAACATGATTTTCTCCCCAATATTCTTCTAACCCATTGTTCACCATCTCAGTCAACTACACGAACATTTACTTCATGGTTTAGAATCTAGAGTCATCTCTGCTCTCTTTCACATCACAGTGTCAGTCTATCAGCAAATCTTGTCAGCTCTGCCTTCACAATAGGTCCAGAATTCAAATCATTCTTAGCATCTCCGTTTCTGAGTCTAAGCTCCATCATGTCTCTCTGGATTACGTAATGTTTTATCTTATAACAGATTTTTTGTTGCCATCCTTATCGTTCTTCCTAAGATTCCTTCTTACTCTGTAGCCTAAGAAATCTTTTTAAAAAGAAAATTTAACCTATATCATTTCCTCTCTCAGATCTAACCACCGTCTTCCCATATTTAGAATGAAATCTCAAGATCATGCCATGCTTTAACCCTGCTTCGCTCTCATATTTCATTTACAATCCCACTTTCTCTTGTTCATTCTGCTTTATCCACAAGATTCTTTGCCCCTCCTTGTCTACATAAACAAGCCCCTCCAGAGCCTGCCCTGGCTTTCTCTTCAGTGTCTGAAATGACTTTCTCCATGTCATAGCTTCACTCCCTCACTTTAGTCAGGTGTCTGAGCAATTATCACCTCTTCTGAGAGGATTGCCCTGATCACCTTGTATAAAATAGCATCCCTTTCACACTTTGTTTTTTAACCTCCTTTGTGGTCTTGTACTTACCTCTATTTGACTTCCCCACTAGAATGCAGACCATGTGAAGGCACATTTACTGACTTCATCGCAACTATGTATACCCAGAACAGTCCTTGGATGATTGAATGCTCGATAAATAAATATTTATTGCATGAATGAATGAGTGAATATTTAAAGCTCTATGTGAAATGTCTGGTTCAGATGTTCAGGGATGTTCTCAGTTGGACATTTTAATAAAAAACAATAAATGACCAAATTCTACCTTAAGTTATTTTAGGGTTCTAACAACTACCCATAGACTGAAAATACTGCAAAGATTTGGCTTCATATAAGAATGCCACTGTAAAGAAGTTTCAGTACCCACTGTGACATCATCTGCTGATTTGGAGACTGTGATGCTGAAAGTATAAGCCCCGAGGTCAGTCAGCATCCAGGTCCAATATCTCTCAGAGGAACCATATATCAAAGCAAACTTTCTATGATGCAGAAAAGAACATCCATGCATTTTTTAAATGAATTTCAAATTTTAAATAAATTTTAAAAATGGTTTTATCTCTTGCGATGGAAAACATTCAAAATTCTCATGTTGATTCATGCAGTGTATTTATCTATAATTAGACAATGAGAACATTGAAAGAAGCAGATTCCTTGTTTCATTGCTTTAAGCAAATAATAAAAATTGACTCATGCAAGTCACACCACTAATTTAAATACATTATTATATTAAAAAGATAGTAAATAAATGAAATAAAAATATTTGCTTTAACTACTTTTTTTAAACAAAGATTTATTAACTCTGAATTTGAGGTTATGGACCATGCAATAGATATCCCCTACACAGAAGTGTTCAATAAATGTTTTTGGAGTAAATTAATGAACTGCTTTATAATGTTACTCAGAAATTAAATTGGAAATTCAGAGCAATCTTTTTGGGGCTTGATTTATACCAAATCCAAGTTTGCAATATATTAACATGAAGGAAGAGGCCATTATTTTCTAAAAACCTTCCTTTTATTAAAAAAATACTTTAATATGATGAATTCCCTTGGTCTGTGTAAAATATTATTTGCATTATAATAATTGATTTTTTGTATAATTGTTCTAGACAATACTTTCACCAGGATGGATTCACAAGTGTTAATGAAGGCATATTATGTGTGAGACACTCTTCTAGGCAATATGTGAAGGCTTTTTAAGATGAACAACATTTGTACCCAAGTTGCAAATGATCTGGACCCTTGGTTAAACATTGCAGACAAGATCAGGTGAAGAATGTTACTCGAAGTTCAGTGATGAAGAAATAAAGCCACGTACTCTATGGAGTGAAATTTTAATTTCTTAAATTCCCTAAGATCAATTTATGTGGGGTTTTGTACCAGGATAAGAATGTCTTTAAAAGTAAGAAATATTTGACATAAGGTAGAAAATTTAAAGGAGTGTTTGACTTGTTGCTGTATGTGTCATCACATTTCATGTGTCCAAGAAATATAAATTTCTACCTTTATGTTTTTAGTGCCTTAAACAGACTACAATGATCTAAATGGTTGAGCAGCTGAAATTTAGTCTGAAACAGGGAGAGATGACTTGTCACATATGGTGGTTCCCAACATAAAGTGGTCTGTGATGGTGGGACTTTCAGTGTGTTTCACTACTTGTATATGTCTTCCAAGCAAGACTTTCAACATCCATGGAGAAAAGACATGTTTCAAGTACAAAACACTGCTGTGATGAATTGGTAATGTCAAAAACCTCTACCTTGGCTGTGACCAGTGTTGTTATTGGTAAATAGATTCATCCTTCTAGGTTGGTTGCTCCATAAGTAATCTTCAAGAAAAGTAAGTCCAAGGCTGTTTTTTCCTTCTTATTGTGAACTTGGTCAAAATTATCAAATGTTTGGTAACCATCTATGGTATCAAGAATGCACCAGTAACTCCATCTGACTCTTTCTGAGCAATCATCTTGTGGAATGCAATTTCCCTTCTTACTATTGTGGGTATTTTTAGGTACCTATGCTTAACCTTTTTAAAAGGGAGTAAGGATCTGTGATTTAAACTAGGATAAAAGCTGTGCCCGAGATAACTAAAGGTTGTCGCTCTCTATCTTCCAACAGGAAGTAGGTAATAATGCGTATGTTTATCTTCCAGGCTTTCTAATAGTTAATTGGTTAAATAAAACATCATTTACAGAAATAGAAGGGCCACTCCTCGACATTGTTCAGATACTGCAAAGTAAACTAATGCAAGTGCAGTGACCTCTTCATCCTATCTTTTTAATTATCCAGTGAGTTTGAGATATTAAAGTTGGATATCATGTAGATAAACAAAGGCTTTTGCCTCTTTTGTTAGAAAATAGTTAAAATGAATAGGAATTTGATAATCTAGGAAATTTAACCCTGCTCTACTCACCTAATGCCCCCCCCGTGATCTTTTTTTTCCCCTTTATTGATTTTATACCTTAAAGAGAAATTACTGATTTGCAGATATACAACTAGTATCTGCAGACAGAAATGAGGTCATTTTTAGAAGAAACCAGTGTCTAATGAAAAACGCAGATTTCTACATGGTCACATTCATATCACACACTCTTGACCCAAGGTGAGAAAGTAGGTCATTGTCATTCCTTATTTCTTATTTATTCCCTGGCACAATCGGACCATACTACAAGTTTCATTTATCAGATGACAAAATGAAATCATGAGGCCCTTCAGAGCTATTGTCAGTACATGCAACTCAAGACAGCGAGCAGCATCATAACCATTGTCAACAGGCAAACTCCAACAGCGTCTGGGTCTGGATTTGGTTTTATGTTGAGGGAAGCAGGTTTCCTCTGATTTTAATAATTCATACGAAACAGAAATCACAATATATTAACTCTGTATCACCTACAAAGAGTCAAAGGAAGCAAAAGTTCTCCCCGATTCATCCTCTTGTTCCACAGACATTTTGAAAATAAAGGAAGAGAAAATAGGAAAGTGTACGAGAAAGAACACAGAAATGACTATGATTTCAAATCCATATTAAACATCACTGAGATTGCATTTTACCCATTAGGCTGACTGAATTTAGTTCTCACCACTCAGACCTTGCAAAGAAACTGGGAGTACATGGTTTTGCTTTGCAGGGTTGATCTAGAACTGTAAGGGTGGATGTGAATGTGTGTATGCATGTGTGTATGCTTTAAGTCCATTTTATAAACACTGACACAGGACAATTCTCATCATTGGTAATAGTCTTTGGAATCCAATCATGCAGAAAAACAGGCAAGTGCAAGTTAGGTCTCATTGCAAGATGGACATGGCAAGGTGAACAGATAATCCTAGATAAGGATTGGGAGATTTATGTCCATTAGAGTATACTGGCCATTGGTCCCACATAAGTAAAGTTACATATACAAGATTCTATATATAAACAGAGGCCCCTCACTTAAGTTTGGCTGATCAAAGAAACAGGTCAAAGTGAACCATTTTCAGATAGTTAAGGACTAAGTGCCAAAAGAAATAACAAAATCTTATCCTCTAATCACAAAGAAAGTAGCTAATATAAGTATGTACATAGTAACTTTTTTGTTGTTTTTACAGAAAGAAGTTTCTTTGCTTGGTTTAATAATATCTGTGGAAAATGTTAGACTCCTGTAATTAAAATGTGTGTGGGGGATTGTGAGTGGGGAGTCGGGTTCCTCTTTGGATCCAAAGTGGCTGGGATCAAAAATTTCTAGAACAATTTTACTTCTTTTTCTGAGCTGTAGATGACATATTTTTCAGCAAAGCTGGCTAATAACATGCCTTACAGAGCATAATGAGCATAATGCACTTAAGACATGGCTTTTCATATGTTAAGGGATTCAAATTGAAATAGATTGTGTATGGTTTAGGTTTTGTAATGAATATTTGAAATTCAAAAAAGTGAGGTTTCCTTGATTTTTTTTTCCTTGACAGAACATAAAGATTTTTTGTATTTTTACCTATTTTTTTCTTTTACTAGTTTCATTTGCTAAGGCCAACTTTCCGTTTTACCAGTCAGCCGCTGTCAGTGTCTTTAGAAAATATTTTTCTGATAACAGATTGAAAACACTATTGAGCTTCTTGGCCCTCAATTAAATAGCTTACTCCAGTTGGTGGGAACTGGCCAGGCTCTGGTCCAACTGTTGGGGTACATTCCTACAAAGCTCAGTCATCAGATTCTTGAAGATGAAAGATTATTATCAGTTTTTATTCCACAAGAAGAAATTCTGTTGTAAGGCTAGTGTATTCCTATTTAAGATTTGAACACGCTGACCCACAAAACACATATAAAAATAGTAAAGACATACTAATAGTAAAGTGATGGTGGTTTTTCCAAACTCTCACAGCAGTTTAATTCTCCTTGCACATGAGTATACAGCCATCCTTCCTACAAAATACTGCAAAAGATTTTATTAAGGATCTCTGCAAACCAGCTGCCCCATAGGAAGTGACAGAAGATAAGGCTCCTCAGAGTGCCAATTTCAGGTTCCAAAATGAGCCCCGGTCCTGGGTAAAGCCTTCATTTTTTTCAGGAATATTGGCCAGGTGACTTTACACTTGCCTACCTGAAAAGTTAGGACATTCCTGGGAAGTGACTAATAAATATTTGCAGGTGTGTGTGTGTGTTTGTGTGTGTGTGTGTGTATGTAAGGCGACTGAATGCAGAACATACTATATTCTGTGAATTTGATAATATCATCACCTCCTAGAGATAGTATAAGAAAGCAGACCTGGTGGGTAAAGGACTGGGGGACTTTTACAGTAGTGATAATCTTCGTTGCTCTATCATCTACCTTTTTTTGATCACCTAATAAAATTGATCCTGCAAAAATTCTGGGGGCTAAATCCTTACCTCCATTTGTAAATGATACTTAAATTCGAGGGATTTGTTCCATTTTTCTTTTATCCATAAGGGAAATCTGGCTAAAGCTAACCAGCTCCCAAGAGCCATGCACAGAAGATGTAAGACTAATAGAGCTTTGGGACAGTGCTAATAGTGGGGGAGGGGCTCTGTCTAGCTCTTGCCTGGTTTAATTTCAGGGGGAAAATCATCACCACTTCTGCAGATATGAGAGATAGATAGCATGTCAAGCCCTTTAAAGATGCTGACTGGGAACTTCCTTCTGCCTTGTGATGTCATCTTGGGGCCAATAAAATTCACCCGAGACTCTCTTTAAAGCAGCTCCCTGCTCTCTGCACTTAATCCCATGTGGTATAAAGCAAGCGAGGGGAGAGGCCACAGATATATCAAGAGAAAAGTACAGGGAAAGAAAAATCAGTAAAGAATTAGAGATATAGAGAGGGGAAGTTTTTTAAAAATCAAAAACAAAAACAGGCATATGACTGAAAGATAATAGAGGGAGCTCATGTGACTGAGGAGGTATTTTTAACAATCAGGTTGTCAACAATATTAACCAAAAAATAAATGATAGCAAAATAGAGAGAATGGGTCATTTTTATTACAGGGGACAAGCTGCACAAAGGAATGTTCTTCTCTTTATTTTAAACAAATGACCATGTGTACTGAATCCGACCATGTGAAACAATCTCAGAATGGCAGCACCACTGGCACGGTGATGGTGCAGATGGGTGCAGTTCCCTGTGGACTCTATTGCTTGAAGAGAGAAAGAAACTTCCCTATTATTGTATTTAAGGCAGTTTTCAGAGCACTGGCATTCTTGTTTGCTCTGTTTCGGGGTGGGGGGGATTCTATTTTCCAATCAGTTCACACTCATCAACCATATATTTCCTGTCTTTCACTTCTTCAGGTGAAATATCACCACCTTGGTGAGCACCAACATTGCCAGAGTGCAAATGACTGTGATGGATACTTCAAAGTGAATAAGAAGGGAAGCCTGAACTGATTATTGCTGAGATCACCTTGGTATTGCCTTGTATATAACCAAGATGTTTCACAGTGCCTCCTTAAGTGCTCAGGAAAGCACTTTCTTTTAATTTAAGCTAAATTCAGGAAATTTTGCTAAACATTTACATTAATGCTTCATGGCTTTTAAGACAAACTAATATTGCTAAAACTATTTGGCAGCAGTAAATTTATGGGCAGAGTTATTGCTCTTATGTCTACTGCATTACAAAACTCAGATGATCAGCCCTTCTTCAATTGCTCATACTTATGAAAATAAATAAATAAACATGAAACATCAGCCACATTAAGGAGTCGGGGAAACTCCTGCAGAATAATAATATCTCTGGAGATGTTTTCAAATGCTAACCTGAGACTCACACTGTGCTTTGGGGGTTTTATTCTTATTGATTATTTTATTCCGGAAGAGGAAAGTAATATTATTTCTCAAAATAAAACTTTGGTGGGGTATGAACCAGGGAAGCAGCCCACACATGGAAAACACAACCCACAATCTGAAAGCAGTCTAGGCAGGCTCATTTTTTTGTTGCTGTTGAAGGAATTCACACGGAGGCAATTCTGCTCAATTCCAAGGAGAGATTCTTACCATCAAAAGCGCACACAATAACCTTGCCTCACCACCTGCCACTTTCTCCAGTGGTCTCTTCTTGTGACCAATAATTGAGAAATGACAAATGGGAATAGGGCCAAATCTCTAAAATAGGGCCGCCGATGTCTCCTAGAATCTGAGTAATGACCTCCTCTCGGTCTCAGTCACACCACCACACTACTCTCCAGTCTCTCCTACTCTTCGGTGTCACAGAAAAGACTCTCAGCTTTTATTCACACCTGCCTTCTAAAGGCCAAACCATTTCGTGCCTGAAAACTGTTACCCACTCCCCCCACACTTTACATAAGCATCACATATGTTCTTTCTACAAATTGGTATACAGGTGCCATTTAATCCGTTCAAACTTGGAAGCTACAGCTTCAAGGGTCTGAGAGAGCTCACTCCCCCCATATATTCCCCCTTTACATGTTTTCTTATGAGACATACAGTTTAATCAATTAACAAACTAAACAGCTTATATATTGGCAATATATTACACATGGGTTTATGTCAGAGTAATAGATCACAGGAAATGGACCATGTGGTACCCCAGTGCATGATGTCTTGGTAGAGCCCTGAGGACACTGACAGTAGCATCTCTAAGTAAGTAGTGCTGTATGAATACAGACACATGCGGATCTGTATCTACATCCATCTGACTAGGCCAAGGAGCAGGTAGATGCAAGATAGAGACACACACATGCTGGATGGGGCCACTGCACACCTTGTCATGCCATTTAAAAGGGCAGTTACAGGTCGCTGGTTTTGCAGCCATTAAAATTACACTTTATCGAAAAGGCTTCTCTAATTGTGTCTGATTTGCTCTCTGTAGTAAGCATCATTGGAAGAAGACCAAAGCAAGAGCAACTAGAAGTTAAATATACATTTGAGCTTAGCTGCAATACAGAACTCTGGGGAAGAAGCAGGCTGAAAGATTTATTTAATTTTAGGCTTGGATTCTCTGCCTTGCTGTTTTCTTGATGTTGTGTGTCTGCATTTGCATGTGTGCGTGAGTGTCGTGTGTGTGTGTGTGTGTGTGTGTGTGTGTGTTCCATCATATCATCTCCTGAAGAACGCTGGGTTTCGCAGGCAGGCGGCTAGTCACCTGCAACAACCCAGGGGTCCTGCCGAGGCTTCCAGGCTGCTGTCAGTGTCAGATGCCAGGGTCTGGTCGGTGGACATGGAGGAGATGTCATTGACAGACGAGGATGGAGGGAGACTCTCACTGCTGTTCACTGCTGCACCTGTGCTAAGAAAATGAAGACCAACATGACTAAATCTAGAACCAGACCCATCTAATGCCATTCAGGAATCAGGGATGAGCAAATACAACAGGGGATGTCTAGTCCATCAATCATTTGGCAAGCCTTTATAGAACAGCTGACACAGGGGACTATATTAAATGGTGACTATCAAGACATAGCAATAGAAAGTCCCTTATCACAAGTTATTCACAGACTAGTGCAGTGGTTATCAAATCTCACTTTATGTTTGAAATCACCTGTAACACTTTCAATTAAAAAAAAAAACACTAATATCTGGTCACACTGCCTCCCCTGCCCCCATGCATCGCATACATTTTAATGTAATTGGCCTTGGGTGAGGCCAAGGCATTTGCATTTATCAAAAACTCCTCAGAGACTGTGTATTCAGTCAAGGAGTACCCCTGGCTTATGGAGGAGACAAATAAGTAAAACTTCTTAATCAGCCATCTGAGCCTGTTTTTTATTGTTGTGGTTTTGTTTTTGCTCTTTTGTTTTTTGAGATGAAGTCTCACTCTGTCACGCAGTCTGGAGTGCAGTGGGGCAATCTTGGATCACTGCAGCCTCTGCATTCCATGTTCAAGCAATTCTCCTGCCTCGGCCTCCCAAGTAGCTGGGACTACAGGCACTTGCCACCACGCCTGGCTAATTTTGTTGTTGTTGTTGTTGTTGTTGTTGTTGTTGTTGTATTTTTAGCAGAGAAGGGGTTTCACTATGTTGACCAGGATGGTCTCAAACTCCTGATCTTGTGATCCACCCGCCTTGGCCTCCCAAAGTGCTGGGATTACAACTGTGAGCCGCTGTGCCTGGCCTTGAGCCTGATTGTTTTTAATGCAGGGAGCTTTGAAAACAAACATCTGCAAGGATCCTATCCCAGAAATAGGAGCTGAAGTGGAGTTTGGAAATCTGAATTACTTGGGGACCACATCTCTAGAGAAAGAAAGGTATATAAAGTAAATACTATTGTGTCATCATTAATGACATCAAACTTAAAATGAATATAGAAAAGTCAGTAGGGCATAAGTAGGACTGTTGATGAATGTTAAAAAAAAAAAATAGGAGAAGGCTGAGTACACCTTTTGCTTATGAGCTTACTCTCCAGCAGGCTTGCTTACCTGAGATCTCCAAATAAGAACTCTGAATTATTAGCTTAGATTAGTTTGAAAAAAAATTATTTATCTGTTATGTGGGAATACAAGGTTGAAACTCTGAGAAGAAACTTGCCCATGGTAAATCACTCAATAAAGGCTTGCTGAGTTGCCAGCTTTGAGATCAACAGAAGAAAGATGAACCAAAGGCATTGTGCAATATAATTAAACCAGAGAGCTCTGGAAACAACCATTTACATTTTTTTTCTTTGTATATTCTTTATACCTAAGCAATCTGAGTGGTAATGTGCTTGCTTTGTGAAATAGCTGGCTATTAAAAATCTGTAGTATAATCCCCTAATAAAATAAGAGATGAGGAATTCTCACTAAAAGTATATTTTATTTGAGCAAATATAGTGTCCAAGACCTATTTGGTGAAAAATAATAAATCCAAAGGCAATTATAATAGTGTTATCACATAGGCCTAATAAATCAGAAAGACAAAATGAAATTAAATTAAGGAAGGGGAGGGGTTAACATAATCTTTCTTATTCCTGAAGTAGACATTTCTTGCCTGTGAAAAACATGTGATGAAAATGTATTAGCTATCTAGAGAGGACACAAACACCAGAACTAACACAGATCACCTGTATCCTCCATGTTTTTAAGTTGTATTTGTTGACTAGAAATATATTGATGTATTCTATAGGAAATGTGAAAAAATATAGGAAAAAGATAATGATAGTCACCAATCTTCAAATTAATGGTAAGAACTGTTACTTTTCATATATTTCTTCCTGGCCATTCATTTTGCTTGGAAATTTCCTGGGTTATGATCACTTAACATGTTTTTTTTTTTTTTTTTTTTTTTTGATCCTGATACTTTTATATACAGAAAGTCTCATGAATTTTTCATGTTCTTTAAACTCCTAAAAATACCCATCCTTTCTAATCTTAAATGCCTCTAAAAAAGATTTTTCAAGTCCTCTTGTTATTGTCTTCCTGTAAATACTCTATCAGAACAATGTGTAAAGTTATAAAATTCCATAATATTCTAATTTTGAATGGCTTCAATTTATTCAAACTTTACTTTATTATATCCCCTATAGCTATGGTACAGAGCTGGTTCATTTCCCCTCATAATGAGATTTTATCTCCTAGCAGACAGCCCTTGGTTCCCTTACATTGCCCAAATGCCCTCCTCTGTTTTTCCTCCCGATTCTGGATTAAATTATACCAACATCCTTCATATTTTTTCACAAGTTGCTAATAATTTAGTGTCATTATGATGAACTCCTCCGAATTCTCTTCTGTTTTTCCACATCCTTAATAAAAGGTAGAGATTAAAACTGGACACAAGACTCTATTATAAAGGCCTGATCAATTGAGAGCCAGCAGAGGGAAATTGCTTTTTTCTTACTATTTGTCTCCTGGATAATATATTCCTAGACTATGGATGCCTTTCAAATCATGGTGCTACAGCTTAATTTAGTTTTGACTTGAGGTATCAAATGATGTTCATATATCTTTTTGTAACAGCTTTATTAAAATATAATCCACATATATAATTAGGAAATTTAATTTTTATGATTCAGTATTTTTTAGTATATTCACATCATTGTGCAGTCATCACCACAATCCAATTTGCAGCATTTCATCATTCCATAAAGAAAATCCTGCACTCCATTCCTCAGCCACCCTCTAGCTCTAGGCAACGGCTAATCTACCTTTTGCCTCTAAAATTGCCTGTTCTGAACATTTCATGTAAATGGAAGCATACCATATGTGATCATTTATGACTGGCCGCTTTCATATAGCATAATTTTTTTTAAGGTTTATCCATGCTGTGGCATGTATCTGTATTTCACATCTTTGTATGGCTACATAATATTTCACTGTATGGATACATCACATTTTGTTTATTTATTAGTTGATAGGCAATTGATGGATGTTTAGGTTGTCTCGAGTTTTTGGCTCTTATGAATAAAGCTGTTATGAACATTCATGTACGAGTTTGTATGAACATTTGTTAATTTCTCTTGGATGTATACCTGGAAATGAAATTGCAAGAGCATGGAGTAATTCTAAGTTTAAAAACATTTGAGAAACTAACAAACTGTTTTCTAAAGTGGGTGCACCAGTTTACATTACTACCAGCAATGTATGAGGATTCCAATTTCTCTACATCTTACCAATACTTATTAACTTTTTATCTAGCTAGCCATCCTAGAGTGAATGAAATGGTACCTCGTTGTGGTTTAACTTGCATTTCCTGATGGCTAATGATGTTGAGTATATTCCCATGTGCTTGTCAGCCATTAGTGTATCTTCTTTGGAGAAAGTTTACTTGGCTTCTTTGGCCATTTTTTAATTGCTTTATTTTCGTTTTATTATTGAGTTGTAAGCTTCTTTTTTTTTTTTTCTTTTTCTTTCTTTCTTTTTTTTTTTTTTTTTAAAGACAGGGTTTCACTCAGTCACCCAGCCTGGAGCACAGTGGCATAGTTATGGTTCACTGTACCCTCTAGCCTCTAACTCCAGGGCTCAAGCAATTCTCCTGCCTCAGCCTCCCAAGTACCGAGGACTACAGGCACACACAACACCACACCTGGCTAATTAAAAAAAATTTTTTTGAAGAGACAGGAGCTTTCCTTTTTGCCCAGGCTGGTCTCAAACTCCTGACCTCAAGTGATCTTCCAACTTCTGCCTTCCACCATGGCAAGTTTATAGGCATGAGCCACCGTGACAGTCCTGTAAGAGCTCTTTATATATAATCTGGATACAAGTTACTTATCAGATATATATTTTCAAATGTTTTTCCTCTATGCTATGGTTTGTCTTTTCATTTTCTTGAATGTCTCTTTTAAAACACAAATGAGCCGGGCGCGGTGGCTCAAGCCTGTAATCCCAGCACTTTGGGAGGCCGAGGCGGGTGGATCACGAGGTCAAGAGATCGAGACCATCCTGGTCAACATGGTGAAACCCCGTCTCTACTAAAAATACAAAAAATTAGCTGGGCATGGTGGCGCGTGCCTGTAATCCCAGCTACTCAGGAGGCTGAGGCAGGAGAATTGCCTGAACCCAGGAGGCGGAGGTTGCGGTGAGCCGAGATCGCGCCATTGCACTCCAGCCTGGGTAACAAGAGCGAAACTCCGTCTCAAAAAACAAAACAAAACAAAAAAAAACAAACAAAAAAAAAAAACCCACAAATGTTTTAAATTTTTATGAAATTGAATTTATCTATCTTTTATCACTTGTGTTTTGGTTTCATATCTAATAAACCATTTTCTAACCCAAGATTATAAAAATTTACCCTATGTTTTTTCCTAAGAGCTTTATCATTTTAGACCTTATACTTAAGTCGAGGATTCATTTTGAGTTCATTTTTGTATATGATATGAGGCAGGAGCCCACCTTCATTGTTTTGCATATACATGTTCAATCATCCCAGCACCATTTATTGAAAAGGCTATTCTTTATCCATGGAATGTGTTGACATCCTTATCAAACATCAATTGGTCATAAATGTAGGTATTTATTTGTGGACTCTTAATTCGATTCCCTTGATCTATTTGTGTATTTTCATGCAAGGAGCACTTTGTCTCAAATATTGTAGCTTTGTAATAAGTTTTGAAATCAGAACAGGTAAATTTCCCAGCTGTATTGTTTTGCAAGGCTATTTTGGACATTCTGCATGCTTTGCATTGTCACACAAATTTTAAGATGGGCTTCTCAATTTTTGCAAAAAAAAGATAGCCATGATTTTGATAGGTATTTGCTTAATGTGTACATCAGTTTGGGGAATAACTGTCATCACTTTGACAATATTAAATTTTCAAATCCATGAACAATGAAATGTTTTTCCAGTTATTTAGGTCCTCTTTAATTTCTTTCAACAATGTTTTGTAGTTTTCAGAGTCCAAAGCTTGCACTTCTTTTGCTAAATTTATTCCTATATATTTTTGATGCTATTCTAAATGGAATTCTTTTATGTTCATTGCCAATGTATAAAAATACAATTATACTGAGGATTTATTTCAATAAGAAGTTTCAGTGTCAGTGGATTGATATTAAAAATACATCAAATAATTATATATATGTATATTTAGCAACTATATTTTAAAAAAAGAATCGATGAGTAGCACTTAACACTTTCTGTGGTATAAATATTCTCACTGTGACCAATTTTAAGCAATAATGTAACATCAACGGATGCAGAGTTGGAAAGAGATGCTAAAAATTGGTTCTAAGAAGCCACTAAAAGCCAGCTCGAACATATGTGTGCGAGCGCGCGCGTGTGTGTGTGTATATATGTATATATATGTGTGTGTGTATATATATATGTATATATATATATATATATATATACATATATATATAATGTTATAATGAACCAGAATGCCAGTGGAACCTGGAAGATTTTTGATAGCATGCTTTATTTATGAGAAAATAACCAGCTTGAAAGTTTCAAAATAAAATTGTGGCATAATACAAACCAAAAAGTATTTTTAATAATAGTCTTGGTCTTCCCTTTAGATAGGACTTTTCCCCTATCCTGGCTGGTCCCTATGTAGACATGTTCTTATTGTCACAGTGAAAGTTGAGTAATGATTCAAATAAGGGTGAGATAAGGCTTAGCTGAAATAAAGTTCCCTTATAAGAACATAATTTGATGTTTACAAATAAACACACATCTACAACAATGGCAGCTAGAGAAATTACACAAAGAGTCTGAAGAAATTTCCCCAGCAGCAAAACACTAATTTATTTCTATGAATAACATTGAATGAATGTAGCAAAAGCCAGAGTAACTTTTAATAAGCTCTTCATAAACAGGGGATCATGATGCAGGCTATGCTTATAAAACACACAGCACGCCTGCTGCACTTGCTTTCAAAATCAGCATATTTTCAGCACACTTCTGGAATATTCTGAGTGTTATGCCACACCAGTCAGCCCCTCATTATATGCAGTTTTGTTACAGATTACCTCAATTATATATTTCCCCTGCTTCTTTTTACTTCATTAATTATACTTCTTTATTTCTGTTTTCCACAATGTCTGCTGCTGAGTAGTAACATAGAATAAGTACTCGAGTTAACAAAACAGCATTGAGTATCCTTTATGTGTACTCTTCTAGATAGGTTCTGTGAGGAAAAGCAAGTTCCTTCCTGCTTTTGAACTAGTGAAACTGTTAAGCTATTTTTGGCCAAAGGAAATCACGTTGTTGTAGTTGTTTTTCTTCTCCTTCTGTTCATCATTTGGGTTCTCTCTAATTTCCATCTCTTGTACTAGAATGGTCCTGCTCTCTATTTGATCAATGTTGAATGCACATTATAATTAGTGTTCAACTATTCAAAGTTCAGAATCTATCAAAGTGTTAATCAGCTGTATTTCTAGGGTTCCACAGACTACTGCTTCTGCTTTTATACAGCACTAATTCATTAAGAGAGGTCTTCTCTTCCAGTGCTTTCTTTGTGAAAATACCCATGACATCTGCTTGTTTGATGGGAATGGTTCCTTGCTATACAGTGTGATAGTGTGAGAAAAATGTGCACTGTCTATGGTGTGTTGGAGCTGGCTTTTAGTGGCTTCTTAGAACCAATTATTAGCATCTCTTTCCAACTCTGCATCTGTTGAGGTTACATTGTTGCTTAAAATTGGTCACAGTGAGAATATTTATACCACAGAAAATGTTAAGCGCTACTCATCAATTCCTTTATTAAAATATAATTGTTAAATATTAACCAGCCCACCACTATTAGATGAAAACTATTTGCTTCTGTATGACTCCCTCTATTGCACTATAATAAATGCCTCCTTGCCTGAAGCCACTGCTGGCTTTACTATATGATCCATTCAAATCTATTTTCATGTAGGCAATAAGCAGGGTTTATAAGCCATAAGCCCAAACACAAATTTAAGGGACAAGACATGGGCCTTGGCTTTAAGTTGTTAAATTACTGCCAAGCAGTTTGTGAACATCTCATAACAGGACTGAGCTGAATTGAATCTGATCATAGTGTTCACTTGTCCAGGCAATGTGATAAATATTCCTTCCTTATATATTACTTAAGAGAAAACAGTAGAGATATACATTTTCAAAAATGTTTTGCCATCAATAAAGCATTACAAATTTCTGTCAATAAAAATAGTATTAAAAGGAACTGAAAATGCAAATAAGGTTGCAAATGAGGAATATTAACTACCTTCAAGTTTACCTAAAAAATTAGATTTCATAGGAATAAGTAACTTTATGCTAATGAAAAATTCTCAGCTAGAATTTATTTAACCAAAAAATTTTGTGGGGGAAAATGTTGTTCTGCTTTTTATTTTGTTGTTAAATGAAATTATTTTCCTGGTACCCCTCACCCCCAACAACAAAATACTACGATAGACATAGAATTAGAAAAAACACAAGACTGAAAAAAATAGTCCCTTTTTTACCTAAATGATCTTGAGCCACAGTATGTCTGGGCCTGAGATTTTTTAATAAAACATAAATAAAATTAATGGACTAGATTAGTGACCGTAGGACATATTCCCATGGTGGGGAATGTGGTCCACATTGGGGAGGGAACAGTTGCATGTTAAAATCACCCAGAAGCTTTATCTTTGATTTAGAGATTTTGAAAAATCTCTGCCCATTCTGATGTTCAGCATCCTTATCTTAGTGAGTCACTGTTAGTTTTGGGAGCTTCTCAGGTGGAAAAGGGCTGGTGAAGAATCTGAGAATTGGTGAATCAGATGTTTTCCTATATTTGTTCTAGCTCTAATGTCCTATAACAAATGCTTTTAGAAGAAAATTAATTTCTATTCATGGACTGCTAGCCCCTCAGCAATTGTTACAAATCAATTCAGGAAGCAAGCAGCTATGCCATCTTTGAAAATAAATTACTGTGCAAGTAAAATCAGATAGCAGAAGTGAGTACAATTATTTGTTTAGAAATACATCTGAAGTTTAGATTTATCTCTTATTGACATACAACAATTCCATCATCAAATTTCAAACCTATAAATGTTTCTGCAAATACACATTTAACTTTCTATTTACATTTAAAAAGCATCACATAACATAGGTTTCAGTATTAGAAGTATTTTGCCCCTGAGATACTGCACTAACTTATTCCCTGCTGCAGAATTCCCAGTGTTGCTATAACTGAATACTAAGAGAGTCTCTATTATAAAAACACTTTACCCTAGCTATTTTTAAAATAAAATGTGCTACATGAACTTTAATGAAAAAAGGTGAATACAATGAACAACGCAAAAAAGCTGACTTTTCAAACTTTTCTTTAGTAATTGCTTTTTCTTTCCAGCATAGTTTACAGCACACACACCGTGGTGCGCCAATAAAAATTTAACAATTGGCTCTGGGAAGGGGGGGAACAAAAACGCCCTGATTTGTAAGGTCTGCCAGTTTCCATGTTGTAAATCCTCTGTGGCTGATTTCGAGCTGCCAACACACCAACAGTAAATGCATAGTTGGGAAGAGAAGTACACAATTGGCTGTCATGAGCTGGTAGAGTCAGCACCAGCATATGGCTGCCCTACAGCCTCTCCATCATGCACACAAATATATCATACAGAAATGTGTCCTGTAATGTGTAGTATACATATGATTTCTCACAAAAGAGAAAGTCATGAATGTTTTTTCTAGATTTAATCCACAATCATTTTAAATCCAAATTGGTTATGCCAGTCACCTATAGTTTAGGGCGTATGTATTACATAGACAATTTTTAACTGTTAAGGTAGTGGGAATGATTAAAAAGTGGCAGAGCCTTCTTACTTAGGTAGAGCCTAAGTTGCATATTTTAGAATTAATCATTAACAAGCAGGACTGCAAAAAAATAATGAATATGTATTTCCCAAAATGAATGAATCAAACATCTGAAAGTTGCAAACCTTTAGGTGAAGCATGAAAGAAAGCCAATAGCAAGAATTTATATACTTTATGCTTGGCCTGTTTATCCTCATGGAGATTAATAGAGTGAATAAATATGTATAATAATGGTGTAAGAACATGCTGAATAGTATACTGTATTAAAGTTACATGATCTTATCTCGAATTCTGTATTTGGAATAGTATCAAGAAATATGGTGAGGGAGAAATTGAATGGCAATTTTCAAATTAATAAATATCTATTGAGCTACTACTGTGCAAAGCACAGTACCCAGGCACTACATGGGACACAGAGATAAATGCATACAGTCTCCTCAATGAAATTACAATCAATAAGAGATAATAAGGCAAGAGGTCAACTGTTCAACATACAGGGACTAGTAGGACCTATAGAAAGGAAAGATCCTAATCTTTGGGAAGATGTAACAAGTCTTTTGGGATAAGGTGATATGAAAAGGAAACTTGAACTGAAGATGGATAGAATAGGTTCTACTAAAATTTGTCCAGGCCCAGCCTAACATGCTAGGTCACCCATGGCTAAATTCTGATATTTCTGCTGCTTAATGAATATAAGATAATATGTTCTGGTCATTACAGGAATTCTTAAAACAAAGCACTGTCCTGCGTTAGCAGGTGTCATCTTGAGGCTTTTGAATTCTGTCTTTGAGTTTTTTAATGAGCAACAGGCCAAACATGCAGATTAGTTAGTAGTAGCTTTCATGGACTGTGTCAATCTGTATGCTAGGGTGAATGAGTAAGGAGGGCAGCATGGAAAACAACTCCAATGATTCCCTTAACCCTCTTTGAGGAAAGGAAAGACTTGGGATAAAACTGAGTATATTTTCAAGTCTACTGGTGAGAAAAGCATGTCATACTGAATTGCATCTGTTTGGGTATCACAGTGGTTTGGGGTATAAATTAGTTAATCAAAGAGTAGTATCAGTATGAATAATTGATTAATTATTTCATCCTACATCTTTTTTTCCTAAAATAGTTTAGGAAAACAACACCCTAATCAGTCTTTCTCAAAACTAGGCATTTGTAGCCCACATTTTGGGTAGCATGAACTAAATGTAATTTTTTCTTAAAGCAGAAAATAAATAATCACATTTTCTAAATTATAGTGAGAGCATAGGCCTCAGGAAAAAATATATTAGCATTAATAAGTAAATCATCTCAAGTAATGTTAAAGCACATTACTAGGATCGGTAGAAAATACATATGTACAATTGTACATTAGATTCTGTAGCTAGCAAACAACAGATTTTCCAAGTTGACTTTAACTGGAGCCCATCTTGGTAGATGTTTCATTGTCACTCTGACCTTGAGAAGAATTCAAACACTAAGAATGAATGAGGGAAGAGGTTGTGGCTGAAAGGATCCCTGACCTCTACATTGACTTGATGGTCAAAAGGGCATTATGGCTCTGAATTTTGATGAGGAGCGTTTACCCTTTAACTAGCCCATGTTAACATTTTCTTCAGGATTCATTACTGTCTTAAAATAATTTATGAAAAAGTTTTCATGTTGGATCATTACAAGCAGAATAATCAGAATGAATGTCACACTTAATATCAAAAGAAATAAAACTAAAATCATTATAAGGAAACAGCTGTGTGATATTTGTCCATCTGCTCTTTAAGCAATGTTATTTGTTGCAACCCTACACAAAGGCCAAGAAATTACACAAGTACTAGTTTATTGGTTATTCACGGAGACTGAGTACCTGAAGGAGAAGGCTGTCCTTTTACTACACCATTTTTAGTCTTTTCTTCCGAGTTCATTACTTCCTTGTAGATAAGTTCTGTAAGAAATAGTTATCTGTGTTATTATAAAAAACAAATTTCTCCTTAATCCACAGGGAAATTCATTAGTTAATGGGAAATAATAACATTTTCATGGGGTTGAGTAAACTAAAAATCAATTGAGATTCATTTACTGCTCTATTTTAATTTCTATATTCCCTTATAATTAGCAGAGAGCCTGGAACAAATAGGTATCCAATACAGCAGCTGAATAAATAAATGTATAAAAATTTATTTCTACATACATGAAACATACTATTTATTTCTTCATACATACATATTATTTATTCATACATATATTTCTACATAAATAACATTTATTTCTACATACATGAAACATTTCTACATACACGAAAAAAGTAATACACGTTTTACTTGTTTTCTGAATTCTTTGGGGGTACTACTAATACATTCTAGCTTCATCTAGTAACAATTTTTATGGCTTTAGTTTTGAATATCCATTTTTCTTTTATACTCACTTCCTGTGAGACTGCTATGACTTTAAATTATTACCAATCCTTACAACTTCCATCTCTTACTGCATCTTTTTTTCCATACTCATATCTTGGATTTGTAAATCTAAACTTGCCCAAAACCAAACACATTAAAAAATTTAGTTCATTTACTCTCAGACTTGCATCCATATTTGGCTTTCTGAATGATAGAGTTAAATTGGATAGTTTCAGTTCTTTTTACTCTGTCTCCTTTAGCTAAAAATCACTCAGCCTTACTCATTCTTGCTTTGCAATGGCTTATAATCTGTATAATTATCATTCTTTACAGGTACATCTTTCTCCAATTTCTCACAATTTAGTCCATGTCCTCCCCAAATGGTGGTAATATCCTACCACCCACCTATTCATGAGCCCCTAAGGAGTGCCTTCCTGTCCCTTCTTAGATCAAAGCAAGCTTTCTTCATCTATATACAGCATCTTTTTTCACGTGATCCACTTTTTGCATATGTTCATTTTTCCATATTAACCAACATGATCCTGGACCAGTAGAATCTCTTTGGCATTTTTTAAAATTTTATTTATTTTTTATTTTACTTTATTTTATATATATACACACACACACACACACACACACATATATATATATATATATATAGAGAGAGAGAGAGAGAGAGAGAGAGAGACAGAGAGACAGATACTTTCTCTGTCACCTAGGCTGGAGTTCAATGGCACAACCATGGCTCACTGCAGCCTCCACTTCCTGGACTCAAGTGATCCTCCCACCTCAGCCTCTGGAGTAGCTGGGACCACAGGTGTGTACCACTACGTCCAGCTAATTTTTGTATGTTTTTGGTAGAGACAGGGTCTCACTATGTTTCCCAGGTTGATCCTCAACTCCTGGGCTCAAGCGATCCCCCTCTCTCGGCCTCCCAAACTGCTGGGATTATAGGCATGAGCCAGTGCACCTGTTCCTCTTTAATATCTTTACAACATTTTCTGCTTATTCCTATCCTTTGTTTTCCTCTTAGTCCTTTATCTGATATTTTCTTATTTTTTTTCTTTTCTGAATTACACTTACTAATTCCTTCAAGGTAGCTCAAGAGTTCCTTTCCTTCAGCTCTTCCCATTTTGATCTGATCATTTGTTACAATTTGCATTTGACTTTCTCATCTTTATTCTATTCCGTAGTGATTTAGATTAGTTTAACAATTCTTTTTAGGTCAATTGTTTTTCTGCTTTGTTTTACTCTGAGTATAATCTTAAAGATGCAGTATGTGTTTGGAAAAGTTTTGCTGCAAAATCAATTAATGCATTTGTTCATTCTAATTTTTATGTTAAAGAAAAAATAAGCTACTCAGATACAGATATTTTCTATTTAAATTCTCAAGTCCTATCAATCCAATGAGTAAACCCATATATTAACTATCTTTTATTTTCTAAAGTCTAAACCCATCTCAGAATTAATTTCATGTGTCAAATGATGATTTTATATACAAACATGGAAAATTTTATTCTGGAATTCTGAACTAAAGCTTGCCCCCACCATGAAAAACACTGACAATCAGTCCCATTTTAAAAGGTACCAATGGTAAATTCCTTTCATTCTTGAGCAAATACAACATTGCTTTTAGCATAAAAAGACAGATGAAGTTTTAGGAATTTAAAAATGGTCTAAGAGAATAGCAGTCAGCCAATCATCTTTTAGTACATTGTTTTACAAAGAAAAGCCTTGATGATACTTTCTGAGTTCAATAAAGCAAAAACTCTACTTTTTGAGTTACCTTTCCATTCTTCTATTGTGTGCTCTCTTTCATCCAACTGCTTGTCGTATATCTGAGGTGGAGGCTGCCAAATAAAAACAAACAGTAACTTTGTGTAATAACCTCAACATAATTAAACTCAGAATACATGAGAACACCTGGCAACTGATTCATTTTATTAGACCTGTATATAAATTATGAGGTGATTACAGTTGTTCAGAACTTAAACTTTTCCCATAAACTTATGGAGGACTTATTCATATTGAAATGTTTGCTGCTGACCCAATATGGCTGCAATATTTGCAGCAGAACCCAAATCCTGATAGCTCACTTTTTGACGTCTTCTGATTTAGAACCCATGCCTAAGCAACGAATGGCTGGTCTTTTAAAAAGCAGACAAAACACTTGATTTCAATGGCCCAGAAGTTACTTTCCCTTCATTCACTTGCCTTATAACAGAACCTTGCTAAAATTCGTCTAGACTAATAAGATTTTGTTCTATTTTTAGACCTTGTCTGAAGAAAAGTTTATATTTCTCAACAGACCTAGTACTAGTCTTCAATATAAAGAAATATTGAGACCAGATCAACCTTTTTATTTTTCATGAAAAATCATAGCACACCTTTGTATATTGCTGTGTGTCCTATACCTAAACAATTTAAAGCTTTTTTCCCTCTTTTTTCCTGAAGGAACTGCCAGAGGTGGGTCACCTTGAACCTCTGAGTGGCTCTTGGTTAAGTCCTGTCTAATAGAAATGATGCAATAGGGCCTTTAGTCTGACTTATAGAGCCAGCATTTCTCTTCCCATGTGGAGTTCAAATATGGAAAAGGAGGGATTTTTCACAAACCTACATGCCTACCAGGAAGTAGAATCTCAAGTAACCTCTCTGACCTCTTCTTCCTGATATTTAGACTTTGGGAGATCTATCATCGTGACTAGAGTAGCTCCAGTTCAGGCCAAGTGACATGGAAAGGAAAAAAAAGGCTCTGGGAAAAATAAATCACCATGAGGTAGAGAAACGAGGCAAAGGAACTACATTGGCTGGCACCAGATTGAGTGCAGGAAAGAATTATCAAATTTCTGGTATCATGAGATAGAGGACACTAAAATCTGTTCCTGTCCAATTTTCTGAAACCAATAGTTTTTGTGAAAAAGTAAGAGTCACTGAGTAAGAGTGATGCAAGCCCATTAGGACACAGACCTTTCGAAAATGGCTATTACGAAAGCTCTAGACAAGATTTTCAGAGACACCTTCTGGCTTCTGTGAGAACTTTCTGGCTCACGAACAGCACCCTCAGGCTAAAGTGACCCTTCTCTAATTAATGCAGAATCTGTGGTAGCTTGAAGAGTGGCAGACACAAATATTCATCCTAGCCCTGGCATGCTAGGGCAGCTTCATATCCTGCAGAAGTATCTTGCCATGAAAATAGAAGGCTTTGCCCAGCTGTGGTGAAGTAACTTAGCATAATACTGAAGTACTGAGAAATAACTACTCATGGAGACAGATATTCTTGTAGCACCTTTGACTGAAACTGGGACAGAAGGCTGTAAACCACCTACTGCAATTCACATGTGGCTGGCTGAGCAGCTCTCAGCAGCCATCAGCACTGACAACTAAGCAAAGTGAGACTCTCACACCACCCCAGACAATAGTGAAAGCACAATACATTGACCCTATAAAGGTGACAGGAATGGAATGGTTAGGCACTGCTCTCAGGACCTGGCTGAGGTAGAACCTTCCACCTCTGTAAAAGACTCTCAAATTATAGAAACATTCTAACTTAGTGAGTGAATGAGTAAAATGAAGTTATTTTTGAAAAACTGTGAAACTGTTACCTAAAGAAACTACCACAAAGCCAAACTCTGGTTTTGTAAAGATGCTTTGCCAAGTGGTAAATTTCCAGCGTTAACTCTTCCTGAGCATGTGTAATGCTGTGGTTAGGCCCCCATCCAAGTGGCCTTGTTCAGGACCCCCACAGGATACAGTGTACATAAGCCCTGAGAGCCTCCAGAGCTCTGTGAGCTGTTGGCACCTCCTTCTTATTCTAACAATAGATCCGGCTCATGATCCTGTGTGGCTGGCTTCATGTAGTGGATTTTTCCATTCAAGTTTTAAAATTTAACATAGCTCAAGAGTACAATTCCTGCCAAAGTTCATAAAGGCCATTTTCTTTTGGAAGCAAAGGTATTTTGAGGAAGTTTCCCTTGGACCATCAGTGTACAGCTGTTGCTGATATGTAAAGTACGAAGTATCTAGACTCTAATCACAAACAAACTACAAGAGAAAAAGCAAAGCGCTGAGTCCAAGATTTTTCCTTTCAACAAACCAAGAGGGCTGCTTTAAACACACTGGAATTTACAGTATTTGTTCAAGGGCCTCTGCAAATCTACTACATATTCAGATTTTTGTTTGTTTGTTTTTTGAAGAGGAAATGCAAGTGTCACCTCCAATAAAAGGGCACATTTACATACAGATGTCTTCCATGTGGGGGGTGGGGAGCTGGGGAGAGATAGCAAGGGGAGAGATGCCAGATGTAGGTGATAGGGAGGAAGGCAGCAAATCACACTGCCACGTGTGTACCTATGCAACAATCTTGCATGTTCTTCACATGTACCCCAAAACCTAAAATGCAATAAAATAAATAAATGGGAAAAAAAAAGAATAATCGACCAATAATCCAAAGAGAGCAATGTAACAACACATACATGTATAAGTGATTGGCAGCCATCATCAGGATGAGATAGTCCAAAACATTAACTGCCTCCTGCTAAAGTGAAGTTGGTGTTTGAGCACTTACTTGTTCTATTTCCCTTCCTTATTTAATTGGAATTATTCTATTTTGCTAAGTGACAATCTAATTAAAAATAAATGAGGAGTAGGGATAAAGAGAAACGCCCCAGAGATGTCTGTTGAGAGTGTTTTAGGGGAGTTTAGCAGATAAGACTAATTTGAGATGTGAGAAATTAAAGATAAGAGGAAATTAAGGACAGTATGTGGAGAGTTATCAAGGCTTGTGACTTTCACCCTTTGAATATTTTTCAAAAGACTGAAAACCTTTTTTATATTATTTTGGAAAATTTAAACTTTACTTCCTTAATTGAAATTATTGTAGAAATTGAAACACAAATTCATATGGATTGCATAAACAGTAACTTAAAATGGATTAGACATATTTTTTTAATGATGGTTAATTTTATATGAATTTATACTGATGATCAATTATATGAATTTTATACTGATGAAACATGTCTGAATTATTTCAATTAAATGAGAAAAAAGCACAAACAAGTACATGGTCACTGTGAATTAGTAAATACTAAAATTTATTTATTTAATTTATTCATTCAATAAAGGTCTTGGGCACTATCATGTGGCAGACTATATGAAAATACTGAGATTTTAACATTGAATAATGTGACTACTGACCTCAAGGTGTTCGCAATTTACTTGGGTAAGGCTGATTCAAAACATATCATTAGCATACGGTAAATGATAGAAACATGTATATGATATAAGGGAGCAGAATGGAGAAGTCCTAACAAAGCCTGGCTTTGATTTACTGGACTAAGTGATGCTTATTCAGTGAGGGAAAGATGTGTGGGCGGTTGTCAAGGTAAAAGGAGGAGGAAAAAAGGTGACTCCATGCCAAGAGCAAATTATAAGCCAAGTCACAATATGTAGAAAACAGAACGGGGTGTTGGTGGTGGTGGCAGTAGTGGTGGTGATACGTGTGTTTCTCTGTGTGTACACGCATGCAGAGAGTACAAGAAGGAATTTTTTTCACAGTAAAATAAAACATGTGGTCAGAAGTGACAAGATATGAGAGCTGTGCCTAGAGAAGCAAACGGATCAGGAAAGGGTGGACCAAGAATGATCCATGGTACCATGATATGGAAGAAACACTTTTTCCTAAAGAATAGGAGAAGCCACCGAAGAATGTAAGAGAATGGCATTGCCAAATATACAGTTGGATTGAAGAAAGATGCAACTATAAGCAGAGAGAAGAGGTAGGGAGCCATTGCATGACCTAAAAAAAAACACTAAAAGTTCTGACTGGGGTTAAAAAAAAAAAAAGGTGAGGGTGAATGAAAGATACAGATTCAGGAATAATTAATAAATATTAATAAATAAGCTTGCTAGAATTTGGTTTTTGATTGAATATATGTGATGGAAGAGAAAAATATGAGTCCCTAATCTCTCAGCTGAGTTGCTGGAAAGATGATCATGTGGTGAAGCCATCTAAAGAAATAGAGAATAGAAAAGGGGAAATCAGATTGGTAGAGAGGTGAGCCTAAGTGTTATGTCAGTAGAGATGTTGATTTGAAAGTTAAGTATATAATCTGAAGTTCAGAGCAATGCTGTTGTCTAGGAATGTATAGATTTGAGACTGCCAGCCAGAGAAGTTTGTTGAAACTATGAGAGTAGATGAGGTGACCCAGGGAAGATATGTGGGTATAGAGAGTAAATGGCTAAAGCGGACCCCTGTCTGACATCAAGGTTTAAAGATTGGACAGAGAAACATAAGTTTACCAAGGGAAAAAGAGACAGACAAATACATGAAAATGAGATTGCTATGTTATAGAAGTCAAGTAGGTAGAATTTCACAAAAAGGAAGTAATTGGTCGTTTCTTGTAAATGAAACACATGAAGATTTTGGCTCTCAGGGAACCAGAAAGGCATGATAGAAAGCATGCTGTTGAACCCTTTGAAAACTTTCTAAACTTTAAATTGCTATGACCCCCAGAAAGACCCAGATCGATCTTTGGTGGAGGACATTAATATGAGACATCACCTAAGCAATTAGAAAAACGTAGAAAAAGATCTTCAACACTAAATAACTAAAAGAAAGAAACTATAGAATAATCGTGACACTAGAAAAAGTATAATGATCTCAGATCTACTCTCCCAAGTCTCTTTGAGAACTATATATACATATATATATATGGCTCTCTCTCTCTCTCTCTCTCTATATATATATATATATAAATATATATATGTCACCTTATATCTATCAGTGTGCCCTAATAATCCTCAGAGTCAGGAAGCTAAGATTCAAAGAAATTTTTTTTTTTTTTCTTTTTTGAGACGGAGTTTCGCTCTTGTTACCCAGGCTGGAGTGCAATGGCGCAATCTCGGCTCACCGCAACCTCCGCCTCCTGGGTTCAGGCAATTCTCCTGCCTCAGCCTCCTGAGTAGCTGGGATTACAGACACGCGCCACCATGCCCAGCTAATTTTTTGTAGTTTTGGTAGAGACGGGGTTTCACCATGTTGACCAGGATGGTCTCGATCTCTTGACCTTGTGATCCACCCGCCTCGGCCTCCCAAAGTGCTGGGATTACGGGTGTGAGCCACCGCGCCCGGCTGATTCAAAGAAATTTTTAAAACTATATCTTGAAGTCATATGGCTAATTAATGAAGAAAATTTTATTAAAACCCAATTTAAAGAGTAATCCAGAGCAGTGTCAATACTGTTGAATCGAAAATAAAGGCTAATAAAACAATATTTAGGGTGAACATCTTTGTAAACAAGAAATAGAAACATAAGCCAATAAAGTGGCCATATTTCCCAGTTTGTACAAAATAGTTCCACTTTATGCTTATTGTCCTTGTAATTATTAGTGGCCCTTAGCCCCTTCACTCTCTTAAGTGTTGTGGTTTGGAGGTTAAATATGTGGGCACTCTACATAACAATGTTATGATAATGACATATTAGAGATCTAAGGTATACAGTAATTTGGGGACAGAGAAAACAACTGAATTGCAATGTTTTTCTATCCCTGAGGTTTCAACAATTGAGCTGTACCCTTTGCCTCTCTGAGACAGCAGGTCAGCATTTTCTTCCATTTTCTCTATTTTTGGGAATGTACAATTCAGCTATAAAATATGGCTGTTGGCAGACAGTACATACAAGAGTAGAATTCTACATAATAAATCTAGAGTTAAAAAATATGGATTCTGTGGGCGTTCAATGAAGTTCTAGCTGTTGGCCATGACTTTGTACTAAAAGATCTCTTTAACAAGTACCTGTTTAATCCCTAATTAATCTTTCAAAGGTCAAAGTTGCTCTTACTTGTGACTTCATTCATTTTGTACCATATATATAAGTAATAGTCATTGAGTGAAATGTGTGTATTTATTTTTTACTGAATATTTGAGATAATTCTTTTTTCAACAGCATTATAGTATATTAGTGGTAAAAGACAGTTCAGAGATTATCTAATGTCATTTTTATTCAATTTTCAAATGATAATACAGAAACTAAAAAGCGTAAGTGATTTGCCTATAATCAGAGTTAATTAGTGACAGAGGAATACATTTGCGGTCTCTTGTGGGAAAAGACAGAATAGTGGAATTCTTATGGGTTGAAGAAACGTTAAATTGGATAATTTGACACCTATAAAAGATATTAATTAAAGACAAATCTGAGCTTGCCACACACTGATTTCTCTTCCAATTTTCTGTTAGTCTATACATATAGCTGGAGCTGGCAACTACCATACAAGCAGTCAACGCTTATATTCTTAAACGCTTTCTGTCAAGGTATCTTTGACATCAAAGACCTCTAAACACATGAATCTCTAAAGAGATAAAAGCCAGATACAAGAAATCTAAGTTGTACGAAGTCATTCCTTTGATTCATCTTTGAGCCCTGAACTGACATTTTTCCCTACCACTCACGCTCTAAACCATATGACAATCATTAAGTTGTTGGTTGTTGGTGTTTGTTTTGTCCTAATTAAGGATCTCCCTGTGTTCTGCTACCTTGTTTAAAATGTCAGTGAAAGCTTTAAATAGCACGGTCTCTTAGTGTGTGCATTCACTATTAATTCAACATCTGTAACTAAGTAAATGTTATTGTATCTTATTGAAACATGCTTTGTTTTTTCTTATTAAGCTTGGTAGTTTGATGACTGCCAAAAGATGCATAGCTATTAAAAGGCTTTAAGCAAGAAGGGTATATCTTAGTGCAAAATTAGATAGATCAGCAAATCCATTAAGGAAATGTGCAACATTTTGATTTTATATTTCCTTGAATCTATACACATAGAATAAGTTTTCTAAATTTATTTAAAATTTTTGATGATTAAGACTTCTTAAATTTTCACCTTTTAGTTGGAAAATAAAAAATTTGGTAAAATGACTCTGATTAAGCACTAAATGATATTTACTTTTATGGTTTTATTTGGCTAATGACAGTCCAGCATGTTCTATTTTTCTCTAAAACCTTATATTCTCGGTAGCACCAACAGCAGTTAATTACCCCAAAATGGAGCTCAGTATTTGTTGCACAAATAATCTTCCAACAATCCACCAAAATAATGAAAATATTATAGCAATATGCACAGTTATCAAAAGAATTGATTAGACATATTTAATTCCTATAATTTATCAGTAATGTGCCCTTACACTATTCATTAAGCAATGACCTGGTTTCTAAATATCAAAAACTTCATTACCTTCCAAAAGTAGATAATGGCATTTTGTGATATATCATCAGTTGATTATCAAAAATTGCTTCAGCATGGTTCAGGAACTATGTGTGTGTTCTCAAACAGATATTAAACAATATACTACTATAGATGAAATAAAGGCCTATTAAAAGTATGAGTTGAGTGGATCTCAGCAAGATGATAAAAATAAGGCTCTCCGGTGCTCCCCCTCTCACAGAAACACCAATTTGAACAACTATCCACACACAAAAATACCTTCACAAGGGTGAAGAAAACCAGGTGAGAGACATCAGCACTTGGATATAGCACAGAAATAAAAAAAAGATGCATTGGAGAGAGAGGAAGGACAGTTTTACATTATCTGCTTCTCTCTTCCCCCAACACCAAACAGCACAGCATGGAGAGAGATAACCTCCCCATGACGGAAGGAGAGAGAAGTGAGCATCAGACTTTGCCTTCGACCCCAGCACTGGGCCTGCCACTATAAAACCCACCACCAAAGAGACCCTCACAGTCCTAGACTCCAGGCTAGTACTTGTGGACTGCATTTCCACATCTTTCCCAACACTGATCAGGAGCTCGTAGCCCTAGGCTTAAGGTCTTTACAGCAGACTCGGTCTCTGGGCCACTCTACTGCCAGGTCAACAGCCCAGCCTCTGGAACTTCTCCAGCAGTGGGCTGTCTCCTATAATCCAGGGCTTCAGGTTCATCCCAGTAACCTACTATCCCCTGCAGACTCAAACTCAAAGCCCATCCCAGAGCCAAGTAGCCCTTGTGGACCCAGAGTTAAGGCCAGCCTCTGCAGAAATAAGCATCAGGTCTGCCCTTGTGTAACCAGGCTTCAGGCCCATCCATGTGGATTCAATCAATAGGTCCACACTTGTGGATCTAGACTTTAGGCCCAACCCCATAGACCCACCCACCTGCTGTCCCAGGCTTCCAGCCAACCTGTCTGAGGACTCCAACAGCAGGCCTACTCTTAGACCACACAATGGCATGCACAGGATCTATGGGCAGGCTGACTAATGAAGAGTTTTCTCAGACAAAGAAAGTCTGCAAAGTCTGGAATAAGCCCTACTTCTTCAAATGCACAGACAGCAATATAAGGAAATAAGAAACATGAACAACCAAGGTGACATAAACCACCAAAAAAAAAAAAAAAAAAAAAAAACCCACAGAAATCACCCAGTGGTTGACTCAAAAGAAATGGAAATATATAAATTATGAGACAAAAAATTCAAAATAACTGTTTTAAGGAAGCTCAGCAAACTTAAAAAAATTATTGGGAAACAATTTAATAAAATCAAAAAACAATAAATAAAATATATTTAACAGAGAGATCAAAATTATTTTTCAAGGACAAACAGAAATCCTATGGCTGAATATAATGAAAGAAATGAAAAATGCTAATAGAGAGCATCAAGAGTAGGACTGATCAAGGAGAAGAAAGAATCTGTAGTCTTGACAGTTATTTAAAAATACATGGCCAGAGGAGAAAAAAAAGAAAACAAATAGAGAAAATGTATGTGATTTTTCGGAGAGCATCAAAAGAGCACATTTTTTAGTATAAGAAGAGAAAGACAAGAGGGAAGAAGTATGTTTAAGGAAACAATAACAGAAAACTTTTCAAATCTCAGAAAGATATATTCAGGTATAGGAAAGTTAAGGATCTCTAATCGCATTCAACCCAAACAAGATTACACCAAGGCATATCATAATGAAATCAACAAAATCAGACTCAAAGAAAGGATCTTAAAGGTACCAAGAGAAAAGAAGCAAATCTTAAGGGAGTCCCTATCAGGCTGGCAGTAGATTTTTCAGCAGAAACCTTACAGGTCAGGAGTATGTGAAATGATAGAGTCAAACTGCTAATTTTTTTTTTTTTAAAGAATCAATTAGGGATACTGTACCCAACAAAGTTATCCTTTAGAAGGAGAGATAAAGACTTTCTGAAACAAAATCTGAGGGAATTCATCACCATCAGACCTGTCTTACAGGAAATGCTTAAGAGAGTTCTTCAGGCTAAAAGAAAAGCATTCTAATAATGACACAAAAACATGTGAAAGTATAAAACTCACTTGTAAAGGTAAGTAAACAGTCAAACTCAGAACACTCTAATACTGTAATGGTGATGTGTAATTCACCTATATCTTTACCATGAAGGTTAAAAGACAAAACTATTAAGAATAACAATAGCTACAATAATGTGTTAAGACATCTACAACCATCTGATCTTTGACAAACCTAACAAAAACAAGTAATGGGGAAAAGACTCCCTATTTAATAAATGATGCTGGGAAAACTGGCTAGCCATATGGAGAAAACTGAAACTGGACCCTTTCCTTATACCTTACACAAAAATTAACTCAAGATGGATTAAAGACTTAAATGTAAAACCCCAAACCATAAAAACCCTAGTAGAAAACCTAGGCAATGCCATTCAGGACATAGGCATGGCAAAGACTTCATGACTAAAACACCAAAAGCAATTGCAACAAAAGCAAAAATTGACAAACGGGATCTCATTAAACTAAATAGTTTCTGTGTAACAAAAGAAACTATCATCAGAGTGAACAGGCAACCTACAGAATGAAAGAAAATTTTTTGCCATCTACTCATCTGACAAAGATCTAATATCCAGAATCTACCAGAGACTTAAACAAATTTACAAGAAAAAAATAAACAACCCCATCAAAACGTGGGCAAAAAACACGAACATACACTTATCAAAAGAAGACATTTAAGTGGCCAACAAACATTTGAAAAAAGCTCATCATCACTGGTCATTAGAGAAATGTAAATCAAAACCAAAATGAGATGCCATCTCATGACAGAATAGCAATTATTAAAAAGTCAGGAAATAACATATGCTTGTGAAGCTATCAAGAAATAGCAATGCTTTTACACTGTTGATGGGAGTTAAATTAGTTCAACCTTTGTGGAAGACAGTGTGGTGATTCCTCAAGGATCTAGAACCAGAAATACCATTTGACCCAGCAATCCCATTACTGGGTATATACCCAAAGAATTATAAATCATTCTACTATAAAGGTATATGCACACTTATGTTTATTGCTATTTACAATAGTGAAGACTTGGAACCAACCCAAATGCCTATCAATGATAGACTGGATAAAGAAAATGTGGCACATATATACCCTGGAATACCATGCGGCCATAAAAAGGATGAGTTCATGTCCTTTGCAGGAACATGAATAAAGCTGGAAACCATCATCTTCAGCAAACTAACACAGGAACAGAAAACCAAACACTGCATGTTCTCATTCATAAATAAGAGTTGAACAGTTAGAACACATGGACACAGGGAGGGAAACAACACACACCAGGACCTATCAGAGGGTTGGGGGCAAGGGGAGGATGAGCATTCGGGTCTTAAAACACATGAGGATCTTAAAACCTAGATGTTCAGCCAGGCATGGTGGAGCACACCTGTAATCCCAGCTACTCAGGAGGCTGAGGCAGGAGAATCACTTGAACCTGGGAGGTGAAAGTTGCAGTGAGCTGAGATGGCGACATTGCACTCCAGCCTGGGTGACAGAGGGAGACTCCATCTCAAAATAAAAGTAAATAAATAAAAATAATAATAATTTAAAAAGACCTAGATGTTGGGTTGATAAGTGCAGCAAACCACTATGGCACATGTATATCTATGCAAAAAACCTGCACATTCTGCACATGTATCCCACAACTTAAAGTAAAATTAAAAGAATATGTTTAGGGATACACAATATAAAAATATTTTAATTGAGACATCAAAAATTTTAAATGTGGGAGGAATGGTGGAGTAAAAGTATAGTTGTTTTTTTTTAATGCAAGTGAAAAGTTATTATCAGCTTACAGTAGCTTGTTATAACTATAAGATGTTTTCGTAAGCCTCATGGTAACCACAAAGTAAAAACTTATGGTAAATACACAAAAGATACAAAGTAAGGAATCAAAGCATACCACCAGAGAAAATCATTTTATCAGAAAAAAAAAAAAGACAGAGGGAAGAAAGGAACAAAGAACCTACAAAACGACCAGAAAACAATGAGCTAAATGGCAGTATTAAGTCCTTACCTATCGATAATTACATTGAATGCAAATTGATTAAATTCTCCAATCACCTTGGATATGAAGAGGACTGAGGGAATAGAAAGAAAGGCTGCAAGATATCTCATTATCCAGATGATAACCTGGATACAAAGTAGTGCCATCAATTGGAAGGAGGGGGAAGCACAGATTTTGTGTGGGGAGGAGACATGGCCAGTTTAATATTTAATACGTTGATTTTGCAATGCCAATTTCAATTCCAGTAACTTAATACATCTGGATGTTAAATTTATACATCTGGAACTAAGGCCAGCTCTATGGTACAATGTATAGATTTTGAGTCATTTATGATAATTAAAATTAAGGCTGTGGTGGAAGATAAGACTCCCAGAGAGAAAAGAAATTAGGGCTATAAGAAAAAAAATTCCTGGGATGCACAATTCTAAGGGAAGAAAGAACAACTCACATCTAGCAATGGAGGCTGCAGAAGAATAGGTGTGCTGCCATCACAGAAATTAATGTGCAGGGGCACAGGAAGTAGGGTGTTATCAGTTTATTTAAATGGGCAAATACATGAGATACCAATTTTTTTGGACTTGGCACCTAAGAAACCACCAGTGAATTTAGAGAAAGCGGTGTCAATGTTTGAAAAGTGAACTAGAGAAATTGCACATAAGCAAGGACTAATGTTTTACAGAGACTTGGCTATGAATCTGGCCGATATACTTCCAATGTTAAAGGCATTGTTAAAAATAAATGTGGGCTTTGATTCTTTGTTCTTTGAAATGAAAGAGACTAGAACATGTTTATTTGTAAGAAGTAATTGCCACTGGAAACTAAGTCATAGGACACACACAGGGAAGGAAGAGACCCACATGCAGGAAAGAAAGGCTATAAATAAAAGAGTAAGTATCCTGGGTTTTTCTGGATCTTATGTAAATGACTCTATCACAGCGTTATCATTTTTTTCTCCTCAACATCTTCTTCATCCTACTATCAGCTATAGAAAGTGGATTTTCATATATGATCTCATTTAGTCTTTGTGATAACCCTCCTATTCCAGGTATGCAAGTGAAGCACACAAAGATGTAAATATCTATCCGTTAGTAGCAGAGGCTATATTTAACCCCAAATCTAACTGATTGCAAAGTCTGTGTTCTTCTCATTTTTCCACCCAAGACTTATAGTTGCTACTAATTCAACCTATTGAAAAATATTTTAATTTTTTTTTAGGCAAACGCAGGAACAGAGAACAGCAGAGAAAATATTCCACTCAGAGGGGCGAGAATGTGCAACATATTGTGATGCTGCCACCTTGTGGCTAGAAAAAAAGTAAGAGGTGCTTTGTGTTTTCATCATTTTCACCAAGTTGCTCTAGTCTGTGGTTTAACTATGGCTGCATATTGAAATCATCTCGGAGTTTTAAGAATACTGTTGCCTAGATCCCACCTCAGAAATTCTGATTTAATTGTTCTGGGGTGAGGGCTGGTGTTAGGATATTTTTAAAAACTTCCCAAATGATTCTAATGTGCAGCAAAGGTTAAGACCTCTGCTCTAACCACTTATACAGTACAAAAGCAAGTGTTGTCATTTGCCTAATTATGCTTCATTTGTATAGATGCAAAAGAAAACATTCTAGAGAAAATAGGTGATTTTTCTCTCAATCTTCAATGATATCTATTTCTTGGTAGAATACAATGATTTCTGGACAGATATATGCTATGATATTAAAGAACAGGACAAAGAAATTTGTGAATTGTAGTGAAAGTGGAAACAAGATTTGTGTCTCATAATCAAATACAGTCTGTAGACTAAACTGAGCAGGGAGAATCTCTGAGCCTCATAAGTCACAGGTTTTCTGAAAGGAACAATGGAAAGAGCACTGAACTTGAAGCACCATTGACTCTGGCACTAGTAAGATGAGTGACCTTGGGCAAGTCACTTAGTTTGCAATGAAAGCATTTCACCTACTGCTTTATTCAAAAAAGAACTAGTTCCAAATGTTGAACAAATATCATATCAGGTAATTCAACAAAGCTCTCTTAAATACTTGCAATGCACAAAGCATTTCCATGTGTTATATACGGGAAGCACTAATGTTGCTTAGAGATATCATAGCACTAGGTGACCAGAGGAACCTTTGAAAGCTAGTAATGCAAATTTTAATTATGATATGAACTGAGTGTAATTGAAAAGCTTAATTACACAATGCTCCAGTGGTTTGGCAAAGAAGTTGAATTCAGTTATCTCTATTTTTCATTCTGTTCTGTAATTTTCTCAAATGGTAGGTCACTAATTTATTAGCTCTACACCATCAAAAAGTGTAATCATACCTTGAAAATGAAATTTCTCTTTCCTGCTTCTTGGAAAATAAAATGTTCTATGGTTCTTTAACTGAAAAGTCTCAGTAATTGCACCACCAATCACCCAGTGCCCTGGTCATGAATCTTTCTTTTTTCATTCATTTATTTAACACATACTTATTAACCCACTACTATATGCTATTAGTCATCTTTGAATTCCACCTCCTTTAAATTCCAAATTTAATTATTTACAATTCAGGTCAATTGTTAGCTTCTAAACATTTCTTGAATATCCTGCCCATGTCTACAGTAATTTAGATTACTACAGATCTATTCCCCTGCCTTCTATCTTCCTTTTCTCCACTCCATTTCTACATTGTGGACAGAGTGACCCTTTGGAACTTCAAATCTGCCAACGCTATTGTCCCACTTGCTTCTGAATAGCTTCCCTTCACCCTAGGCTAGTGTGCATGACACATGACAATGCTTGGGAAGTCCTTTCTTATCTGGTCCCTGCTTATCAGCCCCAAATAATTTCTCACCCTTCTCCACTTAGAAAGGTTTACCATTCTCCCCACTCTCTCTTGACACTGGGATTTTTGCATATACCCTTTCTTCTGCCTGTCTTTCTTCACTTTGGTAATCTCTTTTTCAGGCCTTCATGTTCCTGTTTGAAAAATAATCACTCCAAGCAGACTTCACTAACCCACATTACTGAGTTATTTGTATGTGTTTCCAATGTACAATAAGCTTAAAATATGGAATATGTATCATCAACATTTACTTGTTTATCTTCTCAGTAGACTGTGGGACAAAGAATTGAGGACAAAGATTGTGTCTTTGTTCACCAGTCCACCAGTATAAAGTACATAGTAAACATTCAACAAGTATGAACCACTGAATGAAAAACAATTACTGCATTCAGAAATATGCCATATATTAACTTGGAAAAATAGGTCTGGTAAAGACATGAAATAAACTATCACATCTGACATTATTTAAATAATTAAAAAAAATAAGTAGATTACAGCTTTTGATATACACATATCAGCCACACAATCATGGGCAATGCGCTTGACAGCCATTAACATCTTGAGCTTTAGTGTCTTCAATTGTAAACACAGATACATTTATTCAGCAAATATTCAGCAAAAAAAAAAAAAAAAAGCTTTAGTGTCTTCAGTTGTAAACGCAGACACATTATTCAGGAAATAAAGCCATGACTACTAAGGGCCGGGCAGTGTTCTAGGTAGTTGAGATAAAGCAGTGCCCCAAAGAGCCACCATCTCTCTTTTTATGCATCTTAAATTCTTGTTGATGAGACAGACAATAAAGAGAGATATATAATGTCAAACAGCGACACTACAGAGAAAAAAGATTAAGAGGCTAGCATGTAACAGAGTATTATTCTAATTCTTTTCTTTTCTTTTTAGTTTTTTTGACTTCTTTTTTTGTTTTTACTTTTTAAATTATTATTATTATTATTATTATTATTACTTTTACAAACCCTTGTGTTGAGGGCTTTCAATAGCACATCATACTCTGCTACATATGAAATCCTGACCCAGAAGCAGGTTGTCTACTTATGGTTTAGTGCCAGGCAAGGGGGTGGCCGAAGAGCACTATTCTAGATAGGATGGTCATAAAAGTCTTTTTTGAGAAGGTAACACCTGAGCAGAGATTTGAATGAAGTAAAGGAAGGAGCAATGTGAATATTTGGAAAAAGAATGTACCAGATACAGGAAAATACTATACAAAGACCCTAAAGGGAGAGCATACTTGGTGCGGTAAGGAAACCACAAGGATGCCATTTACTGGAGCAGAGTGGAAAAGGGAAGCCTAAAGATGATATGAGAAAAGTAGGCAGGAACCAGACCAAGTAGAGAAATGTTTTCCAAAGTGCAGTCATGAAAATAAATTGCTGGGTCATCACTAGCACCTTTTTATGTAACCAAGAAGATTAAAATGAGATAGAAAATATCAGTGTATAGTTTTCCTTTCATTTGTGTTTGTGTGTGTGTGTGT
Source organism: Sapajus apella (assembly GCF_009761245.1). Taxonomy (NCBI): domain Eukaryota; kingdom Metazoa; phylum Chordata; class Mammalia; order Primates; family Cebidae; genus Sapajus; species Sapajus apella. Next base: position 11,746,179 of record NW_022436985.1, on the reverse strand, counting down.
GTGTGTGTATGTGCACACATATGCACGTGTACATGCATGCTAGGTTGCAATGCAAAACACCCCTCTTACTATAGTTATGATAAAATTAGAAACAACACTGTGGTAGGGCCTTGCAAGCCATGATAAGTACTTTGAGTTTTATTATAAATATGGTAAGAAGCCATTGAAAAGTATTAGCTGAAGAATTATCTGAATGTGACCTGTTTTACATTTTAAAAGGAAAACTCCAGGCATTCTGCAGAACAGACCACAAGGAAGAAGAGTGGAGCTGAGAGATAAGTTTCAAATTATTATATGATCCAGGGTAGATGGAGGGATGAGAAGTGGTCTGAGTCAGGGTATATTTAGAAGATAAGCTCAGTTAAGAGTTGTTGAGGATAGTCATCATTTTCTAGAGTTTTTAGAGAGGTTTAAATAAGATTGGATATCAGAAAGTGTTTTATAAACACTAGAGAACTGCTCAGAACAGTGTAGTTGAGTTCAAGTCATCTGACATTTACTGACCATACACTATGCACCTGCCACTACTCTCACTGTTTTCTCTGCACTCAGTAGATAAAGCTGAATTTCTGCTCCCAAGGAACTTTACAGCAGTAGAGTTGAGGAAGGAAGACATAAAAATGAATCATTGCAGCATAATGCATAATATGATGATGGCATATGGAAGGTTCTAAAGAAAACAAGTTAACTTAAAATTCTGAGAAGCAACAGCTTTTGTTGCAAGCCTTTCTTTTAATAGGCAAAAGATCACATTAGCCCCAATGATATTCTATAGAACAAATATGAGCTTAAAGTGAACTAGAAAATAGCTCTAGGTGAAAAATAAACACATCGAACACAGATATTGCTGAGTCAGTCTATTAAAGCCACATGTCATTTGCACTTCTACATACAGACACAAAACAAAAGCAAATGGACAAGGGGAAAATGAACTTCAGCCCTCCTACATTACTAACATGAATCAATAAAGAGGCATCCTGGAGACATTAACCACAGACAACCACACTCTTCCAGTTAGCATCAATGAATAGCCCCAGGATACAAATCCACAGTGAACGAAGAAACGTAATTACAGAATTAGAAATGTTATTAAGGATAATTAATTTGAGTATATTTCACTAATGTTGGAGGGATAACATCATATTTTAGGTTGAAATTTAATAATTTTTTTCAATTCCAAAGTGTTCATTAATTAAAAAATATACATACTTTTTGTTACAAATCTTTATTTTTCCCCTTCTACCACTAATCTCTGTGAAAAAGTTTAGAACATGACATAAAGGTCCTAGGTTAATGAAGTCTTTCAGGCAAGCATAAAGATGTCTGCTAATTTAGTAAAAACTGCCCCTTCTACCTACATGGATTCAATATATTTGGCACATTATATAAGAAAGCATTTGTATACCACATTTACAGATGAGATGTTCATCAGAAAGAAAGTGGCAAATATGATTCTTATAAATTCATTTTAATTCTAAATTTTCTAAGTATAAAAATTATTAATACCACCTTTGTGAAGAAAAGTGGACTTCTTAAAGGACACTGTGACATAATGAAATGAAGATCAGTTGAGAACCTTGGGCTTATTTGTGGGTCTAAGTAAAATCATGTTAAAATTCCGTAAAACGAGTGTACTAACACCTGGAGGTGGTGGTAGGGGCTCTTTTGGTTGGGGCAATGAATAAAAGGAGTATGAGCAGAAAGGTTAAATAAAATAGTCAACGTAAGAATGATTGAAACATTTTATTAATTCTGCCAATATTTCTGAGAACCTACTGGGTTTTAGGAACACATAGTTACATAAACGATGTAAATGAATGAGACAAAACCTCTATCTTCAAGTTGCTCCAAGAGCAATAATTTCCAAGGTATGTGTGGTAGGGAAGGGGTACTCTGAGGAGAGGGATTAGGGAACAGAATCACTTGAGAGTGAGCATTTATTTCTAATTAATTAACATACCCAAAAGAATCTGCCATACCCAACATCAAGAATCACTGCTTTAATAAAGATTGACAAGTTGGCCAGGTGTAGTGGCTTGTGCCTGTAATCCCAGCACTTTGGGAGGCCAAGGTGGGTGGATCACAAGGTCAAGAGATGGAGACCATCCTGGCCAACATGGTGAAACCCCACCTCTACTTTAAAAAATACAAAAATTAGTTGGGCGTGGTGGCATGCACCTGAAGTCCCAGCTACTAGGGAGACTGAGGCAGGAGAATTGCTTGAACCCAGAGGCGGAGGTTGCAGTGAGGTGAGATCACATCACTGCACTCCAGCCTGGTGACAGAGCAAGACTCGGTCTCAAAAAAAATTGACGAGTTGACGAGTTGTGACGTTAATGAATTGATGACTGTCTCTCAGGTATGGTGGGGAAGAAAAAAGACTGAGAAACAAACACAATCATAAAGCGCTATATTCTAATATAAGGCATTACCATTGCTCCTACTTTTGCATTTAATAAATGCAGCTCATATAGTGGATTTTCTTAAAACACAGCTTGCTTTTTCATTAAGTAATTACTCTAAGGAGTAATTTTAAAAGAAAATAAGTCCAACTGAGCTTTTGTGTTAACAATAGGAACTGGTAACATTTCCATTTCTCTTCTGTCATATAGACTAAAACTGTTAGGTTTAAAATAGTTCAATTACTTCCACAAGCTTTAAGAAAACTCTCTTAGTAACATCCTATGTTTTCAAAGTTAATTGGGTACTTTCACATATTTTATCCTTTAAAACATTATTAGACAGGACATTTCATGGGTAAAGAATAGGGATACAATTATGCCACCATCTCTGAATGTCATTCTTTCTTCATTTCCATTGCCATTGAAGTCCATTTTGTCATCTTTTATCTCAACTACTTCACCAGCTTCCTAAATAATCTTTCAACTATATTATCACTTCATCAGTCAGGAAGAATGATCTACCTAAAATACGAATCTCATTATATTACTCCCTAATTAAAATCCCTACAGCTGTCCTCACCAAGCTTGCAGCTTGGGCACTCTCTGGGAAAGACTTAAAGTGTGTTTCCTGACCAGGGTCCTGCTTACATTTCCAGCTTCATTTCTCACCACTCCCTACCCTGATCACAGTGAATTAACTCATAGTTTTCCAGAGGTGTCCTGATTCGTCTTCTCTCCTGACCATGAGCAGGCTGCTTCCTTTACCTACCAGATTCTACTCTTCCACTTCACTTGGCTGACTATTGCCCATCCTTTTGGTCCCACCTGAGACTTTTCTTCCTTCTGAAAACCTCCTATGTCTGCTATAGAATGAGTTATCCCTTATTCCTTTGTGTTTCCATGGCACTTGTACTATGGTTGTAATATCTTATTTACTTATCTATCAACTCTACTATATTAAAAACTACTAAATAACAGGAATTGTGTATTTTTATTATTAGAATTAGCGAATCCTCAATAGCAGTGTACACTTGAAGCTTAATAAAATTTAAGCGAATGAATGTGGTGGATCTGTCCAAGGTATGATGAGACCTTGAGTCCATGTCCTCTACATGTTGACCCACAGTGGTTGGTTTTCATTGTGCTCTGCTGTCTCCCAGTGCCATGACCTTGGTCTCCACGCTCTGCAGCTCTTGGTCTTCTCCCATTGTCTGTCTACAGCCTTTGCTTTGAGAAAGCTAAATTATGTATGGCCGTATTTTAAATTAACTAACTGCAAGCCAAACCAAGTTTTTTTGCTTTAATTCAAGCATAGCCTTCCATTCTTAGGGGAGCTATTCATTATTAAGAAAACTTACCTGTGAGTATGCATGTAAGAATTCTGGCTAAGAATAAACTATTGTTCATGATTAAACAGTAATGGTGAAAGAAGCATGAGCAAGCCTGCCTCAGAAAAAGAAGTGGTAACAGATTGCTGTACTATGAAAATGGCATTCTGGCCTATATGCCATGAAAGAAAGTCACCAAAAGTTCTTTCTGCTAAGTCCAAAATAACACTCAGAGAGGAAATTTTCAGAAAAAGTGTTTGAGGCTTAGCTAATTTATCTCTCACTTTTTACAGAGGAACATCAAAGGAATTCAGTTTTCAAAATGCACCTAAAGATAGAAATCAGATTCTCCCTGGAATTAGAAACTGTGGGGAGCATCTTTTTGTTGGCGATTAAACTGATTTTTTTTTCTTTTTTTACAAAAAATACATTCTATTCTCTCTCACAAGATATTGTAGGCCATTATTCCACAAACAACACTATGAGTCTCATATGAAACCTGCAGCAAGTTATGGAAGTGTTTTTTATCATTCTTACAACCGCCTTATTAGAAAGGGACATAATAATTTTATTGTAGCACATACTCTGGGAAAGACCATAAACTTTTAATAGACTTGTAAAAAGGGAGTGTAACCTTTTCAATATTCTCTCTCATCTATTCTACCTTCTCCTCATATATAACGAATACCCTAGGGCCTAAGCCATGGATCAACACTTGGGAAAAAAATGTTGAGATTCAGCCTTTTCCCTGAATCTGAAAGTTACCTTGATTTAGCGCCCAAGAATAGTTCCTGCCTAGCTTCTTTCTGGTTCTTTTGCAGCTCTTCAACTTCCAGACTTGTAGTCTACGCAGAATTGTGATGACATTCTGACTTCATGTCTATTGTTATCATTTAGGGGTTTTAAAATGCCAGAACAAACATCCTACAGTGTTTAAAGATATCTTCACATTATCACGCATATTCGTTTTCAGCATCATCATTGATTAAACTTTCTGATCATATTCCCCTTTCTCTTAGACTGTCAAACTTCTTAGTTTACTTCCTAATATTGACTGCATCGCCAGCTCTAAGCATGACTTCTCAAACAGGATGTTTGGTTAATTTTTTTGTGTTTCGTTGTTGTTCATTTGTTCGTTTTACCTTTTTGTTGCAATGTACAAAATAATAACCTTCTTAGAAAATGGACAAAGAAACAAACAAAAATCTTTGGAGACAAACATGGCAGAGGAAAATAAATATTGCAAAAGAAGTGAGTCCTTAGGGAAAAAAAAGTGGAAGGAAAGTATGAGGAAAGCTGGATCTGTCATTCTAATGAAATCTGCATTATTCATTGCAGAATAATGCAACAATAAAGCCGTAAGTCACGTGTCAGCTGAACCCGTGAAAGGCTCACAGCATGAGAAAAGAACTAGCCACTTGAAGAGTAGACAGTGGCTCTTAATTTCTATTTCTTGAAAAAAAAGCCATTTTAAAATTGTCTGGGACCATAAGAAACTATTTTTGTGACGTTAACAGTTTTTTAAAGTCACAATAATAAAAATTGAAAGCATAATATTTTATATTTATTAGTTACTTCTGCCTCCAGCACTTTCTCTAAAAAAGTAGGACCTTTACAGATGAAAAAGTATTTAAAAAAATTTTTTAAATTACCTGAGAAGTTATTTCCTAAAAAAGTGTATTAAATCTTTTTCTTATGTCTATAAATGATAATCGTCTAAAAGTAAAGTATCAGCATTTTTGCAGTCCCCTCCCCCCATCCACTGAAAACTTTCTTTACTAGACTCATGATTTTCACAAGTTTAAGAATTAAACTTGGAGTAAAGGAATTCCTAAGATCTGAAAAAGTCTGTGAATTGTATGTCCAGAAAGATGTAAATACACAATTATAGGTAGAAAATGTTGGGATGTTTTTCAAAAGCCCTCATAAATTCCTCCAAGGAACCCTTAGGGTTTATAAGAAAGGTCAGTGCTAGATAGTAAGTGCCTAAGGGCAGGGAAATGCCCTCTTGTGTGCATCTCTAGATCCTGTACAGTGTCAGCATTCATAGGGGTACTATAAACATTTGTTATATTGAATCATGCAGTATGTCTATACTTGGGTGGTGGTGTTGCTGTTGTTTGAGACAGAGTCTTCCTCTGTTGCCCAGGCTGGAGTGCAGTGGTGCAATCTTGGGTCACTGCAACCTCCACCTACCAGGTTCAAGCCATTCTCCCACCACAGCTTCCCAAGTAGCTGGAATTACAGGGGTGAGCCACCATTCAGGGCCAATTTTGTATTTTTAGTAGAGACAGGATTTCGCCATGTTGCCTAGGCTGGTCTCAAACTCCTGAGTTCAAGGGATCCACTTGCCTTGGCCTCTCAAATTGTTGGGATTACAGGCATGAGCCACTGCACCTGGCAGGTATTATTGTTTGTTTGTTTTGTTTTGTTTTGTTTTTAAGAAGAATATAGTATTTAAAAGTTCATGATGCAATTAAACCTTACTGATTCTGAGAGCAAAGAAGCAAAGAAAAATGTGCTAAATAGCAAACCTGCTACTTAAAGTAAACCTTTGGGAACTTAAGCAGGGCTGCTCACCAAATTATTCTGCTGAGTACAGAACTGATGTGGTCCTTAAATTACAGGATTGATATATAATAATTAACATGTAGGCCTTGCAGAAAACAATATCACCTCTGCAGGGCATATCATTTTCTTTATTGATAAAAGTTTTTTACTGAAACCACAATGATATGAGGATGGGTAGGAGTGCCTTAGAGCTGCCCTTGAACATATATACACAGTGGTTAAGAAGAGATTCTTTGATGACTGACAAAAATTCAAGTCTAGTTTAATTGTTTTAGCAACATTACAGGTAGGCAAACAAGGCAAGAATGCAAATTACCAAGAGTTATGTTTCCTAGAGATTTGTCAATTTTGTAGCCTCTACTTATCGCAAGGCAAAGCTGTCTGACAGAGATTCTTTCTTCTGATTTACTCCTATTCTTTTCTCTTTTTTATTCTTCCTCTTAATATAAAATTTGGTAAATTTTAATTGACAAAACATCTCATAAGTTCCCACATGGACTTCTTTGCTTATCTCTTAGAAGGAACTCTAAACGGGAAATACATATATATTTTCTCTCTCACAGTTTATGGATTACATCCGAGGCAGATGATACAATTGGATAACTCTTTTTTTCCAGGATGAAACACATTATGAAAATAAAATACACTTTCACAAATGCCCATGACCTCAAGATAAATAGGTGGAACTCACAATATCTCAGAGATCACCTAGGAGAGAAGACATAACAACTCAGCCATAACTCGGCCTTTCAGAGAGCAACAGGTGTGGAATGTTCTAGAAAAATATTTTTTGTTCCCTTCCCCCTTTTTATAAAGTATTCTCTCTCAGTGATCTGTTCAAAAGATTAACAACACTCATGGTCTAAAATGCTCAAGCTAAAACATGAAAACAAAAACCAAAGCATGGATTCTATTAGACAACAAAACATGTCTCTCCTGAGAATGAAAATTCAACCATTCCAGTTTTTGACACCTGAGAATCTTGGATTCAGTGGATTCTGAATACCCCAATGAATTAAAATGAGTACTTCTCTTCAGTAATATAACTTGTTAAAATTAGAGACAAATGAATTGGTGTTTCAGTAAAATACATATTCCTATTATAAGGCATATAAGGAGTGGGGCTCCTAAAAGCAGGTGGCTAACTCTATCTACAACAAACATTTTGACAAGCTCCCACCAACATAATACATGGCATCAAAACAATCCAAAAGCAATTCAAACGATATCTTCACTTTAAGCAGCGGAGGCACTGGGCAAGCAAAATCTAATGAAGCTATATTTTCTATGGAAGGCAATTAGTAAATTGCTCATATTTTGCTGCTGAAAGAATACATCAGCATGAACAGATGGAAATTTAGAATTCCAAAAATGGAATTAGAGACATTGATTTAACTTTCACCAGGCAAATGAAAACCGCAAAGTATAAATTGCTCTTTCTATAATTAAGTACATAATTAGAGTGCATCAAATTCATATCCATTGTAGCTCATTTCTTCCTCCTCATTTCTAAATTTATATACATTCTGAGTCTAACAAACCTACTTAGAGTTCAACTCCACACTGAAAGAGTTTTCTGTGACAGATAGATGGTACTAAACTGTTTCTCAAATTAAGCCTGCCATGGGTCATATTAGTTTTTTCACAGCATGACGCATGCTGCAATAAGAATCCTAAGACTCAAAGAGGTAGTCCTTGTGTCAGGACAGATGGAGAGAACAGCTGAGGGAGGAATTCAGCCAGTTTATTAACTCCATGTGAGTAGAACAAATCATATTTAAAAGAATTCATAGGGACATTTAGTCTGAAAAACAGAATTTAAATGATGGCAATTTTAGAATGGAGAAAAGAGGATAATGATGTCTCATAGTACAATGTCACTCAGTTACCTCTTTGTCTTTCTACCTCCAGGAAACAAAAGGTCACCAGTGACCTGCATACAGATTATAGACCAAACTGTGATGGGCACTTGGGAAATACGTGGACTGATTGTCAAGTTTAAAATATACAACAAACACTATATAACATATTATGGAAATAAAATCACTAACATGCTCAACATTTCAGACACTTGAAACTATTCACATTTTTAATTATTCTTTCCTTATTCTAGAGTAGTCTGTCTTACTAGTGAAAATATTTATGGGAACTTAGATAAAATTTTTGTTTGATATTTCTAAAATGCTAGAAATAACTTGAGAAATCTTTTTGAGAATAAGCTCCTTTATAAAAACCTCCAAATAGGTCTTTCTGAGAAAACTCAATTGATGTGCTTTATCAAGTAGAGTAATATGTTTAGTTTATAAGCTTTCCAAGTTGAAATCCAAAGTAATACGCATATTTCAAAAAATCTAAAGAAGTAGAAAGGTGGAAACTTATTAAAAATGAGCACACAGATATTGCATCAAGAAATAAACTAGTAGTAAAATCCAAGGTCCTATCCAGCATGATAGATACTGTGAATCTTTTCTATTAATAAAAAATAAGACGTTTTTTCTACCCATAAAATGTTTTTTAAAAAGTTTTATTATTTTAGCTAAATGGAGTTTTGTCTTCTTAATAAAAATTTTCAAATTTCTATGAAAAAGTCATTAAATAACTCAAGCTTTACAGTATTTAAATATTTGATAGGCATTTTCTGCCACTCGAGAGTTGCTACTAAATTTTATATAGCAAACTTCATATGCAAACTGACTTCCTTCTGAGGCAAACCAAGTAACAGCAAACAAAAATAATGTCTATTGACTATTTTAAGTACATGACTGTGCCCTGTGGGGAAAATCAGGAAACAAAAACAGTAGTTTCAGAATTTCAGATGGATTCGTTATTCAGAAATTGTCTTGAAGACATGCCCTAACCTTTTGATATCACTCATCAAAGGAAAATGTCACTAACAAAGACTTTAATCCCCTTTACTCCCAACGGGAGATACAGTCTGAACAGAGAGCTGTTTGCATTTACAACTCATTTAAATCATTTAAATCATCTTCACCAGATACTTCAGGTTTAACTTACAGAGCTACACTCAGATAAACCAATTTAATAAAAGGGTAATAAAATATTTGAAGCAAACATATGTTTATTTTATTCAGTGGTTTATCTCCCCAAACAGTAGATATCTACTGATGAACTATTTGAACATTAGATGCATCAAATTCATATTCATTGTAGCTCATATTTTCCTTATCATTCCTACGTTCATATATAGTGAGTCTAGCAAAATGTATTGCTTATAGTTATAATCAAGTATATTTATAACCCTACTCTTCACCATGTTGTTTCAGGAATTTATTATGGATTTAAGAGAATTCAGTAGAAGACAACTAGCAAAGCTACAGTTAATAAAGTCAGAAGCAATGCAAACAAGATCTCATTCATGGAGTAGATTTAATAGAGCAAGTAACACAGGATATTCATAATTAAATGATATTAGATTTTACAGTAAAAATGGATTTGAGAGAATTAAAAGTCAGTCGTAATAATGAATGAGAATAATTCTTTCCCATCACCATCAATCATCTAAATTATGTTTGAAGGCTTCAGATGATCAATAAATTAACAGATAAATCTTTAAACCATAAATTAAATACTTTTATTTAGTTGCTATAGTAAATAGAAAGGTTTAATTTATAATTTAAATATTTATTTTTATATTTTTATGTTTAGCATAGCAACTTTAGGATTCTTTGCTTTTCAGTAATAATTAAGCATTTGGGTTACCAAGCTTGGTCAAGACTTTTTGTTTGTTTGTTTGTTTTCCTGTCTCCCAGGTTGAAGTGCAGTGGTGCAATCTCGGCTCACTGCAACGTCTGTCTCCCAGGTTCAAAGGATTCTCCTGCTTCAGTCTCCCCAGTAGCTGACACTACAGGGGGCCACCACCATGCCTTGCTAATTTTTGTATTTTTAGTAGAGACAGGGTTTCACCATTGTGGCCAGGCTGGTCTCAAACTCCTGATCTCGAGTGATCAACCCACCTCGGCCTCCCAAAGAGCTGGGATTACAGGCGTGAGCCACCTTGCCCAGCAGGACATTGTTTTATATTCAGTCAAATAATAATTTAAAAATCATAGCTAAAAGTGGATGAGCATAATTTGTTAATTATGATTTAAAGCAGTTGATGCACATCTGGTTGAAGATTAGCAGCTTCTCACTGCAAGTTAGTTATAACTGATTAATATTTCAAGGGACATGGAATTTCAGATTCTACAGTCAGGAAATCATACACTAAACAAGTGAAATAATCAAGTAAAGTAGATAACTCATATTTGGAAGAGTGTATTTTGTTTCTTTAGGAGATGATAAGTTATCAAAGATTCCCATTCAATAAAAATTGCTGTTAACTATCAGAAACCTACCAAGAACAATAAAAGTAGGGACCTGTTGTTTTTCATTTTTTGTTTAAAAATTCAATGCTGAATCACCATCACCTAGGTCCGTGTGGAACACAAAGTGGGGGCTCAGTAAATATTTATAAAATAAGTGAACAAATACTAAACTGTTAACAAGTAGTGAAAGCTTATTTGAATAACCCTGTTGGATGAAAAAGAGAAAAGAAGTACAAAGTGAAAAAGAGACAGAAAAGGAAGAAATAAAGAAGAGTTGAGTGAGAAGAAAGTGACAGAGGTCTTTCCTAGTGATAGAGGTATTTCCTATGGCAGCAGAAGAGTAGATTTACAGAAACCTAAAAGAAAACAGATGGCTGAATCCTTTCACTCCCCTCATGTACATGTGGTCCAACATTGTCTTAACAAGACTGTAGCCCTACAACCAACAACTGAAAGATGGACATCAACATATAAATGGAAGGAACTGCATACATTCAGTGGAAACCCCAATGAGAAATACGCTTCTGCCAAGATTATATCAGGTTGGTATAGCAGTTGTGACTTCTTGGCAAGAAATCATGAAATACCAGAAGAAATTAAATAGTTGTTAGAAGGATGCTTTCTTCACTTTACTAGTGACGGTATCTGAGCACCTCTTCTAATCTCTAAAGTCTCCTCACCAGAGGAATTGTGCTTAGTTCCCTGGTTACTTCTCTTTTGCTTAGGTATTTCAGAATTGTGAATAAGGAAAGAATGACCTGGTAAATGCCAGCCCTGGAAATATGTGCTCACAGATGCTGTCCTCGCACTTTTTTTAGTTGCTCTTTTTCTCAGGGGGCTGGACTCTGTTAGGCCGAATTTCCCAGGTTTATCTGTCAGCTGCCTTAGGGATGGTCTCAGCCAACAGGAGGGAGATACCACCAGGAGACATTTCTCTCCATACTTTTTTCCAGTATGGAAAAAAGTGTCTTATCTGTGTCTGTGAGTCCAGCTCCCACTGAATGGGTCATTACTACCTGGGCTCCAGTAAACCACCCCCAAGCTCTCAGGTTGATAGTAGCTTCCCATTTGCTTATCTCTGTGTTGGTCCAAGGGTATCTGCTTTTGACTTCTGCACTGCAATCTGAGAACATCCTTATCTTTGACACCCTTTAAACATCCTTTAGGGTCTCATCTGCTTAGACCTCTGATCTTAAACCACATGTCTCTCCTGACTGTCCAGCTGGCCTTGACTGCCTGGCCTACATATCTGCATCAGCTCTCTCTCTGGATTGCTCAGATCAAGCTCTGGAACCTGTTCTACTTTGACCACAGGCTTCTGATTCCCTTCTCTCTCCTTTCTGATGCCATGTCTAGCTCTATTCCATTCACCTCATCATGGTTGCTGGTTCTATAGTTGATCAATGTTGAAAAGCGGCTACTCTGAATGTTGATGTTTGCTGAGCTGCAGGACAAAAACCCTCTACAATGATCTCTAAGTTCCCGCTTCAGATTTACCTTGAACAGATTTTCAGACACAGGCAACATCAAAGTCTACATGTTTATGTCACAAGAAGATTAAAAATAATGTGTATTTCCTGCATGTGTTCATCCCTTCCATGCATCCTCTTTGGCAATATCCAGTAAGATATAATGGCAGACAAGAAGATGGATAAAATCATGTCGGACAGTAACTCTGCTTCACGGGACATGAAATCTATGATGGTCTTGTAATAAAATAGCTTAATATAGTCAGGTTAACTTGTTTCTATAAATTCTTTCACTGTAGGCAAAAATAACATAATCCCTAAAGTAATGAACTAGTAAATAATAATATCAACAAAGTATTTAAGACCCTCTTAATTACTTTACATTATAAACAAACAGTAAATGTGTAATAGTGTTGACTATTCTGGGCTCATATTTTCTAAGTGTTTATTTTAATTGAACTTCAGCACAAATACATGTAAGTGTTACTCTGTTTCTCAGGTTATACTCTCACTGGGAATCCAAAGATCAGGTTGTTTAATTCAGGATCTATATTGATAGGTTAAATTCCCACCCTTCCCTGTCCCAATTCCCAAATTAATCTTGAGTTAGGTAAAAAATAACAAACAAGCTCAGCACTGGCCCTTTTTTACCAAATCACCTTCCAATCAAACTGGATGAATTAGTTACACCTTTTGTCTTACTCTAGTTGAGGATGTCATGTGTCCTTCGATTCCCAAACAAAATACGCCCACTCTCTCTCTGTGGTCTACATTATACCTGGAGTACCATTTCCAGGCCTCGTTTCCAGCATTCTCTTCTGGAACTTTCATTTGGCTGCCACACAGAAGTTTCTATGTTTCCTGCCAGCTGTCCTCTGGGTTCTCAAGTACCCTAGGTTCACCCACTAGAGAAAAACATTTCAAAATGCCAGTGGCCCAAGCAGCTCAACCTGCCTCTCTGCCCTAATTCCAAGAGTAAGGTTTCAGCCATTAACATATCTGGGCCTCTCTGAAACAGCCTTCAACACAGTGGTCTATCTGGTTGATCACCACTGGCCATGAAGCTTGGCCCCAGCACCTCTCCCATCTTAGGGGATGGTTCTAGTCTCAAGTCTAGGTCCTTCCTTTTAGTCAAGACTTGAGGAACCGAAAAGTGCCCACTGACTCCATATGTTTGTAATAGCCTTCTTCACGATGATTTCTTTGAGTTTTTGAAGAATTTGGTTTTGCCTGAACACACACCTCCCTCTCCCGCGTCCTCTCCCTATGCCCTTGCAAGAACAAGAACTGCAGGATAGAGCCTTTTGTAAGACTATTGTACTCAGGAGCTTTCTTGAAGTGCTCTGAAATTTCTGGCAGAAATAAAACTGCTTTTAAAAATAGTTACAGCTTATGTTCCTCATAAATCCCCTTCTTATGTGCCCTGAGAAATAATCAACTCTTCCTTAGCTTGGAGTTCACCCAGATGCTCCTTAAAGGTGCTCTATAGCCCCATTCTCAGGGGTGAAGCCACCACTGCATCCTAGAAGGGTGGCTAAACTCGATAATCTGGTAAGAGATAAGGGAATAAAGCTTCATGAACACTGCATTTTCCTCCAACAGGGCACAAGGAAGATATTAAACTGAGTTCCCCAAAACAATCCCAAATATCTCCTACTTTTCCCAAAGTATAGAGAATAATAATCAGGATTTGTGGACTCTATAATCTGTTTTTATTTTGGTTTAAACTAACAACACTAGATGCTCTTCTACCTGGCAAAGAAGAGGTAGGTATACATCGGACAAAAGAAAAAGAAAAAATGGACCTAAAATAATGTGGGAATTAGATCATCTTCATCGTTATTCAAAAAATAAATGTTGTGGAATATTTCTGCAATATCTTGTCCAGCTAGTCTTTTTCACCAGATGCATATATCCTTTTCTAATATCAAAAGGTAGTAAAGCTATGCATGTAAAAGTCATAATAGTAATGGTATTATAAGGGTAAGAATAATTTATATGATTCTTACTGACTGCTAAGCACTTGGTAAGTACTTTATGCACATTAACTCTTCAAAATCTCAGAATGCTATGCCGTACATATGATGGGAAAAGCGAACTTTCTTAGTTTAGAAAACTGAATTGCAGAAAGGTTAAGAAGCTTGATCAAAGCAAATTAGTAATGGGCAGAACAGAAATTTAAACCTAACTCAGCTTTCATATCTATGAAGATGCAAACAACTCAACCAATTACATTTGTGTGCAATATATTTGCCCTCTTAATGAACACTGAACCAGAGTTAGAGCATCTTCCAATTGTTTCATGAAAAAGCATTGACATTATATGCAAATTGCGTGTTCCATTTTGAAACCACACGGTTATTCTAAACATTATTTGAATAACAACTTGCTAATAATTTGAACAGTTACTTCAAAATATTTATGTACTATTACTACACAGATAAATTACTCTTGAGCTTAGCATCCAATTTTAAATACTTTCAAACTCATGCATACATGACTAATTTTTCCTCTTAGAATTATGAAAATATTCATTCATGTGCTCTTCTCATTTGATTTTTGTACTTTGGTAGTTTTGGAAACGTGATAAGATAGCTCATAGTATGATTAATAGCTTAGTACATATAACATATCTATACTCTTTCCACTTATCCTCTAAATTATCACATTATCAGAGTTTCTCCTTTATCTCTTGTCCTCTTGCCATTATTTCCATCCAATGAAACTTATTTTTCTTCTCTCACACCTTTGAATTTCCTTCCCTTTCTAACAGGACGTGAGTTACTTGAAGGCTCTTTGATCAGAATGAAAATCCTAATTATTTGATACTTCCATTTATTTGGATTATAAAGACATACAGGAGTACATTTTGCAAAAGTCTTGTCAGCCCTGGCAGAAGATACATCACTCTATTATAATTTTGCCATGTGTCCATAAAGAAAGGTCATCTTATTTTAGACATATGTTCACATGCAATAACAGAGACGTGAATTCTAAGGATATTGCAGAAAGCATAGTTGACTACTGATTCTGCAGAAAGCATAGATGACTACAGACTTCAGGATCTGTCTTTTCTTAGTTGTGACCACTGTTATGCACTTCATAGAGTAATAAATCGTTCTTCCCCTAGTATCGGGATTCCCATCTCTTCACTATAAAATGTCTAGATGTAAGACATGTTTACCCTTGTACAATCAATGATCTCAGTCTAGATGTCAAATACTTGCTTGTTCTGTGTATTAACTGATTTCTTTTCCTGGACCTGAAGCCTCTATCAGATCCTTCCCCTAAAATTCATGCATTCTGCCTTGTTGCTAGCCATGCCCTAGCATGCCAATATCAAAATGATTAAGAAAAAGGCTCTAGATATTTTAGTATCCTAAATTTTATCTTTTCATTCTACAAAGCATTTTTTTCATAAAAAGTTAAAATAAATTTAAAAACTCATTGATACTATTCAGTATGATGTTGTTATAGATTCCAAGCAACTATCTCTTTTATAGGCAACATACTTACAAGTGAATTACAAATGCAGACTTTATGACTCTAATTAAACTCTAGGCCACAACCCATTAAAACCAGATTAAACACATTAAGTTAGATATAAGAAAAAATAAATATGTGACATACTGGGGCCAAAATTAACATGACTCTAAATAAATAAGGAGAAGCAATTTCAAATAAGTTATATTTATATAACATTTTTATCAACATAACCTAAAATATTTTCTTGAATTTCATCAGAGATAAAATTTTTATACTTAATTTTCATATACATTTACATCATATTTTCTCTCACCCACTCACTTCATTACTTCATTCCATCTCAAGAATATCTTTGCAAGTATTTCCCAAGTGTGAGACACTAGAAGAGGTTCTATATTTTAGTTGTAAGAATATATATTAATTTTAGGAGCATTATAATTAAACTCAGAAATATTTAATTGTAGGGATTTTATTTTGTAAGAATCAAATAAAATGACTAAAAATTAACTTAAGGCAAAATGAAACTTCAACATCATTGTAAAACTAATTAAGAGAGCAGATCTTTAAAAAAATGTAATGCAGGATGATTACACTTCGGTTTCCACATTTGGGAGACTCATTAATCACTTAAGTGTTTTCTCTGAAGTTTTTAAATGTTTAAAGGTTGGGTTACATTATGAAAAGTAGCTCTTGAATATTGTGTCTGTAAAGTTCAACTATTGAGTCCTCCCTGCCATCTTTCATATCTTCTCTAGTGAAGAATGAAGAAATGGGAATTATGTGTTTGAATCTGGCACCCTGACATGGAAAAACACATGGTGAAGCAGAGGGAAGAAAACTGAAAGAAAGTGAAAATATCCTCAAGAATACCTTGGAGAAATAAACAGTATTTCAAATGAAAGATTAAGAACAAATCCAAACAAATGAATTTGAAGGTGTTATGTAAAAGGAAATGAGATGATTTATCACAGGAACTCTAAGAATTTGAGAAGCTTTTCATGTTTGTGGGAGAAGGTAACGCTGCTGGCAGGAACATTTCAAGGTGGTACAGAAAGGAAATTCTCATCAGGAGGCCTCTAGAGCACACATGGGCAACAGCAAGACCCCCTTGCCCTGCTCAGCCTGGATTCATACAGAAGAAAGGAGAGAGGTAAAGATAAAAGAAGGAGGTTGAATAGAAGGTATTAAATGGTTAAAAAATACGTTTTAAGATAGAAAGAGTTAAGCTTCTGAGAAGATTCTCCATGTCTGGGTATAAGACCTGGAGATACATCATACCGATCACCCTGAAGGAATGCACTTACTGAAATACCCACTTCTAGTTCGTCTAGTTCATGGAAGGTTTCACAAGGCACCAATGGTCTTATAAAAACTTTCTCACTGAAATATCCTTAAGTATCACATTTTACTAGTGGCAGGTATCTTTTTAAAAAAAATGCAAGCAAAGCAACTTGTCCTCTGTTGTTTCATACCATTAAGTTTGCATTCGAAGAGGCTTACAGTTAAACACGCAAGAAGAAATACAAGTGTTAGCAATTTAACAGAAACAATGGTAGTGTGTCACGGACATCTAAGGCTTGTTGGACTAAATCATCCCCTCTTCTAGTAAGCCCTGTAAAAAACATATTTAAAACATATATTGAAGAAAATAACTTTTAGAGGGGCAGATAATAGGCTTTGGACTTAGAAAATTTATACAAGTCCATTGTGAATTATTTTGTCTTCTAGTTTTGTTCAGTTTTTGCTATGAACTGTGCTTTGTGAAAGTAAAGGAAGCCTATTTCTTACCGCCTCCACTTCAGCTGGGTCATACCAGACATTGATGTAGGGATGCTGTAAGGCGTCGTCCACTGATATTCGTTTTGCTGGATCAATCACTAACATCTTTGACAACAAGTCCCTGGCTTGGCTGGCTAAAACAATAAATGAGAAAAATAATTAGTAAGATTTTGATTTCAGTAAGGAAATTTGTTGAACAGAGAGGAAATTAAGAAAATAAAGTATGGAATAGTATCTTCCTTCCAAACATCAGGTAAATTCTTTGATGTGATGGAAAGGAAATGCATTTTACACCCGTTTCTTTGTGTCTCTAAGCCTAAGGCTTCATTTTGAGGCTAAGGGTTATACTGCTTTGAGTATAAAATTATTCAAATAATTTTATACTCAAATTTCTAAGTAAGATGTATCAACCCAGAGAGTTTACGCAAGCAAAGTAATCATCTTTGGTAACCTGTGTGAATATAGGATAAACAGAATAAAGTGCATGGAAAGTGTAAATGCATGATGTTCAACAAAAGTGTGGATGCCTGTTTGAAGTTAATTAACATGTGTGTCTTTATATTCTTATTCATACAGCGAAATTATCAGAATTTTAATTTAATTCAAGTATACAAATTGACTTAACAGTTTGAATCAGACAAATTTCTTTTCTTTCTCTGTTTGTTTATTAATTTAATTTTATTTGTTTATTTATTTTTGAGACAGGATCTCCCTCTGTTGCCAGGCTGGAGTGCAGCAGAATGACCACAGCTCACTGCAGCCTGGAACTCCTGGGCTCAAAGGATCCTCCCATCTCAGCTTCCCACGTAACTGGAACTACAGGCATGCACCATCATGTCCGGCTTTTTTATATTATGATTTTTTTTTTTTTTTGGTAAAGATAAGGTCTCCCTATATTGCCCGAACTGGTCTCGAACTCTAAGCTCAATGGATCCTCCCACCTCAGCCTCCCAAATTCTGGGATTACAGGAGTGAGGCACTGCTCCCAGTCACAAATTTCTTATATATATAAAAACAATAGAAGAATTGATGTGATAGAAATAATATCATTCAACTACTGAATTTTATTTTTACATTCTGTAATCATCAGGCATTTTTTAATCAATGGAATCATGATTTGATGAAATCCAGTAGCTAAAGACTGAAGCCAGTCTAATGCTACACCAGACACTAAGGAAAAACTCTATATTATGTAAATATTATTATAACTAATTTTATGGTTGTGGGTAGTAACAGTTATAAAATTACACAGTGATAGTATATTTATTTAATAACATTGTTAAAAGACACATTAATTTTAATCTCTAAAAATATGTAATATTTTACATAAAGTTTTAACAGAAATGAATATATCAAATCAATATTGTTACACAATGGATTTGAAAGTTGAACAGTTGGCCAGGGACAGTGGCTCAAGCCTGCAATCCCGGCACTTTGGGAGGCCAAGGCGGGCGGATCATGAGGTCAAGAGATCGAGACTATCCTGGCCAACATGGCGAAACCCCATCTCTACTGAAAAAAAAAAAAATACAAAAATTTGCTGGACGTGGTGACATGCGCCTGTAGTCCCAGCTACTCGGGAGGCTGAGGCAGGAGAATTGCTCGAACCCGGGAGGCGGAGGTTGCAGTGAGCCAAGATTGTGCCATTGCACTCCAGCCTAGTGCCTGGAGACTCTGTTTCAAAAAAAAAAAAAAAAAAAAAAAGTTGAACTGTTAAAATATTGTTTATTCTAAATATATGGTAAGACATCAAATTAAAGAGAAAAAATTAAATTGGTTTTCAAACAATCAACATAGATGACTCTGTGGACATGTATCAGTTTTTATTTAATCAATTTTCAGATTAAGACAACTGAGCTAATTCTACAAATTTGAAAATTATATAAAATATAAAAATCAGGAAATAATATCTAACCCCCTTAGCTAGAGGCAATGACTATGATTATTGGCATATTTTTTTCTAGTGCTGTTCATGTATTTTTCACATAATATTAATTATACTACAGTTAAAATACAGCAATTAATTTTTTACCTGTATTTTTTGGTAATTAATAAATTATTATTACCAATTAGTAATTGATAATAATTACCAATTTACTTGGTAATCAATAAATATATCTTTTAATGTTCTTAACAAATATGAAAAAATCACTAGTTAAATCAAATTTGAGAACTTTTTATTAACATTTTTTTGGGAAACTCAATCCTAGAAACTATTATTACTTTTAAATTAAAACTCTGAACTGCACGGGAACAACAGAAATACAGAAATACTTACAGGTTTACTCAATATTTAATTTTCTCATTGTCAATGGCCTCCTAATAGCCTAACAGAGCTGTGTTTATTTATTCATTGCTTTAAAGATCTCTTTAATTTGTAACTGATTTTACATCCAAATTCATGTACAATTCTCATAGATTCTCTCATCAAATCCATCCATTTTTCTGTTTTTAGAAAAAGCTGGAATTAGAATGGACTGTTCATGAATAGGATCATGAACTACACCAATACCAAATCATCTTGCTAAGAAACAATGATCAATACTATTGTTAGGAAACAATATGGGAAAACGTTTCAATGCATTCTCTTTCATTCTTTCATTTGAAAGCAAATGTGTTATGCTCTTTTCCAAATACAGTATAATAAATTCTTCTCTTTGGTTATTTGTATATTATGATTATTTATATTTGTCAATTTTATATTAAAAATTAAAATCAATAATCAAATATGCAAACTAGTTTATCATTTACAAAAGTAATATAGTTGCAGAGATTCAAATTGAATTAAAAAGTAAACTCAAGAAAATTGTAATTATATCATGAAACATAGTATCTTAATAGCCTTTTTATTGTGATTTCATACAATAGTTGAATGAGGGCTTTTTGTCTCTGTATTGTTGCAAGTGTCTTCATAAGAAGGGATTACTTTTGCCTGATATCTCAATTACTATCAGGAAGGCATGATTTCTGCAAGATCTTTACTTGGAGTATCAGCTCTTTTTCAAACTGGATACAGGCAATGTTGATCTTAAAAGCAGTAGATTTAGAAATAATTTTGTCCATTGTCAGTAAGACAGTCCATAGAGGCAGCTGAAGGAAGAAATCCAACTGTGCAACATGTGTTAAGAGCTCAGAAACAGTGTTGCACATTTAAAACCCATTAGATAAAAGTTCAGAAGATATAAAAACATCCTGGAAAACAGTGGCACCACATTTTAGATTCCTCATTTCCTTTAAGTCTTCCTCAGCTATACATATTAAGTTTGTAAGTTAACTCTGTAGATAATTAATTTGTTCATATAACATTCGGGACTAAATTTAAAAAGCATGTGTCCTAAGTTTTTATTTTTTGATAATTTATAGATACATCTTAAAACACTATTTTTATTATATTTAATGTCACTGAGCACCCACAGTGAGCCAGGCACTGCTCTAAGTGTTCGACAAATTATTAAGTCAATTAATCTTCCCAACAACCCTATAAGGTAGGTTCCCTCTATGTTCATTTGTTAAAAGAAGGAAAGAAAAATTAGGTAACTTGCTCAGGGTCATACAGACTTTAAGGCAGAGGGACATATTTGAAGCCAGGCAGGAGGGAAACAGATTTATTTCAAAATCAGATTTCCAGGAGTGTCCCAAATTATAAGAATTTGGTATTATTATTTATATTACAATTTATGCATTGCCAAATTTATTCCATGTCTCCAAATGAGACTGAGGCATTATCAAGTCAATTTTGTGGGTGAAGATATTTGTTACTCAAATACATTAACTGCCAACAAAGTGATAGGAAAAAATGACTTATCAATGGAAGTGTTTATATTGAATAAAAAATGTATATAAAATCTCAGTTACTATTTTAAAATAAAAAATAATTTAAGCACTCCATAAATTTTTAACAAAAAAAAGAAATTCAGATCTGCATCTCCAAAATCTTGCAACTAAACTTTGCACTGAAAATATTTTTAGGTAATAAAAAGGGTTGAAACCATGATTTCAATGTATATATGTATATTATATTGGTCTTTCAGAGTTAAATAAGTTTAGGATTCTAAATAACCCCCCATGAAATACATAGTGCACAGCATCATCACACTATCCTTCCCTCTGAATATTCAGATCTAAAATCCATGGTTTCTCCCCTTTGTAGGAAAGATCTTCCAAGAAATATCTCTCTTTAACTTGAAATTGTGCCAATTAAAGAACTGATCAATGTTTGATGTGATAGGTTATACCAACTGCTCTGATTTGACCATTATACTTCCATACACATTTCAAAATATCACCCTGTATTCCATAAATATGCACGATTATCATGTGTCAACTAAACATAAAAGGAAACAAAGAGAAAAAGGCTGATGTCTCTATACTGTGTACTTGTTTGGCCCCTCACCCTCATAGTTGTTCTTAAGTCATTCTTGAAGAGCATACCTTTGAGTTTATTGTGCTCAGAGTCCGCTGGGAAGAGGGAATCTGGGAAGAGCTTGGGGAAGGTGAGTCCTGCATACTTGGGCCGATTCTCCACATAGTTTCTTACTGTGGGTTGCAATTTCTTCATGAATTCTGGACATGGTGTTCCTAGTTGTTCAATTACCTTATTCCACTGGTCAATATCTGAGAATTGAACAGTTAAGGGAAAAAGGAAGTACAGACCACTAGCCTTTCAACAACTGGGAGGCTAACTCTTCTCAAAGTCCTAAACAGTCACTAATGCAACTAGAGGATTAATAAGCAACAAAGCATGAAAATGCAAAATCAGACTTGTCAGCGTATGAGTCTTCTTGAAATTTTAAATTCACTTATGAAACTTATATACTTTTGGAAAACTAGTAATTATTTAACAAAATAAGATATCATGAAATAGTCTTTGCATTGTACAGATAAAAAGTTATTCAAATAACACAAGACGAATCTCATATTCTTCAGATAAACTTCTATATAATCACGTGCCTTAGAATAAAAATATATAACGACACATTATAGTGACGTTTTTATCCTGAAGTTACCTCTATTATTTATATTTTTAAATGACAAGTAAACAAGTATTTTAGATTATATTCATTTACATTTTCCTAAATTACCTTTAAGATATTTTTTTTTCTCTAAAACTCTGGAATTTTTTTCTATTTGTATACGTCATGCATATCAATACAACTTTTGACAGTAAAACAGCTCAGTTCTTTGCCAAATTCCTAAAAATCATATTTATTAAAGAAAGAAATCACCTATTTCATACTTATTTTTACCACTGACATTACTGAATATTGTTTTCAATGAAATATGTGAGTGAACAGAGGAATTTCAATTTAAAACAACAGATTTCTATCCGAGTACATCCAAGTTTAGAAAGTACATTAAGTTTAAGGAATACCACAGAAAAAATATTGCCTCTCTATGAAAATTAATACCCTCTTAAATCGGAGCTAGCTCTTTTGGCAGACAAACTCACTGACTAAGATTCTTTTTATCATCTATCATTACTATTTGACATATCAGAGCCTTGAGAGTGATAAACACCATCTACTCTGAAGAACCAGCTGGAAACAACTGATTTCAAACAGTTTTCCTTGCCATGTGTCAGTGAATAATAGAGACCTTGGAAATTCCCCTTACATCCAATACTGCAAGCAGTATTCTCTCCTACATTGCTTATTCTTCTACAACTCTGTTCTTTTGTGTTTGGTTAATTCATTCCACTAAGGTACGGTATGACAGTTAAGGGACTCTTACTATAATATTACTTAGTTGAAGTTTGTAAAGTCTTTACTCCTAGTTATTCAAGAGGTTTGGACTAAAAAAGATTGTCAATCCTGATTAAATATAAGCTTAACTGTATTCAACAAAAATAAATATATAATACACAGTAGCTAGGAGATTGAACAAAGATAAAATCAAATTAATTTGCAAATCCTCTTCTTCCTCCCTGTAATCTGGCTGAATAAAACTTAAATTACTACATATTCTCTCAGTTATTGGAATAAATAAATATATAAATAAAAAACATGTAACTACAGACTATCAACATAAGAAACAAATGTGGGAAAAACAATAACATTCCTGTACAAAATAGTAGCAATAATTAAATAAGAACATGTTTTGATAAAAGCTCATCTAATTATCACGTTCATGAGAAAATGCAGTAGTAATTCACTAGAAATAATAAAACTAAAACATTATATAAGGTTAGAGTTACAAATTACTCTTAGACAAGAGCCTGTATTACTACTATGGATATAGGTAAGCTATATCCATAGTACGTAGACGTACTGAATAGAATACATTAGTATAGTAAAATAAAACCTAAGAGCTTGTCATTACAAATTATGAAGAGATATATTTTTTAAAGTTGGGTTACCATGCCCTACCAAGCTATCATTTCATCATTGGCCAAACTTCCTCAAAATTCTAACTATTTGATGTCAAACTTAAAATAGAGGCTAAGAGGATGTCATATTTTCTGTAACTAAGTCATTTAACAAAGTTGGCAAAATAATCCCAACATAGTATTACATCCTAATTACATTTGCTAGAATCATAAAGATATACAGTAAAGAATTGCTTTTAAAGAAGTATTCCCAAAACAAAAAAAGTGATGCTTCTACATTAAAGTTTAAAGAGAGTCAGATATTCTGGAATTTGTTAAATAAGAATTGTTAAAAATGCATCTTTTAATAAATCATAATTAGAGTCCATAGACACACTCGTGTTCATTCCTGCCTTAGATTGCTTTTAAATGAAACACTGTTGTGGTTCTCGATGCAATGGCTTACAAGAAGAAGGGTGGCAAGAATCTTTATCATTGTCAATGAAATAGTTAAACGTTCACACTGCAAATCTGTGTTGCAGCCATCTTTAAAAGTCTGTGTCTTTATTTAACCAATCCATTGCAAGTTTTTTCTTCCCATAAACATATGGGTATGTATATCTGCATATGGTAAGTACTTGTTTTCCAGGTGTTCATGGGATACTAACATGAACCACTATGTACAATTTAGTTGAGTACATGATTTTTCTTTATAGTAGTAATTAACCTAACCTAAGCCAAGGCTAGAAGTCCCATCTCTTGTTTGCATGTTCAGTGCTTATTTCAAGTATTCCAGTAAGGAAAAGAGTAAATTTGGAATGATATGGTAAAAAGTTGCTTTAATATGGCCATAAAATTAATGGTGTGTTTTGTCAGAAGCAATTCCCTTAAAGAATGTCTCTGAAGCCCCTTCCTTAGTCTATCTGGTTAACATATTGCCATGAAACAATTAGTTTTCTTAATATTTTATATAAAAAATAGGTGACATTTTAAATGGAAAAACAGATCTCCACAATGATTACATTTTTAAAATACATAAAATATTGACTAGATTTTATGATTATGTGTTAATTATTAACATGATAAATATTTTTTAAAGAATGACGAAAACCATTTTTGAAGAATAATTTATTGGCTTTACAATATCCATAAGTTATCATCTTTATACTACACAGAGTGAGGATTTACAGATCCTAGCTCTGTGCAGTTATCACAAAAGCAATAAGTATATTTGTTTTTATATTTTTGATGTACTGCTTAAGAAATTATCACCTTAACATATACCCTTATCAAATTAATTGAATACAAATGGAAAAGGGACATTTAGTAAGAATTATTTGACAGTAAATCACCTGATATCATTCTAAATTGATTGCATAAAAGTGGGACTATATTGCAAGAAGTTCAATTTTACAGAGCATGATGTCAAGACAATATACAAATGTTATTACTGAGTTCTTCAATAAATAGTATTACAATAGGAGAATAAACAAATAAATATAAATGTAAAAATGAGTATCTGAAAACCTAAGATTGAAAATATTTTTAATTAATATTATCAATTAGATAATAACTTACATTTCAAGCACTTCTCTTTCTTTAGCTTCCTTTGTTAGGGAACTTTCTAAAACAATAATGCCTTGAACCTAAGGTATGAAAAGGTCAATTTTGGGGCCTCTTCATTGCACAGGCCCTTATAAGACTTATCCTTTTCTGGGTATTTTGGGTCATAATTATGAAAATAATTTGTGCCATCCATATTTTAGCCTTCAGAGCTTACTAAATAGAATCATAAAGAGCTATTTAATGGCCTCATTTAATTGTGTCCTTTGAATGACTACATCATCTGTTTATGTTTTCCTCTATCATTGATTGTTTTTGTTGTTATGAATGTGATTTCCAGAGCTGACACTTCATAGTTTCTGACTTGCTTTCTACTCTGCTCTAGGCCTTATAACCAATTCTTTATGCAAAAATTTTCTGACTTCTCTTTGCAATTTAAAGAACATCAGTGTTTCTCTCTAAATTCTTAGCTATGTCCTTAGGGAAGGACAATATTGCCAAATTGCAATGTTGGTATAGAATCGTTCCAAGAGAGACTTGTCATCCACGCCAACCAGCTGTTTAGGCACAATGTTGAGTAGATTTATGTGGCTTTATATTAGCTTTGCAGGAAAAAATGTTGTGATCAATTATTATGTCTGCAACAGATGCACAATAAGGAAATTAAGGCACATAAGCCATGTATTAGGCATTATTATATTAAACAGTGGTTCCCAAACTTGAATATTCATAACACAGGGAACTTACAAAAATACAGATCCCTTCTCCCTACTCATTGATCTGCAAGATTCTGAGTCCACAGGTCTGGGCTGATATCACAAAAACACCAGTGGTAATTGTAATCAAGTATGGGATTATATTTTGAGAAATACTAGTGTAGAATATACCAAAAGTCTCTTGTGAGTTACGAAGTCCAGCTGTAAGAATAAAATGCTAACATGTTTCAGTTTTATGATACAAATAAGAATAGGATCAGATTCACCAAAAGATTATTCCACACCTATTTGTTACCGAAAAATTGGGGGTCATTCACCTGAGAATACTTGGAGAAAGAAAAGTACTAATCTCTATTTCTTTGCCCATGCAATTTTCCTGCAAAGTCCATGGGAAATTATAGTAAGTGGCACTTGTAGGCTCCCAGTAAATGGAGAAGAATTCTGTCCCTCATCATCTGTGGGAGAACTAAAATTGTATGCTGCTATTACCGTGGAAAGTACTAATTATAGTTCCTTGTGATTAAATTTGTGGTTAAAAGAATTTTTTTCTAAAAATAATTATAAAGAGATATATATGTGTATATATGCACAAATATATAGAGTTCTGAATCTAGATTTCCAGGTTTATGTTTTGAATTGTTTTGTTTCTTTAAAAAAATGTTTTTAGGGTATTTTTTATTTGAAAATGTTATTTTCCTTTCAAAAGTCCTTGTCAGATTCTGGTAACAGGAAATATGAATAAGACTTAATGAACAATTGTAACTAACATCTGTTTTAAT
Organism: Sapajus apella; assembly: GCF_009761245.1. Taxonomy (NCBI): domain Eukaryota; kingdom Metazoa; phylum Chordata; class Mammalia; order Primates; family Cebidae; genus Sapajus; species Sapajus apella. The sequence continues at coordinate 11,719,457 of NW_022436985.1, read as the reverse complement.
TATAGTTGAGCATAGAAAGAAGAATTGTAAGCCAAAACACATCCACAACATGAAGCTGGAAAATTAAATAAAAGGCCATTTGTACTCTGGCACTAGCACATTGCTAGTGTTACAATATGGGACATGGAATATCCAAAGGCTAATATTTGGAACTTTATATAAATCTATTCACTATTATATTCTATCCCTACTTAGAAATAAAAAAAAAATGCCCAGAATACAGAACTATTCAGTCTAAAATGTCAATACTGCTGAGGTTGAGAAACACTTGTAAATATTTGTCAATCTCCTCACTGATATAAAAAATGTATATTGACAACCTATTATGTGAAACTATGCTAAGTATTTTGAGGAAATCAAAAATAAATTAGATATAAATCCTACATTTACCATATTCACAGAGATAAAATTCACAGTTGAAAGAGAGTAGGTGATCAATAATATTATTAAAAAAATTTAAAAAATGGAGAGGCATGTAACTTACAAGGAAATCCAATATATACTAATGTGTTGCAATGGCAGAATTTTCATTAAGCTATTGAAGGTTAATCTTTGGGGAGTTTCATTTGCATAGGCCTCTTACAAGACTAATTTTTTGTTGGTAGTTTTATTTTTTTGTAAATAGCAACTGAATGATATTTACAAAAATGACATTTTTGTAAATATCATTCAGTTGTATGATATTCTGATCTCAAAAATATTGGACTTGATTCTCTCAGCATGAGATAGTATTTTGAAAGTGGGAAGAGGCCTTGGAGATCATGTAATTTGGCATCTCTATTTTAAAGCTGAAAAGTATTAAAGCCCTTTCCAATTTGGTAAATAATTATAAACAAAAGAGCTAATACAAACAGTCTACACTAACAGAAATATAGACTCTACTTAAGAGAAATTCAGGGACACTGCACTCTGTTTTGTAAGGCCAAATCTAGAAAATTACGTTCATTTCTGTATATAATACTACATACAGTGGAAGTTAAGAAGAGGCAATCAAGCTTATATGAGGTCAAGAAAATATACCACTTAAAGCATAGTTGAAAAAAACTTTTGATATTTAAACTAAAAAAGGAAGATAGAGGTTGTTCTTGCCTCCATCCTAGCATTTTGGTCTCTCTTATTCTATAGCTATTATCACCTTCTTTTAGTATCTTGCATTTTTTAATGTAAATATCATGATAATAAGAATTTTTGTCAGTTTTTTTTTTTTTTTTACTAATGTATTTCTGGAGACAAGAAGTACCCAGTATACAGTAGGTGCTCAAAAATATTTATGTTATAAATTAATGTCTATTTTACACCCAATCAGAGTTTTGTACAGACAGAATACAAAGAATGGAAGAAATAAAATATTCAAAGAAACAACAGCTGAGAAATTCCAGTAACTGAAGAAAGGTTGGAATCTAGGAAACAATGATTCTCAAGGAAGATAAATAAAAAGAAATCCATACCGAGTCTCATAGTAGAGAAACAGCAGATAATCAAATACCCAAGAAAAAAAAATCCCAAATGAAGGAAAAGGACAGATTATCTGCTAATATGCCTATTACACTGACAACTGATTATTTACCAGCAATACTGGAAAAAAAAAGCAAGTAGAATAATATCTTTAAACGCCAAAAGAAAATCAATTTCACTGTAAAATTCTATAACCAAACTATCTTTCAGATAAGGGAACCTCAATTAAAATAGAGTTTTAATATCAAACACTCCACTAAAGATACTTCCTAAAGACATACTTAAGGAGAAAATAATAATAATCTCAAAATAAAAGGTCAAAATGTAAGGGGTAGTGATAGGCCAAAAAATAGCAATCATAAGGGTAAGTATAAACAAACCACATTTATGCAAAGAAAATAAAAATCACAATATTGTCAATTGATGAGCCTAAAAAGAAAACTAAAATACTGGACATAGATAGCCTATTTAAGTCAGGACAATAATTATCTAAATTAGCATTTTCCAAGATCCTTTTATGTTCAAGAGAAAGATTAAAATAATCATCTTAATTAAAATAGCATTTTATTAAAAATTGAACTTTAAATACAACTCCAAAATAAATACCAATAGGGATTTTTTTAAAAAGTTAGTAAGCCAATTCTAAAATCTTAATAGAAGAGCAATGGTGCATTAATAGTCAAGATACTTCTGAAGATAACCAAGAGAAAAAAAGAAGGGTATTTACCCTAACTGATGTAAGTGAAGAGCATATATTTATATTCATTAAGACAGGGTGTTCATGGTCCAGAGACAGACGAACCAGTGGAACAGAACACAGAGCCTAGGACTTAACACTCCTCCCCCAAATATGTGGAGACTTATTAGAGAGACAGCATTATAGATCTGTAAAGAAAAAGTAAGCTAATCAATAATTGAAACTCGAATAAAGTGGATTCTTTCACACAGAAAAAAAAAATCAATTCCATGTGGACTAATGGTTTAACTGTAAGAAACCAAACTTTAAAATATTTCCAGTAAAGTTATAGCACAATATAGCAGTATCAAATGATTGTGAAGACATAAAACATATAAATTATAGGAAAAGACAGACTGCCAGCTTCTAAAATTACTATAAAATAAAATGGGAAAATAATCCAAATACAAGAAGATATTTGCAACACATAAAACTGACAAAAATTAGATGCCAAATTATATAAAGAATGTCTACTAATCAACAGGAAAAAAACACAACAGAAAAAACTGTGTTCATTCTTTGTTTTATAAGAGATATTTTATCAAAGGAAAATGCTAGTGGCCTGTGAACATAGAAAAATATCCTTAGCCTCCCTTGTAGACAAGGAAGTGTAAATTAAACCTCCAATGAAATAGTATTTTAAATACAAGGGATTGGTAACAAATTTAAAAATAAATATGACAATAGCAAAAGTTGATGAGGATGTGGACCATGTATATAAACTGTTACTCTAGAAATCAATTTGATATTACATGGGAAAGTTAAAAATGTGTACACCTATGATTCCAGGCATTTATTATTAAGAAAACCTTGCACATGTGCTCTTGTAAACATATATTCATAGCACTATGGTTTGTAAAAGAAAAAAAACAATAAAATCTGTATATATTCCAAAGTCTACTTATAGGATAATGAGTTAAAGATACCCATAGACTGAAATACTATTCAGCAATGAAAATGAGTTAACCATGTCCAGTCCATAAACGTGAATAAATCTGAAAAATATAATGTTAAGTTTTTTAAAAAGCAAGTCACAAGATAATGATGACAGTATGGCATGCAAAATACATAAAACTAAACCATAGATTGTTTAAAGATAAATATGCATATAGTAAAAACATAAGGAAAATCACAGATACAGTAAAAACAGATATTTAGAACTATGGCTAACTCTGTGTGGAAATGGGAGGATGTCGCTGCTGTGGAGCACATAAAAATATTAAGTAGCATTGGGAATGTACTGTTTTTTAACCTGAATGGTAGCATATGTGTGTCTATTTATTAATCCTATTCAAAAGCTATGCTTTTAATATTAACTCACTTGTTTAATATAAAATATCTTACAATTTCTTAAATAAAATGTCAAATATGATATAATTAATTGCAACTCCCCTCCTCAAAATTATCCCAACAGTTAAATTTTGATTCTTTTATAGAGCATTAAAAACATATTTGATTGAATAAAATTCAATTAACATTATCTACTATAATGTAGCATATAAAAATCCTTTAAGAACTGTGTGGTTATCTAAATTTCTTACTACTAAAAACAACGTGTCAAACTTTTGTAGGCACAAAAGATACAAGAATATCTTTTCAACATTTTAAGTTTTGCTCTTGAGTTAGTTCATATATTAAGACATGTGTCTGAGGAGGCAGAACAGGATGGCAAACTAGAAGGCTCCACCAATCATTCCCCCTAAAAGGACCCTAATTTAACAACTACCTATACCAAAAAACACCTTCATAGGGACTAACAATCAGATGACCACTCACAGTACCTGTTTTAAATTCCCATATTGTTGAAAGAGGTACTGAAAGCCAGGAGAAACTGTCTTGAATTGCCAGTCCCACCCCTTCCCCATCCCCAGCAGCATGGTGCAAAGAATAACTCTGTGTGACAGGAAGAGGGAGAGCTGCAATTGTAAGGAATTGAACTCAATGCTGCCCTTGTTATAGCAGAAAGTAAAACCAAACCAAACTCAGCGAACACCTGCCCACAGGAGGCGCATTTAAACCAGCCTTAGTCAGAGGGGAATCGCCAATCCCAACAATCAGTACTTGAGTTCCCACACCAGGCTAAACTGCTCTGGGCTGAGAATAAACTTGAAAGGCAGTCTAGGTCACTAGGACTGAAACTCCTAGGAGAATCCTAGTCCTGAACTAGGCTCAGAGTCAATGGACTTTTGGGACATGTGACCTACTGAGACACCAGCCAGAGCAACTAAGGGAGTGCTGGCATCACCCCTCCCCTAACTCATTATCTTGTGACTTGCTTTTAAAAAACTTAACATTATATTTTTCAGATTTATTCATGTTTATGGACTGGACATGGTTAAGTCACTTTCTTGTAACTTGCTTTTTAAAAAACTTAACATTGTATTTTTCAGATTTATTCATGTTATGGACTGGACATGGTTAAGTCATTTTCATAGCTGAGTAGTATTTCAGTCTATGGGTAACTAACTAATAACTAACTCATCATCTATAACTAACTCATCATCCTATAAGTAGACTTTGGAATATATACAGATTTTATTGTTTTTTCTTTTACAAACCATGGTGCTATGAATATATGTTTACAAGGGCATATGTACAAGGTTTTCCTAATAATAAATGCCTTGGGTCATCAGTGTCATGGTGCAGAGCTCACGGTTCCAAAAGAGACCTCTTCCATTCACGTGAGGAGAGGAGAGGGAAGAGTGCAAAGAACTTTGTCTTGCATTTTGGATATCAGCTCAACCACAGTAGGCCAGGACAACAATCAGAGTTGTGTGGCCTCCCTTCCAGCCCCCAGTTTCCATATGAGATTTCTAGATACACCGTAGAACAGAAGAGAATCCATTGCCTTAAAGGGAAAGACCAATTCGTATCAGAATTCATCACCTGCTAACTGAAGGGTCCTTGGGCCCTGAATAACCAGCAGCAATACCCAGGTGCTACGTTGAGGGGCTTGGGTGAAACTCTGAGACTTGCTGGCCTCAGGTGAGACTCGGCACATTCCCAATCGTGGTGACTATGGGTTGAGACAAAACAGCAGAGAGAAAATAAAGGGGATTTTGTCTTGTACCTTAGGCACCAGCTTAGCCACAGTGTGGGTAGAGGACCAAGCAGGCTCTTGAGGTACCAATTTCATTATTTGGCTCTTAGATGGCATTTCTGGACCATTCGACTTGGAAAAGAAGTCAAACTATTCTTGTTTGCAGGTTATATGACGTTATGTTTGCAAAAACAAAGACTCCATCAAAAAAAAAACATTTAAATTGATAAATTCAGTAAAGTTGCAGTATACAAAATTAACAAACAAAAATCAGTAGCATTTCTATATGACATCAGTGAGCAATCTGAAAAAGAAATCAAAAGAGTGATCCCATTTATAATATCTACAAATAAAATAAAGTACCAAAGAAGTAATTTAAGCAAACAAGTGGGAGATCGCTATAATAAAAACTCTAAAACACTGTTGAAAAAAATTGAATAGCAAACAAAAAAATGGAAAGATATTATATATTCATGGATTGGAAAAACAAATATTGTTAACATGTCCATAGTACCCAGAGCAATCTATGATTCAATGTAGTCCCTATCAAAATACCAGTGGCATTCTTCACATATAGAAAACACAATCCTAAAGTTTATATGGAACCACAAAAGACCTAGAATAGCCAAAGCTATCCTAAGCAAAAAGAACATAACTAGATGAATCACATTACCCAACTTCAAATTATACTACAGAACTATAGTAACCAAACAGCATGATACTGGCATAAAAACAGACACATAGAATAATAGAACAGAAAATAGAACCCAGAAACAAATCCACACACCTACAGTGAACTCATTTTCAACAAAGGTGCCAAGAACATAAACTGGAGAAAACATAGTCCCCTCAATAAATTGTGTGGGAAAACTGGATATCCGTATGCAGGAGAATAAAACTAGATCCCTATCTCTCACCATATACAAAAATTCAATCAAAATGGATTAAAGACATAAATATAAGACTATAAATTATCAATCTTCTATCAGAAAACATTGGGGAAATTCTCTAGGACATTGGTCTGGGCAAAGATTTCTTGAATAATACCTCCCAAACACAAGCAAGCAAAGCAAAAATGGACAAATGGGATCACGTCAAGCTAAAAAGCTTCTGCACAGCACGAAAACAATCAACAAAGTGAAGAGACAACCTACAGAATGAGAGAAAGTATTTGCAAGCTACTCATATGACAAGTGATTAATAACCAGAATGTATAAGCTCAAACAACTCTATAAGAAAAAATCTAATAATCTGAATAAAAATGGGCAAGATTTAAATAGACATTTGTCAAAAGAAGATATTCAAATGACAAACAGGCATATGAAAAAGTGCTAACATCACTGATAATCAGAGAAATGCAAATCAAAACTACAATGAGATATCATCTCATCCCAGTTAAAATAGCTTATATCCAAAAACAGGCAACAATAAACACTGGGGAAGATGTGGAGGAAAGGGAATGCTTGTGCACTCTCAGAACTGTAAGTTAGTATAATAACTATGGAGAACAGTTTTGTGGTTCCTCAAAAAACTAAATATAGAGCTACGATATGATCTGGCAATCCCACTGCTGGGTATATACCCAAAAGAAACGAAATCCCTATTTTGAAGAGATTTCTGCACTCCCATGTTTGTTGCAGCACTGTTCACAATAGCCAACATTTGGAAGCAACCTAAGCATCCATCAACAGATGAATGAATAAAGAAAATGTGGTACATTTTAAAATGTTAAGTGAAATGATAAGGCACAGAAAGACAAACATTGCATGTTCTCACTTATAAGTGAGAGCTGAACAATGAGAACACATGGACACAGGGAGGGGAATAATATACACTAGGCCCTGTTGGGGGGCAGAGTGGGAGGAGGGAGAGCATTAGGAAAAACAGCTAATGGATGCTGCACTTAATACCTGTGATGGGTTGACAGATGCAGCAAACCACCATGGTATGTTTACCTATGTAACAAACCTGCACATGCTGCACATGTACCCTGGAACTTAAAATTAATTTTTTTGTTTTGAGACCTAGTCTTACTCTGTCACCCAGGCTGGAGTGCAGTGGCTCAACCTTGGCTCACTGCAAGCTCCGCCTCCCAGGTTCAAGGGATTCTTCTGCCTCAGCCTCCTGAGTAGCTAGGATTACAGGCACCCGCCACTACATGTCCGGCTTATTTTTGTATTTTTAGTAGAGACATGTTTTCACCATGTTGGCCAGGCTGGTCTTGAACCTCTGACTTTAGGTGATTTGCCTACCTTGGTCTCCCAAAGTGCTGGGATTACAGGCTTGAGCCACCGAGTCAGCCGTTAAATTAATTTTAAAAATCAGAACAATTGAACTCAGGGAGATAGAGAGTAGAAGGATAGTTACCAGAGGCTGGAAAGGATAGCAGACCAAGTGGTGGGTGGGCATGGTTAATGGATAAAAGAAAAAGAAAGAATTAATAAGATCTAGTATTTGACAGCACAACAAGGTGACTACAGTAAATAATAATTTAATTGTACATTTTAAAATAACTAAAAGAGTATAATTAAATTGTTTGTAACATAAAGGATAAATATTTGAGGGGGTGGATATTCCATCTTCCATGATGTGATTATTATGCATTGCATGCCTGTATCAAAACATCTCATGTTCCCCATAAATATATATACCTATTATGTACCCAGAAAAATTAAAAATTAAAAAAAGAGATGCATGGCTCATATTCCAAGAGCTTTTAGAAATTATTGTTTTGAGAATGCTTTTATATAATGAGGATATATTGATTAAAAAACTATAACTCCTTATAATATATTAAATAGGTGCATATCATACATATGCATATCTCCAGCTCCATTTTAATGTCTCTATTTTACTAATAGATTTAGGTATAATTTTATTGTCTTTTCAGATAACTCATTTCTAATAACAGAATTTTAAAAATCAGTAATGTCTTACATGTTCAGAGGTTAATTATTTGATATTCAGTGTTCATAATTTGCTTTAAAAAGACTGATTTAAAACTTTAACTAAATTTGAAATTATTAAGAGACCACAGCCCACAATTGTTAAGACATACTTGAGAAAATGATTCCTATTTGTCCTCCAAGAATTTACAAATATGTCCCCATACAAGAGCCCCATAAAGGACTTAATATCCAAATATCAAAGGCATTGAATGTGATACTGCCACATTACCAGAACCCTAAACAATTATTTATGAGAAATTTTGACACCCAAATTATAAAATGATACACAAGCAACTTTTCCCAAGAAACTATTCTAAGAAATGTCAAATTGTATTTAATAAGCCAGTTGTAGAAATGTTTTAATTTTTTTTTAAATTTATTTATTTTACTTTAGGTGCATGCTGTATCTGGCATTTCTCCCCATGTTATCCCTCCCCACTCTCCCCTCCCTTCTCACCCCCCCCGTCTCTCCCCTACCCCCACCAACTGCCCCAGTGTTTGATGCTCCTCTCTCAAACATAACAAAAGTCATTTTAAAACACTAATTTTAATTTACAGGTGGCAATTATTCATTTCAGTAACCAATTATTCAACCACAATGAACTTCTGGAAAAACAAAGTTTTTCCAGAAGTTAACAAATTGAGTCGATTTTCATCAAATTATCTAAAATCAGCCAAAACTTAAAGACAATTTTATATTTATTCCCAAAGACCAAACACAAGGTTATAATTAATTGGGAATAAAAGAAATATTTTTTTTTTAATCCTCCAGATTTTTAAGAAATCCAAGGGAATTTAGTTTTTAGAAAGCCAGCATAGTTTCAAATAGCATTATCATTGATGTGGTAAATTATATGTCATTTAATAAAATGTATATTTAGAAAACAAAACAGCAATATAGGCAGATTTTTTTTAAAATTGTGTCAAATGCAAGATTAGAAAAAAACTTTTTAGTAAGAATAATCAGAAGTAAAAACAGTGTAACTTTATTTTTAACCAAAGTATTTTAAGTTCTTTCTTCCAACAAAAATTGAGTGCCTAATTCAATCATTTCCAGAACTATTTCTTTTAATATATAGAGAGAATATATGTATGAAACTATATATATATATTTATATATGTATATATATAAAACCAGATATAAATATTAATTCTCAAGTTTATACATTACATTATAAACATTTACTAAAAAATTGTAATGTAGGTGTTAGAAACTTAAAGAAAATGGCTATTTATAACATCCATGGATGCACCATATTAGTAATTAGATTTAGTCTAATAAGACATTAAAACCCCATTATTATAGGCTCAATTTTATTTTTGAAGTATGTTATTGAAGCAGAGGTTTTATCTTTAGTAGGATGAAAACATAAAACTTTCATAAGTGACTAAGTGTAGAGGGATATTTAACTAACTAAGGGAGTAACTAATTTTTAAGCCTGATGCTAGGACCCATGAACATCCATATACTAATCACTAATCACACACTATCCATATCTATTTAATACTGCAGAACCTCTGGAATCTTTTTGTTTGTTTCTTTGTTTGTTTAGAGACAGGGTCTCACTCTGTCGCCTAGGCTGCAGTGCAGCGGCACAATCGCTGCTCACTGCAGCTTTGACCTTGAGGCTCAAGCTGTCCTCCCAGAGGGTTTCTTTGTTGCTGAGACTACAGGTGCTCCCACCATGCCTGGCTAAATTTTTTATTTTTATTTTTTGTAGAGACAGGGATCTTGCTCTGCTGCCCAGGCTGGTCTCAAACTCCTGGGCTCAAGTAATCCTTCCACTTCAGCCTCCCAAAGTGTTGGGATTACAGGCATGTGCTGCTACATCCAGCCTTGATCTTTACTTCTTAATTATTTGTTGCTTAAGACAGAATCACTTGTAATTATTCAAGTGATTTCAATGTATTTCTTCAGATATATATAGCCATTATCAATTAATGAGGTTTTAATTATTGTGCTTGTTAATAAAATGCAGAAAATAAGAGAAGGAATTAGAGATATTATTCCCATAAATGGAGCGAATAAGAAAAATAATTTTAGAAAAAAGTTGATCAGCTGTAAAATGAAATTCACATGCATGCTTTCTAAATATATGTGAAAATAAACCAATAAGTATTTGTGGAAGAACATGAATCTGATAAAAATGCCTATGCCAAATGAATATTTCTCATTATATCAAAGTATAACTCTTCAGTCTTAGAACTGAAAGACTTTTTAATTTATTATCTAGCTATGAATACATCTTAATTTTGAAACATCTACAACAACAAAAACAAGAAAGAAAAGTACACCATGTTATTAGTTTGGTAGAGCTGAATTCAGGCAGACCTTTTGATATCAGTTTGACTGTTTCATATTTGTTACTGTATTATCCACATAAGATCTTACTAGGAGACAAAGTTACTCTGCCATAATGCCAGCTTGTAAATATTTGACATTGAGTCTCACAGAAACTTTCTAGGGACAGTGAACAAATGCCATAAGCAGTATTGCATCTGAGACAAAAGGGAATTAATTGAGAGTAACACCCAGAGGTACCACTGGCTGCTAAGAAGGATACGATCAGTGCCAGGAAACAGCACTGCACCTTTTATCATTTCTCCCATGATGCACCCTACTGACCACATGTCAACTGAAAACAAAAATGAAATGAAGATAAACAAGAACACAGGAATAGAACAACAAATAAATGAAAACACTGGGCTACCCATGCCATAGAGCAATAGCCTGACTTTTCACTGACTGGATGAGAGGCCAGTCCCATGATTATTAGTATTTTAAACAGTAGAAAGGGGAGCACACAGACTGTCAAAGCCCTTTTCTGTCATATAACTGAACTAACAATGCTGTCCAATGTTACCTAAAGTAGAATAATATTACATTGCAATTATAATTCAATGATTAATTTAGGTTTCGATTTAAAAGGTCTAATTTGCATTCATCTACTAGAATCCTACTGATTTTTATCATAAATTATTCTAGCTAGTGTTAATATGCAAATCGATTTCTTTTTTACTCTTGTATACATATTTGAATAAGAAAAAAGAAAAGCTGAGCTGCCAGCAACCTCAAAAGAGTTACTTTTAGAAAACACATTTACTCTTATTTATCAATAAAATACAGTTCCAGAAGTGAAAAGCCAGTTCAAGAATGAATGTTTCAGAATATGCTGTCTTAGTTTCATTGACTCCCATCAAAGGGGCATGTTTCTCAGCAGGAAGCCTTGTCTTATTCTTATAAACACAGTTGCTTTATAATGATAAGAAATGCTAGCTTTCAAAATGGGATGGTTCAACATGAAAAAAACATGTCTAAAGAGCTGATTCTTCTTCTGAGACTGTGAATGTAAAGAAACCTGGAATTCAAGGTGAAATTACAATGAATGATCTCTCTGCTATTGCCAGGTATCATCCAGAACTTAAAACCAGGAAGCCAGGGCAGAGTGCACACGGGGAGGGGCAAAATGGGGAAGGGTAAAGCAACAAAGGGGTATCTCTTTCTTGAGCTATACTTGGTTACTCATTTGTTTTACTCAAAAGTCAGAAAGAGAGATGGGGCATACTTATGAGGAAAAAAAAAATAAACCAGAAGAATGAGGGATGTTGAGGGGGAGCAAACAGGGAAAGGCATTAAGATAGCAGCACAATATAATTTTGCTCCACTTACTTTTCAAATTACATCTTGTAATTTGGCAGTGACCTTAAAGAGTTCCTCATGAGATTCATTCCAATGTGAAAATCTCACTTGGGTTAAACCCAAAGTTTCCATTGTTTGATTTAACACCTAAACAAAATGATCACTGCAAAGAAATGGTTACAGCTTTGAGGGCGATAAGCATACCCAAAGAAGCAAATTTGTTTGCTTCCAGTTTAGGAAAGCAACTGACATGCAAAAATATCAGGGAAAGATAGAGCAAACAGTTGTGTACTTCTTTATTATGAACGTGTTTATAATTTCAAGTAATATCTGTCTCACAACAGGTTGGTATTGAGAAATCTTTTATTAAAGAAAAAAAATCTCTGAAAAATATTTATTTTTAAATTGCAAGTATTCCTATCATACTGTCCAGAGACCAGTTTGACAAAATTGCTATTCATGGTATATCTGTATCTTATAGATGTTGTGGAAGAGATACACAAAAAATATTGAGACCAAAAAACTCGATGTGCAGTGTTTTCTCTTGCCTGTCTTCATTCAAACATTTAGAAAAAATGGATTCTGCCATCAAGCTGTCTGGGACTTAGGAAGCATCCATTTCTATTTCTTATTTAGTACAAAACTATTTTTTATAATATCTCTGGCAGATATACTCATCTTTTTCTACTAGAGAACCGACTCCATTGCTTTCTAACTGTGTAACCGTGGCCAGGTTACTTCTCTCTAAACCTCAATTTTATCCTCTAAAATATTGATGATAAACTGTATTTATTATGCAGAGTTTTATGAAAGACTTGAAAAGTTATGTCTGGTAAAGATCCTTGCACAATTCCCTGGTACATAGTGAATTCCCAATAAATATTATTTATGCATCATCATGTATTAAATAACATTAAAATTATATTTGGGAATTAAATATATATGGAAAAGGTTTATTTATTTTAAATTTACATAATTATATTGTATATTTACATCTATAATAAAGAAATCTTTCCAATGGAGGAAACTCACTGCTCACTAGGCAATCTCTTTTATTATTGAAACCACTTAGAAAGGCATCCTACATATTGAATCACATTGACTTTATGGAACTTCTCTTCACTATGTAAATAGGAATGACCTTGTTTCCTCATCCATATAATAACCTTAAAATATGTAACTACAACCTGTAATCCCTAACCATACCTCTCTTAAAACTGGCTGATTTTATCTTTCAGGCTAAAATCCCTTTTTGTGTGTGTGTTTGTTTTTGTTTTTACTGTTCTTCATATGCCTTTAAACAACAGCAACAGCAATAACAAGAGATGGCCTAAATGGAATTCTAGTCTCTGTGTTGCCTTAGCCTCAATTGGTTCTATGCAGTTGTTGATTTAATAACTGCTATTAATAACTGGTATATCTCCCAGTTCTCTTTTTTGTGTGGGGGATCTAGGGGATATTCCAATGTAAAATAACATTTATTTAAAATGTATCTTTAATAGATTTAATAGATCACAAAGCTGTTGCATAAAAACAATGCAGAGATAAAAGCTCTAGATCTGAAATTCTGATGTACATATTGAATTTCATTTTCTTTATTTTAATAAATCTTTCTGGGTGAAAATATCCTAGAACTCTTTCTAATTCCCATTTCAACTTTACTCATCATTCTCTCCCCAGAGCATATTTATATCTATGCTACCAAAGTGCTAAGCTTTGTGCCTAGAAATGATAAGCTCTATTACTTGAGTTACAAAAATTGAATATATACACATACATTTATGTGGATTTTTATGTACTCAAGACAGGATTATGGCCCAAGATAAAGCCATTGTACCAAAATTCATGAATTTGTCATCCCCACTAGCAAATAATATGTAATAAAAGAATTTTATATCAACTCCTATTGAACAGAAAGATGGTAAGCCTTCCCTCTACTGATTTATCTATATTGGGATACATAAATACACTAATATAATATGCATTTGTATATATTAGTGATATATATATTTTGCTAATCAAGGTAAGACTAGATTATTTTATGAAATTGTCAAGTATTACAATGAATAGAGACTGTGCATACACCTTATAAGTAATTAGGAAATTCAATCACTATTGGAAACTGGATTTTTATGCTTTCTGAGACAATCTGGTTTAGCATTTGGGTCTCTATAAGAGTTCTGCACACTTATGCTGACAAAGTAGAATTCTGCTGGCTTTTAAAATTCTGATTCATCACATTCTTCCATCATCATTCTATCATTTCCATAGGCAGAAGGCAGATTCATTTGCAATTGGAACACTCAGATAATTGAGTCACTTTCCTTAAAAGAAATGTTAAGTAAGTTTTGGTGTTACCAAAATATGGTTATTAATTTTCTGAGTGAGAATCTCTGAAAATTTTGCGTCATATTATTTGTCAGAAATTAGTTTGTACTAAATTATCTTTTTTTTATTTTTAACCAAGAGACAGACATGATGTAATGTAGGCCATGGAAGTAAAATCTAAATAAATGAAGAACTATATTGCTACTTCCACACTCAGTCTAATAGTTCAGATCACGATTCATGATTAAACCATTTGTGGATTACGTAAGCTTCTATTCTGGAAAATGTTTCCTATCTAGGAGATTATGTGGCTCTTTTAACATAATTTCTGAGACTTCTCCTTAACACACCTAAGTATATTTTCATTCAGCGTAGAATTTATACAAATTTTCTTCCAATGAATAACTCAACATATGATAGTAAGAATATTTAATATAGTTTTCTAAAATCAGAACACTGCTTTGAAAACTAGTTATGTAATAATTTTATTAAAATTGTTATAAAATTAAAAGCTATAAAATTAGAACATTTCTTTTAAAATTAGTTAACTGCCGGGCGCGGTGGCTCACGCCTGTAATCCCAGCACTTTGGGAGGCCGAGGCGGGTGGATCACGAGGTCAAGAGATCGAGACCATCCTGGTCAACACGGTGAAACCCCGTCTCTACTAAAAATACAAAAAATTAGCTGGGCATGGTGGCACATGCCTGTAATCCCAGCTACTCAGGAGGCTGAGGCAGGAGAATTGCCTGAACCCAGGAGGCGGAGGTTGCGGTGAGCCGAGATCGCGCCATTGCACTCCAGCCTGGGTAACAAGAGCGAAACTCCGTCCCAAAAAAAAAAAAAATAATAAAATAAAATTAGTTAACTAAGTTATATATCTAGTTATTTAACAAAAGGATGTTGTATTAAACTTCAGTTCAAAAATAGAATTCTAAGGATACTGACATACAAAAATAAACCAAGAATGTACATATTTTGCTCATGTGAATCTAAGTAAGAAAAATAAGCAACAATTCACAAACTTAATACTAAATATTGTAATGCCAGGAAATCAGAAAAAGACTTTCTCCTGAGTCTACCTATTATAAACTTGCTTTTATTTCTTTACAACCTCAGAATCTCCAGCTCCCCTTCTGGTGATTCCTGTCTCACATTTTCATAAAATAATAATAAAAGAGAAGAGTAGCAGGCACACTAGTGGTAAACATGTATTCTTTAAAATAAATGTATTCTTTTAAATACATTCAAATAATAAATAATTTTATTTTAAATATATATATATAATTATGTGCAATTTGCTTATAGATGTGAAAAAATACTTATTACATTTTTTCATCCTAACTTTATTTAAAGCCATACATTTTATATTGTTTTAAATAATCCTGTATCATCTTAATTGCAAGAAACAGAGTTAGACTATATAGTAAGTTATTAGTTGCAAAAGTTTATTAGGAATGAAGCACTGTTATTTCAAAGAGGTAAGAAGAGTTTAAAAATCTCTGTGCTAGATGGATATAACAATCTGTAACCACAAATTTTTGTTCATTTTACTTTGATCCTTCCTAATGTTCATATTTAAACTTATAAAGATATAGCATTCAGTTAATTTGAGGGTGTTTTCTTTATTTCTTCAAATACACTTTTGGGAAACCATTTACCTGTTCTTTAATCACTCGGCTCCCTGGCAAGGTTATATGTATATCCCATTCATCCTAAATGCAATTTCTTGTTCTTCAGAGGGAAGGGCACGAGGAGCTATTTTAGCAGTCCAGCTGTTATCTTTGGATATAATATACTTGAGGTCTAGAATTTTCAAATGAGTGTGGTGTGCCTGTTTTTAACTTTACCATATCCAGAGAATATTGGCCAAGAACTTAGTTAAAGGAACATCACAGGGTTTGCTCAAAGAAGGTGTTACCATTTGAAGTAGAATGGAAAAAATAAGGTTGAAGAATGCATCTCAAAGAAGGTTTGAGGAAAGGACTCATGAGAAGTATACTGGGACTATAGGAGCCTTTGATAATCAAGAAGATGGCATGCCCTGGTTGGGGTTTGGGGTGGGTGAAGGCAGTGAGTGACTGGATAGTTCTTAGAAAAAACTTCTAAGGAAGCATTGTAAAACTGCTTTCCTGTAAATTTTACTGAAAGGAACAAAATCTGAGTGAAGCTAAAGCCACTGATTTATCTGTTCTTTGGACTACATAAAGAAAATAATGGACTTGGCATGTTTACTACCCTCTAACTTGAAAGTCAGCATGGGTTGAAGAATGCTTAGTTAAGAATGTTTAGTAATACATTTAAATATGAATGTGCATTATAATATTGTATAAACTACATTATGTCAAAATATATGCTATGAAATATGTTTTAATCATAAAACTATAGTGAAAATTAAGTGTATGATAGTGTATGTATAATTAAGAAACATTTTATACAAGAAAAATAAGTATTAAGTGATCCTTTGGATATTACTTAGCAAACTAATAGGTGGAAAAGCAAATATGTATTGTTTATTTTGTTCAATTTTGTTTACTTTGCCAATATTCTAATTTAGTAACCAAGACAATTCCCTGTGATATCATCTAGATCCTATTAACCACCAAGAAATCCTAATAGTGTTCCTCAAAATGCAAAGATAGGGGAAATGTGGGAAAATGTGGAAATGCGGGAAAGTAGTTAAACTTCAGTCATCAATGACAATCTCATAAGATTCTCTGATTTGTCAAGACATTTTATTATTTTTGCTTAGGATTCAAGTTTAAAAGTTCTGTGAAGAGAGAAGAAAAATGTTGATTATAATGATAGTATTACCACATTATTTTTCAGCTTCAAAGTAATTTAGTATAAATTACTCTGAATAATTCTAGGTGAAAGTCATGAGAACCTCTGATTGTTTTTTGAAATTTCTGCAGAATCTTGGAAGTAGTCAAGGTATCAATTAGCATATACTTAGCTTTGATGTTGCTTCCAATAAATGTTAGACTCATTTCAATATGCTTAAAATTGTGTGATTCTTCTGCCCATAAATAGCCTGAATCAGCCCTCAGCCTTGTGTCTCATAGTCACAGTTTGGGAGGTTATCTGACTGCTCAATTGTTGGTAGGAAGCCCTGTACATAAAATGGTATTAATTTCATTTAAATATTAATAAAACAATTCCACTCAAAATTGTTTAATAGAGATTCCTATAGGTTTGCTTATTTTTAAAATTTAATTTAAAAATTAAGTCATAATTTTAATTATAGGTAAAATGAACTAAAAACCTAAATTCAAATGGAAACATTTTCAAAAAGGAAACTTTTATCTAACTTATTTCATTGGAAAATATTTACTCATACTTCAGTAAAATTTAACTTGAGCAAAAGGCTTTCCATCGTAGATGTCTTTACGTAATTTTTTAACTTTTAGGTCCACTTGCAGGGTCATTATCACATATGGCACTAGGCTATCAAAGCCTGCTATGCTATGTAATAATCACTTGAGATAAAGAAATACAGACTGCAAACCTTTATTATAGTCTATATTACTTATAATAAAGATTATTTAAATGTTTAGTTTCATACATATCAAGGATCTAAATGTTATGCATTTATTTTCACACAATTTAATTTCAGCTCTAAAAAAATGTTTCCAAAACAAACTAGGATAAAAAAGCGGGGGCTTCGAAGAGAACAATTTCTAATAGAAAATAGAATTATCCAACATGGTGCTGTTTTATTTGCTTGTTTGTTTGCTTGCTTTTCTGAAGGGTTAGATTAAGTTTAAAACTTTTCACTTTTTTCTCATTTTATTGGCTTTTAAATTTAATACTATCAAAATAGAAGAAAAGCAATCCTCATAAATGCCTGAAGAGCTAAATAAGATCTCAGAGAACAACCTCGCTACATGAAATCAAGTGACATGTAACAAAAAGTCACATGGAAATGAGAAAGTCTGTGGCTTTTTGCTTTCCACTGACAAGCGCATTGCAAAGATGTGGCTGTGCAACTTCACCCTGAGAATTGAGAGGTTCCTTTTTCATCTAAAATGTATTATACACCAAAGGCAAAAGCAAAAAGAAAACAATTCCTACTTTTGAATAAAGTCAGCACATTTAAATATGAATGTGCATTATAACATTGTTCAGATAAACTATGGTAGGTATATAATTGATCCCCAAACTATAGATATGTAATTTAAAGTGAAATGAATTTTCCTAAGTAGCCATATCAAATTTAATGATGAAAATGAGACTTCACACTATAGACAGGAAAGGAACATGGAGCAAACAGAGATTCAAGACTTTAAGATTGGTTATAAATAAATAGTTGCCATGTAGTTTTCTCATGTTCTAGAGCAGCACTGTCTAACAGAAAAATGACAGTCACATATGCCAATCATATACGTAGTTTTAAGTTTAATTTCCATATTAAAAAGAATGAAACAGCTGAGTTTAATTTTAACAACATATATATTTAACCCAATATATTTATAAATGCTATCACCTTAACACAATCTATATGATTATTAATCATATATTTTATATATTTTTAGAAATATATTCAAAATCTGCTATGCATTTAACAACAAAACACATTTCAATTTCAACTAGCTATAATTTCAAGTGCTGAATACCCACATGTACCTACTGGACAGTGCGGTTCTAGAATATGTCATTACTCTTACATTACTAGTGGAATTTAGAGACTATCTCATTAACAACCAGCAGAATGAATAAATGCCTACCTAAATAAAGCTTATTATGGTATCCATTTCTTCTTGAGTCAGGTTTTTGTTTTGTTTTGTTTTTTGTATTTGACTTTTTAAATAATAAAAATCATAACCTTTCTTAAATAATAAAAGGATTCCTTAATACACTTTCTTATCAATCAAATAGAATGGTTAATAGAGTTATGGGTCACGTGGTTAGTGCTAATTTCCAAAACATCCATATGTAATAAATACACTAAATTCAATCCCAGCTTATAATTGTTGAAATTGTCAATTATGGTTGTACTTAGATTTGCGCTAGTATTTGTAGTAAGGTATTTTTGTATTTTTAAAAGTATATTCTACTATTATATGTAAACTTTATTATCTGTATATTATAAACACATATCTGTACCTTTACAGAGTGAACTTTTGGCCATTTAAGAATGTTTCAGCTCATTTGATAATTCCAAATCATAGATAGCTCTAGAGAAAATTTCTGATGGACTCTATTGTAGGACTCAATAGAACTTAAATCAAAATTGCTTTATGAAATTATAAATTTATTTGGGAAAACAAGTATCTATGTGTATGTCACATCTCCAAGTCAAGTGAGATAAGTCTATTTTAAGTTCACCTGACCACCAGCAACTTGAACAATAATTACAGTTTTTAAATGTGGAAGTGCATATTTTGAGGAGGATATGTTATATTGACCTGTTAAAGATTTGATTTAGTGTTAAGAGTAATTTAAATCAGTGAAGCCATAGACAGAAGCTTAGAATGTCAGCAAGGAGAGAAATTTTATGCCTAAATATTGTAGAAGTACAAACTAGTTTTAGAAAGGAGATGGAAAATGACTTGCAAATATTATAGACAAAAATGACTTATTTTGCTAGTTATAAAGGTAAATATATTTTAATCATTAGGGATCTGGTGGCCTCTGTTATTAAGGAAAAGTAGCATTTCTAGTTTTAGTTGCAGGCAAGAAAGTAATTTTAGAAGAAAAAAGCCCATTGAAATTTAATTTAAAGAAATCATTCTGGTAGGTAGTCTTGAGTACTGGTCAGATTATAGAAATCATCACTTTTTTTCATTACAATAACACCACTTACCCAACTTTTTGCTTCTATCTTTACTCTCCTGGTAAAATCATTATGTTTTTAAAAGGGAGAGAGAACAAAACAGGTAAAGCTGTAGCAAAAGGTACAAGGATACAGTCCCTTCCTGGAAAGAGGATTTTGTGGCGAACCATTTCTCCCATAATGCATCCCACAGACCATATATCCACTAGAACAGGAGAGAGAGGGTAGTGAAGAAAAGGAAGGAAAGTAAAGTTAACTAAGATAATTGACTTCTGAAGGAGGAGGAAAAAGAACAGTTTGATTAAAAGTACAATTTTCACCTCCCACCAAAAGTTGGCCAAAAGGTGAATTAAAACCAGCACTATGCTATTACATAAACAGTGTCTAGTATGAGAACTCAAATTAATGTTTAAAAAACCATTACTTTGTGGGTGCCTTACATTGCCTCTCAATTGTACCACAACGTGGTGACATTGGTGACAGGGAAAACAATAGTTAAACCGAAGGTTCCATGGCAAGTAGGTGACAGCTAAAAGCCACCAAAGGGTTTTCTGGGTCATTTGCTGGATGTAGAGAAAACAATATTAACCTGTAGGGGTGGCTATTTTCATTTTCTATTTCATTCAGTTACAGAGAATAGGGCAACAAGAGACCACCTTTTTTTTTTTGGTGGCGGGGGGAGGGCAAAACAGGATAAATTCAACCAAATCCAAGAAACCAGGAAATGGCTGGAACTATGGTTTAGAGGCAAAAGAATTGGAATTCCGCATATTTGGGACTTAGCTTTTCCTTCAGAAGTTTTTCCTTGTAAATAAACATCAGTTTTAGTTTCTGTTTGAAATATTTCAAGAAAAAAGACATATGATGAATTAGCATATGTATAAAGGAGTCATCTGGAAGGAAAGTGAAAAAAGTATTAAAGGTGTTAAAAATTGTTATGTACATATATTTATTTCTAAATTGTCATACTTGTTAGGAAAACATGCTTTGCCTTTGCCTTGTCTTATCAATATTTACCCCCTTCCAACTTGCTTTGTATTATAGACAAAGGGAACCTTTGCTCCATGGGGAAGGTAGGTGGGGCTAGGTGCAGGGGACAGCAGGGCATGCCTGATGTGGGAGCAAGCAGGTTTTTCTGCATGATAACCTTCCCCCTATTGGTGGGAGGGCAGCACCAGGGTGCCAGGCAGCCCTTCTCCGTGGACTTAGAGAAGTCAAAAACCTAAGGCAGCAACTTGCAATTTCTTCTAGTGAGGGAAGGGAAAGGGATTTTAATACCAACTGTCTGTAGTACCAAGATCTGAAAAGCCCAAATAGGCAAATTCTGACCCCCCCACCCCACCCAGTCTCCTGTACATTCTTGATTCTTGACTTTGTTTCTCCTTTGACTTTTTAAAAATAACTTGCAAAGAAAGTATAAAAATGTCTTCTTTTCTGAATAAATTAGATGTGGTATTGCCTTGTGAGGAGGGCTAGATTGATCTCTTCTGAGTCAAAAGGTACCAGAACTCCAACATTGCCCACCAGGGTGAACCTGACCTTTATAAGAGCTGACTTTTTAACTTCGTCTATATAAATGCATATATACATTCTCTGTCTTCTAATCTA
Organism: Sapajus apella; assembly: GCF_009761245.1. Lineage (NCBI taxonomy): Eukaryota > Metazoa > Chordata > Mammalia > Primates > Cebidae > Sapajus > Sapajus apella. The sequence goes on along the minus strand of NW_022436985.1, from coordinate 11,697,928 downwards.
AGAGTATACAAAGAAGTTTCTGTAAACTTCAGTGGCCAGGGAATTTTCATTAAAGTACCCTGTAGCACCTGTACATAAAAATACACTGATTATTTTTATAGAATTTATAAAAATAGACTTAAAAACTAAATAGAATATAAAAATAAATATGAAAGGTACATTGAATACATATACAATGCTAATTTAAAACTATTTTAATTCCTAAGTGTATTGAATATATTTTTCAATACGGTACATTACTTGTAAGATATATTGTCATCAAAATAATACATTGCAATGGTTTCTAACACGTATTTAATAAATCCTTTGTTTTAATCAACAACAGTCAATTGTAATATATTTTTAAGATTCTTTCCATACCTTCATTCTAAAGTGTTCATGAATATTAGATTTTCTTTATGAAAGCAGTAGTGTCAAATTTGACATTTTCCTTTTTTACGATTTTTGGAATATATGAAGATTTACAGGCAATTGCTACTCTAAATATTTCTTACAGAGAAGCTTAAAGTATTACAGAAATTCTTATTCAATTTGAATAATTTGGATTATTTCAAAGTTGTCTGTGAAGATTTTCACTCCAAGGATTTGTGGCATCTTTTTTGCTTGTCTTTTTCTAGAACTAGAGCCATCAATCTGAGACACAACATAAAAGCCAAATGGCTAAATGTGGTAGATTCCTTCCTGCTTTCACACTTATGCTCAGCTGAGCTGCAACCCAAATAGCAATTTTTCTCAATATCTAGGCATGTGTGCCAATCAGTATCCACTTGACTGTTTAATCAGACTCCATTTAGAATTCTTTTTCACTATTATCATTTAGTGCTTTTCTAGCAAAGCTGACTTCTCAATAACACCCTTCACATTTTTAATGAGTGATTCTTACCAGTAGTATTCAAAAAAAAAAAAAAAAACCTGAATATGCTATCTGGCAGCCTACTTTATAAAAGCCTGTATATGAATGAGAACATTCCCCTTGGCTATCTAAAATGTATACTCGTTTTATTCATCGTTTTGATGCTGCTCTTCAGAAGCATCCCTACCGTTCTCCTTGTAGCCCATCCCCAGGATGACCTCGGGGGCTCTGTAATAACGTGTCACCACATATGGAGTCATCATGAAGCTTGTGCCTGCTGTCCTGGCCAGTCCAAAGTCCAGGATTTTCAATGTGCAATCAGACTTGACTACAATGTTACTTGGTTTTAAATCCTAACAACAGGGATAAGGGAAAAAATTAAAAGCCAGCATCAAGTGAAACATGTTATTTTCATTGACTCAATCAATATAGCCATCTTGCAGTAGCATTGATGAGGTCCCCCTTGCCTACAGAGCCCTAGATAAGGCAAATGCTTACTGCTACAAATAAGTTAACTATTAGTTTTTGGATTTAAAAAAATCCCCGGAAAGATTTTCAAACCCAGAAAGGAATTGTATTATCATTTACACAATTTACACTAATCTTGGGAAGAGGTTTTAGAAAAAAAAATATCATTTACTGTCTTCTGTTAGGTTTCTCCTTAGGACAATATAAATCAACTTATATATCATTTCTAGGCCTGACAGAAGAGGAGATCAGGGCAGCTGTGTTTATGCTACCAGAAACAACTATGGAAATGAATTGGCTTATTTCAGTTGTAAGTATGACCTCTGCCAATCAAGGAGCTGAAAGCATAAGGCTTCTAAGAAACGGTCTCAATGAGCCGAAACATAACATTCAACAAACTCAACCTCAATATAACTAGAATTTTCTTCTACAACTAGTGAACTAGGTACTAATTTTAGTATCAAATAAATGAGGAAGTATATTATGTTTGACCAATACCCCTGTATAAAGAAAATAATCTACAGTTACTCTTCCTCTTCTCTTAAAGCATTTTCATTGTAATCCTAGAGAAGGTATTCTTACCCTGTGAATAATTCCAGCAGAGTGGAGGTGCTTAATGCCACACAACATTTGGTACAGCAGGTAAGACATTCGCTCGTGGTCTAATTCCATCTGGATCACTTGACATAAGTTGGCATCCATCAGTTCCATTACTAAATAACTAGAAGAGTAAATCCACAATGTTAGTTCCAGATCACAAGATCGATGAAGTCCTTTGATTTAGTCAGAATTCTCTCCTAACTCTGTACGTCCTCTGAACTTCCTAGCTCTGACTTTGACAGAATCAAGAATATGAAAATTTCCAGGTATTGCATGTGTGTTAGCTACAGGAACCCTACCATAAGGTTGCTAGTAGAAGCAGCATTTATTAGTGTGTGGTTCGTCCCCATAGATTTTTTACCTTAATTTTGCTCTCACTTTCCCTTGCATTCCCTCAACTATTTCTTGAGTACTATAATTACAAATAAGAAAAAAATTCAAGACAGCCTCTTCCATTAAATTCAATGCATCTGCATTAAACACAAGGTGCTAGGGAACCACTTCCTCTCCTCCATCTGTTGTCACTTCTGGTTAGACCCTTTGCACAAAATCAATGGCACTACAAAAATCAAAAGAGTAAAGATAATTTTCATGTCCCTTTTATTACTATTTCTTCAGGTGAATTAACTCATTGTAGAAAGTTCATGGAAACTATTAATAATCATAAATAAATAAGCCTTACCTGATTGACCAAGAGCATGGAACAACTAAGTATATAAAGCCACAAGGCCAAAAGGAGGCAGGATATCTTTCCAGTAAATAACACCAATCTCCTCTACCTATCAATGGACCCCTTTCATTTACTGCCACCTCTTACCTCTTTTTGATCAGTACAAGGATTTCAACTCTCTCTCTCTTTCTCTCTCTCTCTGTGTGTGTGTGTGTGTGTGTGTGTGTGATCTTCCCTTGGACTGTTTGAGTGTTGTGCTATCTCTTCCTTCAGGAGTTTTGAGTTTTGTTACTTACACATCTTGGAACTCCTCCAGCGTTTTCTGGGGTGTGAAGACATTTAATAAACTAATGATCTGAAAGAGAGTGGAAGGGGCAGAGGAAAGAGAGAAAGAAAAAAGGGAGAGAATGTATTATTTTAAAATTTTACTTCAACTCAAAGTCACTACTGCTATGGTGAAAATAGAGAAGCTGGAAAAATTTCTGGAGCTGTCTCATAGATGATCTGTCTTAAAGTTAATAATGAAGCTAAAAAGCTCAATTCTTGAGCAGAAGAGTCAGAGAGATGCATAATTGTTACAATGCTTTCAAGTGTGATTCCTCGTGGCAGAATATAGGCCTTTGTGGGATGAAACAACAAAAAAAGAAATGCTATGTGAGAAGAGAGATGGCAGGAAAACACTCAATGAGACCTAGCCGTGGGATACTTCTCCAGATGAACAAACTGGTGTTCTTCTTCATGATTTTTTGTGTTGGTACTTCTTTTTTTTACTTCTACCTCACATTCAAATATTACTTAAACTAATGCTCCAATAATATGTGTGGGGAAAGATGCATTCTAGAAGATATCAATGATGAATTTAGCAGAAAATTATTTAAAAGTTATGTAAATTCAGTTAGAAGTTTTTTGTTTCCTGCTTTATTTTATATATTAGCTAGTAAAGAAATTTACCTTCTAGCATAAGCAAATTTTGTAAAAACACTTTGTCACATTTCCAAATAGATTGCATACATCAATAACTCAAAATGGGCTTTCGACTAAATATTCTGTACTAACATACCAGTAGGAAATGAAAATAAAAACATAAAGATAACAATCTTATATTCACAATATAGTTGCAACTATTTTATAAAAACTGGATAAGTACAAGGTCAAGTACTTCAAATCACCAATCAATGAATTTCAGTAAACTTTATAAATGATATAAAAACATGTAGAGTAATAAACACAAAACAAAATTAGTTTAAACAGCTGAAAATTTGACTCAATTCTATGGAATGTTTTATGCCTCAAGTAGTTTTAACTTGTTGAGAAATTATTGACAAAAAAGAATCACAGTACCATCCAATATTTTCTAGTATACATATTTATAGCAATAGTTGTAATATAGTAACATGCAAATTCGTGAAGCATTCCACATTTAAAAATAAAACAAGACTATCTCTTCTAAAGCAAACTTGTAGTGTGGAATATTCATACAGAAATATAATTATTTTAAAATTATCTTTAAAACTTGCTATTAAAGGGCCATGTTATTGTGTATTCTCATAGCATCTCAGTGCCAGTGAGTGTTGAAAATGCCTATGAAGTCCATCTTTCATTGGAACATCTACAGTGGGTCCATTTCTCTAGGACTTTATCAATTTTATACAGTAATTTATTTCATTTTGATATTTGTTCAAACAAAAACATTGAAGACTGTGTATAGAGCACACATTACACCCACACAAACATTCACATGAACACTCCTTGAAAATGGAAAAACGCTAACCCAGATCATCTGGTGAACAAATAATCTAGATAATCTAAAAAAAACCTAGAAAATAGCATTATAATTTTAAATAAATCAAGATTTATCATCCTAAAACATAATTTTTCAAGATCTATTCCCTACTGTAGGTTCTTATTTTCCCGTTTCCTATGACCTTGATTTCTCACTTTTTACCCTTTGAGAATTTATCCTCTATCCTTCCTTTGCTCTCTTATAAATTCTAATTCCTACCAATAGCCAATTTAAAACATGCATCTGTAGGAGATTATCACAGCTATTTCCATTTTAATTCAACAGTTTCCAGATAGGAATCTAAGTTCTTTTATCCTATCACCTTGAGACACACAGATGTGAATCCATGCTTGTCAGGCCTCACAATCACTAGTTCCTAGAATTGAATATTTATTTTCTTTTTTTAAAATAAGAATTCTAATCTAATTTTCAGCTGATAAGAAATACAGATAACGGGATCAAACTAACACCATAAAGAAGTATTTTCTAAACAGATTTTCCTCACTATTATTAAAGATTAATGGGATTACTTTACCCTTCCTTTGCTTTCCACAGTATTAAGAGTTCTATATTCTTATTAACGTGGAATTTACACTTGGTTGCAAGTGAATTTCCTTTTCATAAAACATTCCAGAAATGTGTTTATGTAGACTTCTACATACATCCATACACAAATAAAAGGAAGGTAGCAGGTGGGATGCTATTTATAAACTATCACTGCAATCTGGAACTCTTTTTTAGGCTTCCTAAATATGAGACCTCAACATTTCAGTCTAGAATGGGAAGTATTATTCTCTCAAACTGGCCAAGTAAGTGGGCATTTCTCCACACTGTATTGCATTACAGGGTCTGGAATGAGGATGAATTAATTGCATGGAAAGTTTTCCATTGCTTGTATCCATTCATTTTCCATTGCCCATGTTATGTTCCATCCTCCCTGGTATAACAGAATGTCTTGTATCGATCATGTGGCTAATCTTGCCCTTACCTTTATTTAACATACTGAAAGAACAAATTACTTTAGTATATAACTCTTTCTATTATTTCTGTATTCCTTTCTAGAAGTCTCATGTTTGTTGCATGGCCATATTAATTGTGGGTGTGCAGTTCATAAAATTTCCATTTCTTAGTGAGGTCTTTGCTGCTCAGCCTATTTAAAGGGCAAACCTACCCCACCAACACTGACCAGCATTTTAAAATCTTCCTTCTTTGCTTTGCTTTGCTTTGCTATACTTAATAGAACTTACCTTCACCTGACATTTTACATATTGACCTATCTTATTGTGGATCTCCTTGTTCTTGCCAATAGAGCATCAGCTCCACATGGATGGGGATTTGTCTGTTTTTTTCACTGTTGTGTCAACATCCAGACCATCTAGATCTGTGCCTGGCACATTTTATTCATTCAGCACATACATGTCAAAAGACCGAATTTAAAAATCATCAGGGTAGAGTAATAGAGGAAAAGAGAAATACTGTCATGGGGCCTGAATCTGCATATTTGCCTTCCAAATATCTTTCAACTTAATACTAATACATTTGTGTCTTCTCAGTGCCACTGGTAGATGGCTAGCACTAGGACAAGATCCATGGTTTATAAAACCACACTGGTAATGTGAGAACTTTGTAGGAAGTTATTATAGCTATTATACTTTATAATGATTTTACTTACAATAAAATTTTTTTTGATTTTTAAGAAAATAAAATTTTATTTATAATAATTCATAATTTATTATTATGTATTTATATGTAAAGTATATTCAATATATTTATTATAACTTATTTATTAATAAACATTTTCCTTAAAATAATGAATTATCCCCTATTTATCTTTACTAAGAAGTGGAGCACAGAAAGAATTCTACTGGTCTCAGCCTGTGATTGAAGGAGCCTAGATTCTGAAGTGTAAAAAGTCCTTTAATGGTCTACCCAGCTGAGTTCCGATGAGAAAAAACTCTTGATCCTGTTCTCAAGTGCTTTACAAATATGTGCTTGCATATTTGCCCAGCCCTGAAATAAACAATGCCAACACAAAGTGGATTCACTGAACAATTGGAGGCCACTACTAGACTACAGTTGAAACAAAAAGGAGGTAACATGAATAAAACTCAAATGTTAGCAATTAAATCTAAATTATAAAGAAATGTAGCATGGTGCTTTGTAGGTTTTTTATTTTTTATTTTATTTTATTTTATTTTTTTGGTTTTGCTTCTCTTGCTTCTTTTTTGGAATGCATGAAACTCTCAATTTGGAGCAAGATAACCAAATATGGTAAATTTTCTAACTAGGGAAATTTTATAAAATTCATCACTTCCACCTCATATGGTTGTTAGGTGATTTTTAAGCAGAAAGCTACCATGAGGACAAGGAAATCAAATGTAGCATATTGGCAGGATAAACAATCTTAAGAGGCAGAAATAGCAAAGGAAAGAAAGCCTTTCTTACTCAAGTACAGATTTCTTTTTCCAGTCTCACAAACTCCCATTGCCAGAAATTTAAAAATAACAAAACTCACGTTTTTATGGTTCACACACTTCATGAGGACCAGCTCCCGGTATGCTCTCTTGGCATGTGTTTGGTTCTGAAAGGGTCTGCTGAGCTTCTTAATAGCCACATTTCTGTCAAGGACAGCATCATACGCGGCACTGCAGAGATCCAAAAGCAACTCAGAATTAAGAACACAAGATTCCTTAGAACTCTTGCCTACCTGACTAAGGATACAGGTAAAGAAAAGACTATTTTGGAACCTTACTCAGATACTGTCTGTGCTGGTCACATGCCAATCAGGCTGTAAGTAAAGATATGAGTAACTGGTATAAGAATATTCTACATGCTAGGAGGATGAAGAAGAGTTGAAGAAAGGGAAGCAGAAGGGGAGAAGGAGGAGAAGAGGGCAAAGGAGAAGAAAAAGATCTTACTAAGAATATAGCACATAATTGCATCATTAAGTGGGTGGAAAAAAGAAGTAAGACAATAATTCAAATTTCCCACTAGCCATGTGACTATGACAAATCATTTAATCTCTCTGAGCTTGAATTTCTCATCTGTTAATATATGATATTTAATTTTTTATATCTATAAAACTTCATTGTTCTTTGGTTGTTTTAAATGAATATGTTTTATTTACCCATTCATAAGAACCAGGTGTTTTGTTTGTTTGTTTTTGTTTTTTAGAAACAGAGTCTCACTATGTTCCCCAGGCTGGTCTTGAACTCCTGAGCTCAAGCTAACCTCCTGCCTCAGCCTCCCTAGTAGCTGGGACTAAAGCCACATACCATGGCACCCAACTAAGAACCAATTTTTAAGGTGTGATGTTAATTGCCATAAAAGCACAGGTGGGTGGATGATCACAGTGCGCTCTAACAATAACAAAGCTCAAAATAAGAAATGCAATCAGAGGGAGTTTTAGAAACATAAATAACTGCATTTAAATACAAAGACAAAAATAAATGCTATTCACATGTGAAGCTTTCAAACCAAGAATAAAAATTTATAATGCTTTGAAAAAGCAATCTAAATATTTGGTGCTATTTCTCTCATATGAATAGTACATGAGTTTAGAGATGAAATGAGAAAATGAGAGAGGCCCTTTTTGCCATTATACTTAATGGTGGACTCACAAAATATCTGTGCCCCATCCCTGAGACTTTGAGTTCTGTTGGGTTTCGTCTTAGTTGCCAGGGGGAAATGCAAAACCAGAACCCACTACAACTGAACTACCAAATTAGAAGTAACATTGACCATTGAAGGCTCATGCCACAGAACTAGGAGCCAAAAATGGAATTGCTGTACTGTAAGACAATGATAGATTCACAAAATAAGGTTGAAAAAGTCTTAGAGTTCACCTGGTCTATACCTCCATTTAATAATCATTCCTCTCTAAAATATGTCCATGAAAAGTTTCACCAGTCTCTGCTTGCACACCTCCAAAAACATGGAAATCATTATATCCAAGCAGCTCTTTCTCTTGTTGGGCAGCTTTGAGAATAGAAATGCCATCATTCTGATAAGCAGAGTTATCTTTCTGCCATTTCCACTGACTACTGTTAGTCCTGCCTTCCAGGAAAACTCAAAAGAAAATGTTTCCTTTCCGTTATTAACCATAATATACGAAATCTATTAAAAGGCTGCACACAATGCCTGACCTAGAGTATACACTCAGTAACTCTTAGCTTTTAGCATTTTTCACCTAAGTCTTTTCTTTCTTAAATTAAATATTACCAGTCCTCTACCACCACTTGTTGGAATGTGGTTTCAAGTCCCATCACCATCTGGTCAGTTTTCTCTGAATAAATTCATGTGTCAATATGCACTGAAAATATGGATCCTGTACTAAATAAATATTGCTACTCTGGGTATAGAGTGTAACTGAAGATTAGGGTAGAGCTAGTAACTCCTTCATTCATTCCTTTACTCATTCATTCAACAATCCTATTCTGACATAGTTAATACAGCTAAGTCTTTCCTGGATTTCTTTAATAATGACATCCCACACTATTTTTTTTTTCACTTTAAAAAAAAATTTATTTTATATTAAGTTGCTGTGCAGAATGTGCAGGTTTGTTACATAGGATAATGTGTGACATGGTGGTTTGCTGCACCTATCAACCCATCACCTGAGTATTAATCCCAGCATGCATTAGCTGTTTTTCCCAGTGCTCTCCCTCCTCTGCTTCCTGGCCCCAACAGACCCCAATGTGTGTGGTTCTCCTCCCCGTGTCCACGTCTTCTCATTGTTCAGCTCCCATTTAAAAGTGAGAACATGCAGTGTTTGGTTTTCTGTTCCTGTGTTAGCTTGTTGAAGATAATGGCTTCCAGCTCCATCTATGTCCCTGCAAAAGACAGGATGTCATTCCTTTTTATGACTGCATAGTATTTCATGGTGTATATGTACCACATTTTCTTTATTCAATCTATCATTGATGGGCATTTGGGTTGATTCCACATCTTTGCTACTGTGCTTCAATGAACATATATGTGCATGTATCTTGATAACAGAATGATTTATATTTTTTTGAGTATATACCCTGTAATGGGATTGCTGGGTCAAATTATATTTCTGCTTCTAGGTCTCTGAGGAATGCCACACTGTCTTCCACAATGATTAAGCTAATTTACATTCCCACCAACAGTGTAAAAGCATTCCTATCTGCAGCCTCACCAGCATCTTTTATTTCTTAACTTTTTAGTAATTATCATTATGAATGGCATAAGATGGTATCTCATTGTGGTTTTGATTTGCATTTCTCTGATGACCAGCAATGTTGAGCATTTTTTCATGTTTGTTGGCCACATAAATGTCTTCTTTTAAGAAGTGTCTATTCATGTCCTTTGCCTACTTTTTAATGGGATTGTTCTGTTTTTTTCTTGTAAATCTGTTTAAGTTTCTTGTAGACTCTGGATATTAGATCTTTATAAGATGGATAGATTGCAAAAGTTTTCTCCTATTCTATAGGTTGTCTGTTTGCTCTGATGATAGTTTCTTTTGCCGTGCAGAAACCCTTTAGTTTAATTAGATCCCATTTGTCATTTTTTGCTTTTGTTACAATTGCTTTTGCCTTTTCATCAGGAAAACTTTGCACATGCCTATGCCCTGCATCGTGTTGCCTAGATTTTCTTCTAGCGTTTTTATTGTTTTGGGTTTTACATTTAAATCTTTAATCCATCTTGAGTTAATTTTTGTATAAGATGTAAGGAAGAGGTCCAGTTCAATTTTCTGCATGTGGCTAGTCAGTTTTCCCAGCACCATTTATTAAATAGGAAATCCTCTCTCTCCATTGCTTGTTTTTGTCTGATTTATCAAAGATCAGATTATTGTAGATGTGTAGTCTTATTTCTGAGCTCTCTATTCTGTTCCATTGGTCTATGCATCCTTTTTTTTTTTTTTTTTGGTACCAGTACCATGCTGTTTTGGTTATTTGCAGTCTTATAGTATTGTTTGAAGTCAGGTAGTGTGATGTCTTCAGCTTTGCTCTTTTCGCTTAGAATTGTCTTGGCTATTGGGCTCTTTTTTGGTTCCATATGAAGTTTTAAATAGCTTTTTCTAATTCTGTGAAGAATGTCCATGGTAGTTTAATGGGAATTACATTGAATCTATTAATTACTTTGGGCATTATGGTCATTTTCATGATATTCGGTCTCCCTATCCATGAGCACGGAATGCTTTTTCATTTGTTTGTGTCCTGATTTCCTTGAGCAGTCATTTGTAGTTCTCTTTGAAGAAGTCCTTCACATCCCTTGTTAGCTGTATTCCTAAGTATTTTATTCTCTTTGTAGCAATTGTGAATGGGAGTTCATTCATGATCTGGCTCTCTGCTCGTCTGTTGATGATGTATAGGAATGCTTGTGACTTTTGCACATTAAATTTGTATCCTGAAACTGCTAAAGTCACTTATCAGCATAAGGAGCTTTTGGGCTGAGATGATGGTGTTTTCTAGATATAGGATTATGTCATTTGCAAACAAAGACAATTTAATTTCCTCTCTTCTTATTTGAATACCCTCTATTTCTTTCTCTTGTATCATTGTCCTGGCCAGAATTTCCAATATTATGTTGAATAGGAGAGGTGAGAGAGGGCACCCTTGTCTTGTGTTAACTTTCAGGGGGAATGCTTCCAGCTTTTGCCCATTCAGTAAGATAGTGGCTGTGGGTTTGCTGTAAATGGCTCTGATTATTTTGAGGTATGTTCCCTCGATACTTAGTTTATTGAGAGCTTTATTTAACATGAAGTGATGTTAAATTTTACTGAAAGCCTTTTTGAGATAATCATGTGGTTTTTATCTTTAGCTTTGTTTGATGTAATGAATTGCATTTATTGATTTGCGTATGTTAAAGCAGCCTTGCATCTGGGGATGAAACCAACTTGATTGTAGTGAATAAGCTTTTGAATATGTTACTGGACTCAGTTTGCCAGTATCTTATTGAGGATTTTTGCATCAATGTTAATGAGGGATATTGGCCTGAAGTTTTCTTTTTTTGGTTATAACTCTGCCTGGTTTTGGTATCAGGATAATGCTGGCCTCATGAAATGAGTTAGGGAGGAGTCCCTCCTTTTCAATTGTTTGGACTAGTTTCAGAAGAAATAGTACCAGCTCCTCTTTGTCCCTCTGGTAGAATTCAGCTGTAAATCCATCTGGGCTTTTTTTTGGTTGGTAGGCTATTTATTACTGCCTCAATTTCAGAACTTATTACTGGTCTATTCAAAGATTCAGCTTCTTCCTGGTTCAATCTTGGGAGGACGTCTGTGTTCAGGAATTTATCTGTTTCTTCTAGATTTTCTAGTTTATTTGTGTAGAGGTGTTTATAGTATTCTCTGAAGGTAGTTCATATTTCTGTGGAGTGATATCTCCTTTGTCATTTTTTATTGTGTCTATTTGATTATTCTCTCTCATCTTCTTTATTAGTCTAGCTAGTGGTCTATCTATTTCATTAATTTTTCAAAAAAACAGATCCTGATTCATTGATTTTTTTGATGGATTTTTTTTTCTCAATCTCCTTTAGTTCTGCTCTGAGCTTGGTTATCTCTTGTCTTCTGCTAGCTTTGGAGTTTGTTTGCTCTTTGTTCTCTAGTTCTTTCGGTTGTGATGTTAAGGTGTCAATTTAAGATCTTTCTAGCTTTTTGATGTGGGCACTTAGAGCTATAAATTTCCCTCTTAACACCACTTTAGCTGCATCCCAAAGATTCTGGTATGTTGTCTCTTTGTTCTCATTGGTTTCAAAGAACTGCCTGATTTCTGCCTTAATTTCATTATTTACTCAGGAGTCATTCAGGAGCAGGTTGTTCAACTTTCTCATAGTTGTGTGGTTTTGAATGGGGTTCTTAATCTTGGGTTCTAATTTCATTGTGCTGTGGTCTGGAAGACCATTTGTTATGATTTCAGTTCTTTTGTATTTGCCGAAGAGTATTTTACTTCTAATTATGTGATCAATTTTAGGGTAAGTGCCATATGGCACTAAGAAGAATATACATTCTGTTGTTTTGGGGTGGAAAGTTCTGTCAAAATCTATTGGGTCCACTTGATCCAGAGCTGAGTTCAAGCCCTGAATATCCTTGCCAATTTTTTGTCTCGACGACCTGTCTAATATTGACAACGGGTTGTTAAATTTCCCACTATTATTGTGTAGGAGTCTAAGTCTCTTTGAAGGTCTCCAAGAACTTGTTTTATGAAATTATGTCCTCCTGTATTGAGTGCATATATATTGAGAATAGTTAGCTCTTCTTGTTGAATTAAACCCTTTACCATTATGTAATGTCCTTCTTTGCCTTCTTTGATCTTTGTTGGTTTAAAGTCTGTTTTTCAGAAACCAGGATTGCAACCCCAGCCTTTTCCTGCTTTCCATTTACTTAGTAAACTTTCCTCCATCCTTTTATTTTGAGCCTATGTGTATCTGTGCACAGAGGTTGGTCTCTTGAATATAGCACACTGATGGGTCTCATCTTTTTATCCAGTTTGCCATTCTGTGTCTTTTAATTAGGGCATTTAGCACATTTACATTTAAGGTTAATATTGTTATGTGTGAATTTGATCCTGTTATCATAATGCTGGCTGGTTATTTTGCAGACTTGTTAATGTGGTTGCTATATAGCGTCATTGTTCAGTGTACTTCAACATATTTTTGTAGTGGCTGGTAATGGTTTTTCCTTTTCATATTTAGTGCTTCCTTCAGGAGTTCCTGTAAGGCAGGCCTGGTGGTGGCAAATTCCCTCAGTATTTGCTTGTCTACAAAGGCCAGATATAAAATTCTGGGTTAGAAACTCTTTTCTTTAAGAATGTTGCATGTTTCTTCAGGCTTGTAAGGTTTCTGCTGAGAGGTCTGTTGTTAGTCTGATGGGTGTCCCTTTGTAGGTGATCTGGCCGTTCTCTTTGGCTGACCTTAAGATTTTTTCCTTCATTTTGACCTTGGAGAATTTGATGATTATGTGTCTTGGAGTTGATCTTCTCATGGAGTGTCTCACTGGGGTTCTTTGGATTTCCTGAATTTGAATATTGGTCTGTCTTACTGGGTTGGAGATGTTCTCCTGAATTACATTGGGAAGTATGTTTTCCAACTTGCTTCCATTCTCCCTTTCTCTTTCAGTTGCTCCAATAAGTCACAGGTTTGGTCTTTTTACATAATCCCATAGTTCTCAGAGGTTTTGTTCATTCATTTTTATTCTTTTTTCTCTAGCCTTGCCTGCCTATCTTATTTCAGCAAGATAGTCTTCAAGCTCTGAGATCCTTTCCTCTGCTTGGTCTATTTGGCTAGTGATACTGGTGGTTAAATTGTGAAGTTCTTTTCAGCTCCATCAGGTCATTTATGTTCCTCTCTAAACTGGTTATTCTGATTAACAGCTCCTGTAATGTTTTATCATGGTTCTTAGCTTCTTTGAATTGGGTTAGAACAAATTCCTTTAGCGCAGCAAAGTTCATTATTGCCCACCTTTTGAAGACTACTTCTTTAACTCATCTGTTGCAGCCTCAGCCCAGTTATGTGCCCACTCTGGAGAGGTGTTGCCTTCATTTGGGGGAGAAGAGGCATTCTGGCTTTTTGAGTTTTCAGCATTTTTGCATTGATTCTTTCAAATCTTCATGGGTTTTTCTACCTTTGATGTTTGATGCTGCTGTCCGTTGGAAGGGGTTTTGGTGGGATCTTTTTTGTTGAGGTGGTTGTTGTTGCTTTCTGTTTCTTTGTTTTTCTTTTAACAGTCTGGCCCAACTTCCATAAGACTGCTGTGGTTTAATGGTGGACCACTCCAGACCCAGTTCACCTGGGTCCCTCCTTGGAGGTATCACCAGTGGAGGCTGCCAAACAGCAAAGATGGCTGCCTGCTCCTTCCTCTGGAAGCTCCATCCCAGAGGGGCATCAAGCTGATGCTGGCCAGAATAATGCTGTATGAGGTGTCTGGTGACTCCTGATGGGACGTCTCACTCAGTCAGGAGGCCTGGGATAAGGGACCTGCTTAAAGAAGCAGACTGGCTGCCCCTTGGCTGAGCAGGTTGGACTGTGCTGGGGAGAATCCCCCTCATGTGGACTACCAGCGAAGACTAGGTCCCTCCAAACTGTGAGACAGTGGCCGCCCATCCCCTCAGGGGCTCCTTCCCAGGGTTATCAGAGCTCTGTCTGAAAACTCCTGGCTGGAGTTGCTACAATTCCTGTGGGGAGCCCTGCCCAGTGAGGAGGGATGGATACAGGTCCCACCTAAGGAAGCAATCTGACCACAATCTGCCACAGCCACTGTGCTGTGCTGTGGGGAATTTCTCTCAGTCCAAACCACCCAGTCTTCCTGACACCAGCAGGAAAAAATGGCCAACTGGAGTCGCAGTGATGGTTGGGTGGCTACTCCTTCCCTCAGGAACTCGGCTGTCTTAGGCATCATCAAGCCTGCTGCCACTGGTCGCAACCTGAACAGGTGGCACAGCTCTGTGCTGGAGACCAAAGGCCCTGGTGATGTGGGCTCATGAGGGGATCTTCTGATCCACAAGATGTACAGATCCGTGGAAAAAGCATGGTTTTCCAGGCAAGGCAACACGGTCACTCACCACCTCTCTTGGCTGGGTGGGGGAGTTTCCCTTACCCCATGTAGCTCTTGGATCATGACTCCACTCTGCTTTTCCTCAATCTGTGGGGTCACACCAACTGCCTAGTCAGTTCCAGTAAGAAAACCTGGATATCTCAGCTGATGAAGCAAGATTCACTCACTGTTTTCATTCTTCTTGGTAGGAGCCACAGACAGGAGATGCTTCTAATTGGCCATCTTGGCTCCTCTCTCTCCATCCCACCCTATTGACTCACAGTGAGCCTATGTTAATTTAAAAAACTCTATCTTAAAAATCTTATGCTACTCTTACACTAATATGTCAGCACTGGTGCTTCTGTTCTTGTGTTTGTTCTTTTTCACCTACCAGTGGCAGCACAGATACAGTCAAATGGGCATGTATCTTACAGGTAATATATAAGGGCAAAAGTAGATTTGGAAACACAAGAATTAAACTTATCTTCTAAGGTTAAGTCATTGTATTTGCAGAAAGTTGAGCAATCACCTCAAAGACAAGGACTAAATCTTAAGCCAAAATTAACTTAGCTGAAATTATTAAAATGCCAAAAGAAAGAATGGCAATCAGTCATGAAGGCATATAAAGGAGTTGGAGAGGCAAACTCTGGCACTGCTTGGCCAAATAAGAAAATGCCCTTCCAGGTGAGTCCAGAGATCTAGTCAGCCAGGCAGATGGATACATTCATATTGTGATTGTCAGAAACTACAGCCAGTTAGCATTCTAATCAGAGTCTCCTTGGGCTGATTCTATCCTCTACAGTCAACATTCTAAATCAGGCTCTTATTCAGGATATATGTATAAGAATATTGTCTATATTTGGTCAGCCTGTTACACCTGTCATAATTTTAAAAATTGGCATCTGGTTTTATATGTGAGATGGTAGTGAGGCTTGTCAATGTAAGTTTGAGCCCCTGAGATATTGACCAGATCACGCGAGACAGTGGTCCATCCCCCTACCTCATGTGGCATAACTGAGAAAATGCCACCCTCTAGGGTTTCCTGGCAGGCAAATAACTAGACAGTTCTCCTGGAAACATTGTGGCATTCTCCCTCTGTCGGGGTACTTCCTCCTCGAAGCAATTTTAGATATGAATGTCAGCTCTGCTGCTTACTAAATGTGAGCAAGTTATTTACTCTTTGGGACATCAGTTTCCTCATACTTAAAATGAAGAGAATAACAACTTGACAAGTTTGTTGTAAGGAGTAACAGAGTTAATAACGTATAGAGAGTGCCTCACCTAGAGTGAGCACTGAGTAAATGATGGCTATTGCTATTTTTAAAATCAATGTTCTTCCCAGATTCATTATGTCATGTAGGGCAGGATAAAGCATGAATTCCTAGAGCACAGACAACCATTGGACACATATCTGCTAATCAACAGTTATTTAGTCTTTCTACTAATTACAAATACATTCAATGGTACCACCATCGTGACCACATTTTTCAGTTTGTCCCATGATATCATAAAATATATCTTCCAAAAAGACAAAAAACTTTGTTACAATTTAAATACATTATAAGCTGGGCACAGTGGCATGTGCCTGTAGTCTCAGCTGCTCAGGAAGTTGAGGCAGGAGGATTGCTTCAGCCCAAGAATTCAAGGCCAGCATGGGCAACATAGTGAGACCACCCCACATAAATAAAAATAATAAACAAATACACTGTAGCCATAGAGCTCTCTGGCTTACCACTTTAATAAACTATCTATATGATATGTTTTTAACAAACACCCTATTCCCAGTGATCATTACACCCTGTCTTAATGGCTCACAGGGTATCTTTTCTAGCCAATATATGGACCAGTGTCAAGTTCAGGAGGTGTCTCTTCTAAAAGCTATTCTTTCCTCTAAAGAAATAAGAACTTTTGCCTGTCTTGAATTGTGTGGATACTGTGGTTTGGTTTACTGAACTTCCATTTGACCCTTTTACATCATACCTTTCTATATTAAATGTACTTCAGAGTTAAGTGTACAATTCCCAGAGGCTTTTGCAGCTAGCACTCTGGATTCCAGTAAGATCCTGAAGGTGCACCTATGAGCAATTTGTAATGCAGAAGTCAGGATGGTCAGCATCTTCTGACATGTCTTGTTTGGGAGGTAAGGTCTTGTAGAGATGTGAGATTTTCTTCTGAAGCAATACTTCATGTCATTCTCTAGATCCCTGGTTAAGAGGAGGAGTGGAAGCAAAGACACCAATGAATTCCCGCTTCCATTCCCCTGTTCACAGCATAATAGAGTAGCCATGGCAACAGTAAGTGCATAGTTGCAGCTCTCTGATTTTCTAATCTGAGCTTTGATTGTATGTTCTGGAAATCTGATGGTTTTAGGACACTCTCAGAGGTGGAAGCTCCCTGGTGTTTCAGCTCTCTGGTGTCTGGGAGTCATTCAAGGTAGCCCAGAGTAAAGCCACTACTCCAGGCCTTCCTGCAACTTTGCAGCCACCCATTTACAGCATCCAATATCTGCCTACTTAAAATGCTTCTGCCTTCTGCCGTGAACCTTGGCTGACACTACAATCTTTCCCGTTTTCTGTAATTTCTCAGTGATTACTGGCAGAAGTTTAGCAAATACATCTGCAAATTGGCATCATTGATGCTGTACAGTCACAAATTCATGTCTGAAAGTTTTCTATTACTCTTGAGTCATCTATTTTTTTCATCGAATCTTGGTTTGTGAAATCTTACTTTTTTTCTTTAAGCATTTTTTTCTTTCTGCTATCTTTATTCAGGTTAAAATGGAGATAAGCCTTTATAAAGATTTTTCCAACAATTCTCCAGCCATATTGCTGAACATTTTCCAGCAGCTTCTTGGCATATAGTGCTAACACACCTCTACTTCTACCACATTTATTCCTAAAAGAGTGATAGAGCCTTCTGCTGTTACACTCCTGTCGTTTAATTCAGTTTGATGATGCTATAAAGTTATGTTTACCTCCTTGTATTTATTTATATCAATACTCTCTTTCTCTCTCTCCACCCCCCCCACACACACACATACACACTTCTGAAGGCAAGTCTTGTTCTCAATATATTTAGCAAGGATTTTTTTTTTCTGACAATTGCAGATAACCCCTTACACAAATGTTCTTCCTAAGTCATAATCAATTATTTGACAATTTTTCATGATCCTCTTTCCTTTTACATTTAAAATGTTTGTAATCATATTAAATATTTGTGGGGGGAAAATCCCCAGGCATTACTGGAGCATCTTAAACATCTTAAATCATAGCCTGGCAAGCCAAAATCTTTCATAAGAATCATGTTTTTGAACCTGCCAAATTCACTTCTGCCTCGGGACTCTGCAATTGCTCCTCCTGCCTGGAATGCTCTTCTTGCATCCTCACTTGGCTAACCCCATTTGCAGTTCAGATTTCTGCCCAAATATTATCTCCTCAGGGAGGCTTTCTTTAGTTTTCCATCAAAAGTTAACAGTTAATTTTTTGGTTAATTATTTTGTCATTGAATGGTTTGGCTGTACAAGTTTGGTTATATTTGTTGGGAATACTTTCAATTAGAAGTAACAGAATTCTTCATAATAATAACTTAGGTAATATAGATATTCATTATATCATATAACAGAAAGTATAAAAGTAGGCTTATCCAGGTTTCAGAAATGCATTGTGATTTTTGTGGGCCCTAAGCACTTTGCCTTCTGATTTTCTGCAAATTCATTCTTGGCATGTTGGGGATAAAAAGCCAGTAATAGGAAAACTCTATTGATGTATCCAAGGGCATTGGTATAGGTGCTGTGATGCACAAAGATTCTCTATCAAGAAAAAGGGCTTATTATGCACATACTAGGTGTGCTGCCAGCAGACAGCCTCTCAGCTCTTAGCCCCCTTTGAGGATGACCTCAGCTGAAAAGAGCTGCCGAACCTAGCCTGCACACTCTTCATAGACAGCCATCATTCAATGGCTGAGTAGTGATAGAAGCCTGGCCATTTCATCCCAATTCAGGACAGCTGGTAAGGCTCATTACCTCCTCAGAACTCCCAATAGTGTCAGCAGAGGCTTCCACTGAGATTGTATTGCAGCTGAACTTCTTTCTCTACTTTATTTTTTCATAGGTGTTGGCCTCTAGAATAGTTCCTAATAAATCTGCATGAAATCGCCATCTCAAAGTGTACTTTCGGGGGAATACAGGGTTTGATAAGCAGTAACTCGTGGCTAAATACAGCAGTATGTTCTGCAGTACACGTGAATGCTTCTCTAGGCAAAAGGCAGGTCAAATTATGGATAAACATGGCTATACTACAACATCAAGAAAAGACATTTCACCAACTAACCAAGATAACCAAGCCTAGTTATAGAGTTTTCATTCCAAAGCACTCTGCACTTGATAGACACAGAGTTGAAGCAAAGGCAACAAGTAGGTCTCACAGCTAAGCACTCAAAGACAGTATCAAAAGCAGCAATTCCCTACAACACTAGAAACTGAATTAGTACTTTACAATCCTTCAGCAGACTAGACAGGTAAGACCACACAAAGATTATTCACCTTAATCAAAAACATGGGACCAGTTCAGCAAGCTCATCACCACAGAAAATAGATGAATGGAAAGAAGATGGCTGCTCTAGACACAAGGCAATTTCTGGAAATAGGGATGATGACGTTGGAGAAGAAACTGAAGCCTCCTGGAGAAGAATTAACTTGGTAGTTGATGCAATGCACACAGACTGTCTTAATTTCTCTTTGATCTTTGTGACAAATTGTCTTATGCTCATTCTACTCCTGTACTGACCATTCAATGGATCATTCATATATTTATCTAGCTCATGTTTTAGTCTACAACATCCACAAAGCTGCCAGGCTGCCAATTGATAGGGTAAGCTGAAAATTTGGATAATTTGTTTGGCTTGATATGAAATACGTGAGGGGCACAGAGACTGGCCAGGCCTGCTATAAGGCATATAGGGAGTTGTCTGACAGCCTTGCTACATTGATTTTGCCATTTACTGTGTGGTATATAAATCTATGATTATTTACCCTTTCAGGTTTAGTAAATATTTTCTAACTTTGCATTAAAACACTTCTAACAGAAATAAATTAACAAAGTTAAAACTGCATAAAGTACTATATACTAAATTTCTATTCCTTATCTCTTCTTCGTCACAACCAAATGAAAACCAGAAAAAAGTTCTCCAAAAGGACCATCAGCATCTATTTCAAAGTTAGTAATTATTGTAAGAAGACTGACTGTGCCCACATACAATGGTTTAACACATGCAGCTACGTTTTAGTCTATTTGGGCTGCTATAGCAAAACATCTGAGACTGCGCAGCTTATAAACAGGAGGCATCTATCTCTCACAATTCTGGAGTCTAGGACGTACAAGATTAAGACACAGGCAGATTTGGTGAGTGATGAGGGCTTGTTCCTCATAGAAGTCACCACCTTGTGTTCTTACATGGCAAAGGGGCTAGCTAGCTCTTTGGGGTCTCTTTTACAAGGGCACTAATATCATTCATGAGGGGAAATTCTCATGACCTAATCACCCCTCGAAGATACCACTTTCTAATGATATCACATTGAAGATTAAGTTTCAATATATGAATTTTCAGGAGACACAAAAGCTACATATACAGATTACTCTGAATCATAGTTTTTCATTTGGATCAAATGACTATTCTTCTAAATTAATTTTGTTTATTTTCTTTTTTGTGATGATCACAAAATGTATTTTTAATTGACAAAAACTGTATGTATTTGTGGTATAAGCCATCATATTTTGATATATATTTATTGCAGAATTGCTAACTCAAGCTAATTAACACATAATTACCTTGCATAGATTTTTTGTGTTGAGAACATTTAAATCTCTCTAAGCAATTTGTAGGTCTATGGTATATTCTTATAATTATAGTCATTATGTCGTGCAATAGATCTCTTGAAATTATTCCCCAGTTTGTCTAATTTTGTGTGCTTTGACCAACATCTCTCCAGTCTCCCCCTCTTTGGCCTCCAGCCCCTGGTAACCACTATTCTATTCTCTGCTTCTCTGAGCTCAACTTTTTTATTCCTCATAAGAGGGAGCTTCAAAAATTTCTGGAAAAAAAATGGAATTAAAAGATAAAAATATAAATATAAACTTTATTTCTCAACATAAGCTCCACCAAGTTCAAGACACTTTTTTAAGCAATGATCCAGCCATTAATTCATCCCTAAATAACTCAGGGCCTTGGGAATTTAATCATGTTAATGGCATATTTTTTCTTTTTCTTTCTTTCTTTTTTTTTTTTTGCATTATTAACTGAGAAAAATGGGTACCTTTAATCATTTTCTAAGATTAGAAAACAAAAAAAATTCAGAAGGAGCCAAATGAGGACTGTTAGGTGGATGCCTAAAATTACCCTTGTTTGTTGAGAGGAATGAGCAGGAGTATTGTCATGGTAGAAAAAGACTTTCTGGTAAAGTTTCCCAGGCATTTATCTGCTAATGCTTTGACTAACTCTCTCAAAACACTCTCATAATAAGAAGATAGTATCATCTTTTGACCCTCCAGAAAGTCAACAAGCATAATTCCTTGAGCATCCCAAAAAACTGTTGCCATGACCTTTGCTTTTGACCAGTTCACTTTTGCTTTGACTGGACCACTTCCACCTCTTTGTATCCTTTGCTGTGATTGTGGTTTGTCTTCAAGATCACATTGGTAAAGCTGTGTTTCATCTCCTGTTACAATTCTTTGAAGAAATGCTTCAGGGCCTTAATCCCACTTGTTTAGGATTCCCATTTAAAGTTCTGCTCTTGGATGATCCAAGACGGCTGAATAGGAACAGCTCTGGAGTGCAGTTCCCAGCAAGAACAACACAGAGGGTGAGTGCCCACTGCATTTCCAAACACATTTTCACTGCCCACAAACCAGGAGATTCCCAGGCTGAAAAACTCCACAAGTTTTCAGCACGGTGGTTTCAGCCAGTGCTGGCTTGGTGCACAGAAACTCACGCAAGTCTGGGCAGCCATTTCAACTGGAGCCTGGAATGCCTGGGAGATAGAGTGGCCCATTCAACTGAAATGGATGGAGTAGAGACAGGGAGCCAGGCGATCTGGCTTGGCAGGTACCACCCCCACAAAACAAGCAATCTGAAATGCTCTGGACTGAGAGTTTTGCAGCAAGCACAGCTGGACGCAGGACGGTCCAATTCATTGGGTGGAAGGGCAACCGTCACTACCTAGGCAGTCCCCCATTACCGAGGCAGTTCACACGGCAGCTGGGCAGAGCCTGCGGCAGATCAGCAATACCTCTGCTGGCAGACTGTGACTAGACTACGCTGTGCAGGGCAGGGCATCTATGGAAAAAGGCAGCAGCATGGCAGGAACTTATAAATAAAGTTGACCTTCCTAGGACAGAGCACCTGGGAAAAGAAGTGGTTATGAGTTCTGCTGCAGCAGACTTAAATGTACCTGCCCAGCAGCTCTGCATAGAACAACAGAGCTCCCAGCACTTGAGCTCCTGTAAGTGACAATCTCCTCAAGCAGCTCCCAACCCCTATATGCCCAAAGAGACACCTCATAAAGGAGATCTCAGGCCGACATCTGGCAGGTACCCTTCTGGGATGAAGATAACAGAAGAATAAACTGGCAGCAACCCTTACTGTTTTGTAGCCTCCCCAGGTGATCCCCAGGCAAGCAGGGTCTGGAGTGGACCTCCAGCAGTCCTATAGCAGAGGGGCCTGACTGTTAGAAGGAAAACTAAGAAACAGAAAGAAATAACTTCATCATCAACAAAAAGGACGTCCACTCAGAGACCCCATCCGAAAGTCACCAACTACAAAGACCACAGGTAGATAAAGCCACTAAAATAGGAAGAAACCAGCACAAAAAGGATAAGAACACCAAAAACCAGAATGCCTCTCCCCCTCCAAAGGATCACAATTCCTCACCAGCTAGGGATCAAAGATGGATGGAGAATGAATCTGATGAATCGACAGAAACAGGTTTTAGAAGGTGGGTAATAACAAACTTCTCAGAGCTAAAAGAACATGTGCTAACCCAATGCAAAGAAACTAAGAACCTAGAAAAAGGTTAGATGAGATGCTAACTAGAATAAACAGCTTAGAGAAGAATATAAACAACTTTATGGAGCTGGAAATCACAGCACGAGAACTTCATGAAGCATACACAAGTTTCAATAGCCGAATTGACCAAGCAGAAGAAAGGATATCAGAGATTGAAGATCAACTCAATGAAATAAAATGAGAAGGCAAAAATAGAGAAAAAAGAGTGAAAAGAAATGAACGATGCCTTCAAGAAATATGGGATTAGGTGAAAAGACCTAACATACATTTGATAGGTGTACCTGAATGTGACGAAGAGAATGAATCCAAGCTAGAAAACACTCTTCAGGATATTAGCCAGGAGAACGTCACCAACCTAGCAAGTCAGGCCACCATTCAAATCCAAGAAATACAGAGAACGCCACAAAGATATTCCTCAAGAAGAGCAACCCAAGCACATAATCATCAGATTCACCAGGGTTGAAATGAAGGATAAAATGCTAAGGGCAGCCAGATAGAAATGTCAGGTTACCACAAAGGGAAGCTCATCAGACTCACAGCAGATCTCTCTGCAGAAACCCTACAAGCAGAGGAGAGTGGGGGCTAATATTCAACATCCTTAAAGAAAAGAACTTTCAACCTAGAATTTCATATACAGCCAAACTAAGCTTCATAAGGCAAGGAGAAATAAAATCCTTTACAGACAAGCAATTGCTGAGAGATTTCGTCACCACCAGGCCTGCCTTACAAGAGCTCCTGAAAGAAGCACTAAACAAGGAAAGGAACAACCAGTACCTGCCACTCCAAAAATGTACCAAATGGTAAAGACCATCAACACAATGAAAAAAATGCATCAACTAACTGGCAAAACATCCAGCTAGCATTAAAATGGCAGGATCAAATTTGCACATAACAATATTAACCTTAAATCTAAACAGGCTAAATGCCCCAGTCAAAAGACACAGACTGGCAAATTGCATAAAAAGTCAAGACCCATTGGTGTGCTGTATTCAGGAAACCCATCTCACATGCAAGGACACAAATAGGCTCAAAATAAAGGGATTAAGGAAGATTTATCAACCAAATGGAGAGAAAAAAAAAAAAAAAAAGCAGGAGTTGCAATCCCAGTTTCTGATAAAATGGACTTTAAACCAACTAAGATCAAAAGAGGAAAAGAAGGGCATTATATAATGGTAAAAGAATATATCAAGAAGAGCTAACGATCTTAAACATATATGCACCCAATACAGGAGCACCCAGGTACATAAAGCAAGTTCTTAATGACCTACAAAGAGACTTAGACTCCCACACAATAACAGTGGGAGACTTTAACACTCCACTGTCAATATTAGATGAACGGGACAGAAAATTAACAAGGATATTCAGGACTTGAACTCAGATCTGGACCAAGCGGACCTGATAGACATTTACAGAAATCTCCACCCCAAATCCACAGAGTATACATTCTTCTCAGCACCGCATTGCACCCACCTTAAAATTGACCACATAATTGAAAGTAAATCACCCCTCAGCAAATGCAAAAGAATGGAAATCATAACAAACAGTCTCTCAGACCACAAAGCAATCAAATTAGAACTCAGAATTCAGAAACTAACTCAGAACCTCACAGCTCCATGGAAGCTGAACAACTGGCTCCTGAATGTCAACTGGATAAACAATGAAATGAAGGCAGAAATAAAGATGTTCTTCAAAAACAATGAGAATGAAGACACAATGTACCAGAATCTCTGGGACACATTTAAAGCAGTGTCTACAGGGAAATTTATAGCAATAAATGCCCACATGAGAATTGAGGAAAGATCTAAAATCGACACCCTATCGTCAAAATTGGAAGAACTAGAGGAGCAAGATCAGAAAAACTCAAAACCTAGCAGAAGCAAGAAATAACTAAGATCAGAGTAGAACTGAAGGAGATAGAGAAACAAAAAACCCTTCAAAAAATCAATAAATCCAGGAGCTGATTTTTTGAAAAGATCAACAAAATAGACCACTAGCCAGATTAATAAAAAAGAAAAGGGAGAATAACCAAATAGATGCAATAAAAAATGATAAAGAGGATATCACCACTGATTCCACAGAAATACAAACTACAATCAGAGGTTGCTATAAACAATTCTATGCACATAAAACAGTAAAGCTGTAAGAAATGGATAAATTCCTGGACACTTGCACCCTCCCAAGCCTAAACCAGGAAGAAGTTGAAACTGAATAGATCAAAAACAAGGGCTGAAGTTGAGGTAGCAATTAATAATCTACCAACCAAAAAAGTCCAGGTCCAGATGAGTTCCCAGCTAAATTCTACCAGATGTACAAAGAGGAGCTCGTACCACTACTTCTGAAACTATTCCAAACAATACAAAAAGAGGGAATCCTTCCCAAATCATTTTATGAGACCAACAACATCCTGATTTAAAACCCAGCAGAGACTTAACAAAAAAAAGAAAACTTCAGGTCAATAACCATGATGAATATAGATGCAAAAATCTTCAATAAAATACTGGCAAACCAATTGCAATAGTACATCAAAAAGCTTACCCATCACGATCAAGTAGGCTTTATTGCGGGGATGCAAGGCTGGTTCAACATATGCAAGTCCATAAATGTAATCCAACACATAAACAGAACCAAAGACAAAAACCACATGACTATCTCAATAGATGCATAGAAGGCCTTCAACAAAATTCAACAGCCCTTTATGCTAAAAATTGTCAATAAACTAGGTATCAGAGGAATGTATCTCAAAACAATGTAAGCTATTTACAATAAACCCACAGCCAATATCATACTGAATGGGCAAAAACTGGAAGCATTCCCTTTGAAATCTGGCACTAGACAAGGATGCCCTCTCTCACCACTCCTATTCAATATAGCATTGGGAGTTCTAGGTGGAGCAATTAGGCAAGAAAAAAAAAGGGGGGTATTCAATTAGGAAAAATTGTCTTTATTTGCAGACAACATGATTGTATATTTGGAAGACTCTATCATCTCAGCCCAAAGTCTCCTTAAACTAACTGATAAGCAGCTTCAGGAAAGTCTCAGGATACAAAATCAATGTGCAGAAATCACAGGCATTTCTATACACCAATAACAGACTAATAGAGAGCCAAATCATGAGCAAACTCATATTCACAATTGCTACAAAGAGAATAAAATACCTAAGAATACAACTAACAAAGGATGTAAAGGACCTTTTCAAGGAGAACCACAAACCACTGCTCAACGAAATAAGAGAGGAAAAAACAGATGGAGAAACATTCCATGCTCGTGGTTAGGAAGAAACAGCATCATGAAAATGGCCATACTGCCCAAAGTAATTTATAGATTCAATGCTATCCCCAACAAGCTACCTAGGACCCTGTTCACAGAACTGGAAAAAAACACCTTAAACTTCATATGAAACCAAAAGACAGCCCCCACTGCCAAGACAATTCTAAGTAAAAAGAACAAAGCTGGAGATATCACACTACCTGACTTCAAACTATACTACAGGGCTACAATAATCAAAACAGCATGGTACTGGTATCAAAACAGAGATATACCAATGGAACAAAACAGAGGCTCTGGAGAAAATGCTACACATCCACAACCATCTGATCTTTGACAAACCTGACAAAAACAAGCAACAGAGAAAGATTCTCTGTTTAATAAATGGTGTTGGGAAAATTGGCTAGCCACGTGCAGAAAGCAGAAACTGGACCCCTTCCTGACACCTTACACTAAAATTAACTCCAGATGGATTAAAGACTTAAACATAAGACCTAACACCATAAAAACCCTAGAAGAAAACCTAGGCAAAATCATTCAGGACATAGGCATAGGCAAGGACTTCATGGCTAAAACACCAAATGCATTGGCAACAAAAGCCAAAATAGACAAATGGGACCTAATTAAACTCCAGAGCTTCTGTACAGCAAAAGAAACAATCATTAGAGTGAACCAGTAACCAACAGAATGGGAGAAAATTTTTGCAATCTACCCATCTGACAAAGGGCTGATATCCAGAATCTACAAATAACTAAAACAGATTTACAAGAAGAAAACAAACAAACCCATCCAAAAGTGGGAGAAGGATATGAACAGACACTTTTCAAAAGAAGACATACATGAGGCCAACAAACATATGAAAAAATGCTTAACATCACTGAATATTAGAGAAATGCAAATCAAAACCACATTGAGATACCATCTCATGCCAGTTAGAATCGCGATCATTAAAAAATCTGGAGACAGCTGATGTTGGAGAGGATGTGGAGAAATAGGAACACTTTCACATTGTTGGTGGGAGTGTAAACTAGTTGAACCATTGTGGAGGACAGTGTGGCACTTCCTCAAGGACCAAGAAATAAAAATTCCATTTGACCCAGCAATCCCATTACTGGGTATATATCCAAAGGATTATAAATTATTCTATTATAAAGACACATGCACACGTATGTTCATAGCAGCACTGTTTAACAATAGCAAAGATGTGGAACCAACCCAAATGCCCATCGATGATAGACTGGACAAGAAAAATGTGGCACATATATACCATGGAATACTATGCAGCCATAAAAAATGACAAGTTTGTGTCCTTTCTAGGGACATGAATGAATCTGAAAACCATCATTCTCAGCAAACTGACAGAAAAACAGAAAATCAAACACCACATGTTCTCACTCATAGGCGGGTGATGAACAATGAGAACACAAGGACACAGTGAGGGGAGCATCACACACTGGGGTCTGTTGGGGGGTCCAAGGGAGGGACAGCAGGGTGCTGGGGAGTTCAGGGAGGGATAACATGTGGAGAAATGCCAGACGTAGGTGATGGGGGGATGGAGGCAGCAAACCACATTGCCAAGTGTGTACCTATGCAACAATCCTGCATGATCTGCACATGTACCCCAGAACCTAAAGTACAATAAAGAAAAAAAAGTAACGTAATGGGATTTGCCCCAGTCAAATAAGGTCTGCGTCCAAAGGCTAGTAGCAAGTTCTCCACAGAATCAAGCAAGAGAAACAAGGAGTAAATCATGTCCATGTGTGTGTGTTCTTGGAGTGATACTCTTTAAGGCCTTGAATCTCACCCCTGAAAAATACCTTTTATATCCTAATTTGTAATTATTTAAAAAAATTAGCAACTGTTCATTTTTAGAAATGAACACTAATAAATCACTGCTTGCAAAACCCTAAAATAAATAAATAAAATAAAACATTGACTTCTGAAAAATATCAGAAATTTTAGCAGATTAAAATACATGAGGTGTACCAAGAGTAATTATTCTTCTCACTAAAAAATATTTAAGCAATTCATATGTTATAAAATATTAACTGTATTTTCATTTTCATTTTTCTTTTTTTTTTTTTTTGAGACAGAGTCTTGCACTGTCATCTGGGCTGGAGTGCAATGGCAAGATCTCAGCTCACTGCAACCTCCGCCTCCTGGGTTCACATGACTCTCCTCCCTCAGCCTCCCAAGTAGCTCGGAATACAGGTGCACACCACCACACCTGGCTAATTTTTTGTATTTTTAGCAGAGACAGGGTTTCCTTATGATGGCCAGACTGGTCTCAAACCCCTGACCTCGTGATCTGCCTGCCACAGCCTTCCAAAGTGCTGGGATTACAGGTGTAAGCCACAGCGCCCCACCAAAATGTTTGTTTAAAACAATTTTCAAAAACACTATTTTTACAACCAGCAATATAATATACTTCAGCGTGTACTTTCATTGACAAAATGTTCCCTATTAGATGTAAGTGATATGCTTCCCTGCTGCTCAAGGGCACTGTGCTTCTGGTTGAAGCAGCTTTCACACGTCACTCTTCCAAGACAAAAGAGTCAGAACCAAGGAACTGCTCTTCCAGGGTTACTGCTACATTGCTACCTTCGGCCACTTTCTGGCAATAAAATTTAAAGTATAACTTATGTTTAGTTGTTTTATCTTCATAAAATTATTCTCATAAATCTACATGGCAACTTCCATGAGCATCAGTGTCTGGATGATGTCAGAGTTAGCTAAGGAGTGAAAGAGTGTATTGAGTATATTGTGTTAACTTTTATTTGTGCCAGAAACCCAACAGCGATACAGTGACTCTCAAAGTAGCCTTGTAGTAAAGAATGTGCTGTGTCTAAAATTAATGACCTAAAGTCATTAAGATGGTTCCATTGGCTCACAGGTTGGTACTATTTCTTGAGACCTGTAAAATTGATGAGATTCATTAAGTGACCCACAGGAATTAGAAATGATTCCTACATGCAGGACATGTAATTATGATAGAAATAAACTTCATTGCTCAGCTCACGGGCCTACTTTTCCTTCCTTAAAGCCTGCCCCAGCACAGTGTCTCTGATTTTATGATTATCCTCCACTAGACTTACAACTGGTGCAGCACTGCCAGCTATGCATGACTCCTAACATCTCTTGCCTCTGGAAAATGTATTTTAGCTATTTTGTAGGGCCCTGGACTTCATTCCTTTGTTACTACTCTGTCCCTCGTTGTCTACAATTTATCTTTTTTTTTTTTTTTACTTCCAATACTCAATCACTATCTGGGCTGAACATTTATAAATTGTATTCTTCCTTTGCAGCAGTTTATTTGTACTGTAATGATGATATACTTATCATCTATTGTATTTCATCGTATTTTTTCTAGCCTCAAAGTTATACGATTTAATGGCTGAAATCCTGAAGGATTTAGCTCTGTATTCTCTACATGTTTGTTGCATAAAATTATATTCACTATTGCCAGATGTTTATTTCCAGGGCTTTAAATACATTAGAAAAAGGGGATTGGATAAAATAAAGGACAAAAGTTTAAATAATCTAAGCAAGCATATATTAATTTAATGCTGTGTTCCTCAAGATGCCAAGATTTTATCTCTAGCTAAGACATTGTTCCCAAAGGTCCTAACATACGTGCAACTGTATAAGTGTACATATTTATACATACAACTAAACATCTCTAATTGGATGTCTTAGAAATATCTTAAAATTAGTATGCCTCAAACTGATTTATCTCTTTAACTTTAATTCACCCTCCTTCCATCTATCATTCAAATACCCATTTGTTCAAGTTGGAAGGCTGTCTTGATTTTCTTCATCTGATCTCTCCATATTCAATCCATGAAGAAGGCCTATTTGTACCTCGAATGTATATTTTCAAATCGATCCACTTCAATCTAGCTCTATTTCCATCACCGTGTTTTACACCAGAAAATGCCCCTTACATGGTCTCTGCATTAAATCTTGCTTTCCTCCAATCCATACCTCACCATACTCACAAAATCTCATCTAAATTAGACTATCCCTGCCACATCATTTTCTGTTGAGAATCCTGCTTGTTGTATTTAAAGCACTGCTATGTCTTAACAGAACATGAATAAAATAACTAATAGAACACACCTCAGAAAGTTGTTAGGAGAATTAAGTTAGCTTAGCTTTTTTAAAAAAGCATGCTACTACTTGATTTTAAGCTCCATAAAGCCAGGGACCATATCAGTGTTGCTCACTTTTGCATTAAGAACATAGTACAGTGTCTGACATATAGTTGGCCCTAAATAAATAATTGTTACACAAGTAAACTAACTGATGATTGGTGGACTCCTAACAGCAGAGGAGACTGAATATATAGTCCTTAGATTTCTATGAACATTACTCAAACAGGCTTTAAATATTTTTCATACTTTAAAATTATGTTAAATGTGTATTTTAATTCCATGTGTATGGAATTAAATATATACATATATATAATAGAGATATGTTTGTTTTAATATAAAATCTCATTTCCCCGTAACACTTCATCTTTTTCTAAATTTGGATTCCAGGAGGGCTTGCCATGTTTCTCCTGTGGCTTTGACTACTCCTGACACACTGTACCTGCAACCTCCCTGCCTGGCCCTCACCCTGAGGCACAAGGACTCCAGTTTGAAAAGTGCAAGAGTAACAAATAGACCCTGTTCTTTTTACCAAAATTTTATTACATAGCTTATTCTATATAAAGACAGTGTAACTGCATTTTCTTCCACCAGTAAATGTTTTCCAAATATCAAATAATTTGCTGCATTTATTTTAGCAGAGATCAACTAAACTTATTCTCACACTGATCGCTATCAATGTGAAACTTAGGGAAGCCTAAAATGTAAAGACTAGATATAATCGTTGACTCTAGGTTTAAAAACACTGTATGTAGGCAATTTTTATTTTATTGTAGTATTACTCAAATAATCTTAGACACTAGGATTAGATTTCTTTCAGTAAGTTTTATTGTATATATAGCACAGACTGTCATTAGCTTAGACTGGAAAAAACATGGGTTTCTAAATTTTATGCATCTAATAGTCCTATAAGATAGGCACTCCTATTGTTCAATTGACAAAATCAAGACTTAATAATAATGACTAATATTTACTAGTTCTAAGCACTTTTGCTCCCAACTCATTTGTTTCTAAAATTCTTAATACTTTAATACACGAGTAACTTCATTCTCATTAAAACCATATGAAATAAATATTACTACTGATATGGTTTGGCTGTGTCTCCACCCAAAACTAATCTTGAATTGTAGTTCCCATAATCCCTATGTGTTCTGGGAGGGAACCAGGTGGTGGTAATTGAATCATGGGGCAGTTGCCACCATCCTGTTCTCATGATAGTGAGTGAGTTCTATGAGATCTGAGAGTTTTATAGGGGCTTCCCCCTTTGCTGGGCTCTCATTCTTCTCCTTTCTGCCACCATGTGAAGAAGGACATGCTGGTAATTTTCTGCCCCTTCTGCCATAATTGTAATTTTTCTGAGCCCTCCCCAGCTACGCTGGACTGTGAGCCAATTAAACCTTTTTCCTTTATAAGTTACCAAGTCTTGGGTATAACTTTATTAACAACATGAGAATGGACTAATACAATCATAATGTTGTTTTAGCTCTTTCTACTATGCTTGCAAACTTTCCATAAGTTTGAAATTATTTAGAAATAAGAGGTAAATATTTTATAAGTATACAAGAGCACAACACATATTGGAATAATTAAGCTATAACTGACATCACTTGTGATGCATGACAACTATTAATTTTCCCTTTTTAAGGATTATTCGAATTTTTAACATTTTAAGCTTTTCCTTATTATTAAAGCAAAAACTATAAATATTTGCAAGCTATTCCATTAAGATGGCATTATCATTTTCATTATAATGAATAGTATAAACAAGAAAATACCTATATGCCTTTCTGATTCTAATTTTACAGTTAATTTGTTCATTTATTCACTAGGTCAACAAAGAGTTAAATAATATTTATTTAGATAATTGAAAGAGTTGATGATAGAAAAATCATTTCATGTTAATAACTAGAAATTGAACTTACTTTCTGGACAGATATTAACATTAACTTGCTATATTTTTACAGAAATTTGGCAAGCCAGTAGAGATGAGGAAACTGAGGTTCAGGGTGGTTGAATAATGTGCTAATAAAACAATTAGTGCATAGTAGAATTTTTTCCTATTGAAGCTTTACACAATCATCCTTGTGCTGTAAAAGAAACAAAAACTGAGCTTCCAGAACATACTAAAATCCAAAAGCATATAAATGTGTTTGAGAAATGTGGTAAAACCATATAAAAGGCTAATAAAGTCTGCAATTGTTAGCTTGTTTTTGTTTGTTTTAAATAAACATGAAGATTGTTCAGACAAGGTTTGGTCTAGATAGTAGTCTTCTCACATAACCTGCTAATATTTCTCTAAGTATTTTAAACTAAGATTGAAGATTAGCACTTTGAGACTACATATTGGGATTTCTTCGCACAGTTCTCTAAAAAGTATCACACCAATCAAATGTGAGTATTGATTTTACTCCTAAGTGCATGTCCTGCTCTTGCACTCTCCACCTTTTTCCTGTTGGTTGGTGTCATTAGCAACCAGTTTACTGACCCCAAATGGATTTCCTGACCAGCTAATTTTAACAGCCCTCCCCAGTGCATCCTGCTTTTGTGGTTTTGTGTGTGCTCAGTTTGGGAACATGAGGCAGCGAACACTAATAAGCTCAAAAATAGAAAAGAGATTTATCTATGCTCTCTTTTGTGATGTAGCTTAAGTTTGGAGAAAGGTCAGAATGTACAAGATTCACTTTAACAATTACAAAAATTCTCTTCTCACCAATATTCTTTCTGTGCTATTGGCAAAAATGAAAACGTGTATATGAATGTGTACACATGCATAGATTCAGTGACTGCTGCATAGGTGAAACCGTTTGAATACTTAAATTCTTTGTCCTCTGGGATTATAAAAATAATATGGCTCTTTTTCTTTTGACTAAGTGCTACAGGGAAATGAAATTCTCTTGTAGCATTTCTTTGTAATTTCAGCTGATACTCACTTTTGATAATCAAGTTCATTTAAAGTTGTTGTGAGCAATGTCTTCATTCATTCAACAACAATTTACTGATCTTCTAGCATGTCTCCTCTCTTACTTATTGGATATCTTTATTTAGATAAAATAAAAGACTTCATAAGAGGTTAAATTTAAATGTTAATAAACCATGTCATATGTTATAGAATCAAGCAAAAACTTGCTGATATTTATTGTGGTAGACATTGCCAAATACAAGTTATGTTTCTTTTTTTTTTTTTTTTTTTTTTTTTTGAGAAGGAGTTTCGCTCTTGTTACCCAGGCTGGAGTGCAATGGCGCCATCTCGGCCCACCGCAACCTCCGCCTCCTGGGTTCAAGCAATTCTCCTGCCTCAGCCTCCCGAGTAGCTGGGACTACAGGCGTGCGCCACCATGCCCAGCTAATTTTTGTATTTTTAGTAGAGACGGGGTTTCACCATGTTGACCAGGATGGTCTCGATCTCTTGACCTCGTGATCCACCCGCCTCGGTCTCCCAAAGTGCTGGGATTACAAGCGTGAGCCACCGCGCCCGGCCTAAGTTATGTTTCTTATACTCAAACAACTATATCATATTGAGGAATATAAGATAGATTCAAATTAAACAAATAGGTCAAAAGGAGAAAATACTAGATGCTGATGGAAAGTTCTTGTTTTAAGGAAATATACAGAATGACAAAGAGGATACTTGCTAGATAAATGTTCTTGAGGTGACCAAACGAAATGTGATCTAGTCACAAGAGCAAGATTGTCTTACACAGGATAAAACATTTTGTGCATAGCATCAGAAGGAAAGGGAGATTGAAGGAATACAGGTATTAGTCCATGGCAAATGTGGTGGGAGGAAAGAGCTTATGGATATTCATTTCTGATAGACTTTAGTTTTGCTGTGAAATAGGAAGCAAGATCGTCAGATGAGAGACAGGATGGGTAAGAATATGTTGGGGTTTTGAGGAAGAGGTAAAGGGATGAAATTGTCACTTAGGACAGTAGGAATGTAGATGGGCTAGAGATCTTGAACAGTGATAAAGGCTCAGTCATTCCTGTTGGTATTAAATTTAGAAGAGACCAAACAATGTGAATGTTTTTCTCCAGGCTTGTTTATAGATTCTAGTGCTAAGGAGCTGGACTGAACAAGTACTTGAGTTTTACCAAGAAGGAAGAGGGGAGGATAGTGAAAGCTTACAAATGGGGTAGATCGTAATATAAGGCACAAGATCTACGTAGTATAAGGAAGGAAATGATTCCATGAGGGTAGTCAGGGACAGATAAATTATGGCAGATTGTAGACTGTATCCTAGTGGGGTTGGAGAATTACCGAAAATAAGTACTAATATCAAATCAAATGTTTCACTTTTTCTAGAAAGAAAAAATTTCAAGCCATTGAGATGGTTGATTTATTTTCATTTTGATAGTTGAAAAACATATATAAAGAAGACCTAGTGGGTGTTTTCGTCTGTTTTGTTTTTACTATCTAGCTAACAGGCATACAGATAGTTTAAGTCTTTAAGAAGAGTAGAGAAAATAATAAACATGAAGAATTATCACTGCAGAATGTGGGATTGAACTTGAGGATTTAATAAAACCCAAACTGCATTTCATGACTAATATATCAGTTTAAAAAAGCACAGCTAGGAATGGACCACTTAGCTAGGGATTTATCCTACCATCTGTACTAATTGCTGTACTTTTACAACAAGAACTATAATTCTCTCCCAGTTTTTATCATAAACTACAGCTTTATTGCAGTTTCAAGGTAGAAAATAAAAAGAAAAAAAAAAGAGGCTCCATGAGTCTATGATTGAATTACTGTCAGCAGGTTGTGCCAAAAACGCAATTAGTCAATTGTTTCAGCATAAATCCTGTTTATAGGCCAGTAAGTAATGTAAAATGTTAACATTAAAAAGTGTTTTTCTTTACACTAAATGTTTTTAAATCATGTTATTTATGAGATGATGCAAATAACATTTTATATGAAAGAACTAACATGGATTATTCCATTATGAAACACGACTCTGAAACACTGAGAAAACACAGCCAAAATGTTTGGTAAGAGCCACAAAATAAATTGAAATGTACCAGATCAGAAAAGATTATCAAATATGAACTTAAAAGAATGCAAAACTGGAACTTAACTCCAAGGGTTATCATGTCTCTTTTCTGCTTCTAGTTAGTAGATGATATGTTACTGGTCCTAGTTCACAAAGTCTAAATGAGTTAATAAGCTTCTCAATTAGTTAATAACCTACTTATTTAATTATTTATACACATAGGAAAGTTGGATATAATTTTTAGTTCATAAAGGTCTCAGTGAGTTAATAACCTAGTTCATAAAGGTCTCCATGAGTTAATAACCTAATTATTTAGTCCTTGATACACATATGAAACTTGAATATAATTCTTTTGTAATTTTATTGCTGATGCATGTTGAGTTAACATATTGAGTAATGTAATAGTTATTCCTAATGGTTTTATATTGCCCTTTATTGACCGTTGAAAAGAAAACTCAAACCCAACACATTTTTTTTTGTATTCGAAAATGCATATAACATTTACCTTATTGAGTAATAACAGGTCATGTGCCTTTGAAACTATACATTGACTACAATAGTCATA
This sequence comes from Sapajus apella, assembly GCF_009761245.1. Classification (NCBI taxonomy): domain Eukaryota; kingdom Metazoa; phylum Chordata; class Mammalia; order Primates; family Cebidae; genus Sapajus; species Sapajus apella. The sequence continues at coordinate 11,662,033 of NW_022436985.1, read as the reverse complement.
AAAATGAATTTTTAAGGCTAAGTCCAATTGATTTTGCCCTAAAGTTCAACAAAAATTTACCTGCAATATTCTCTGACCTTCAATTCCTCTAACTATAAGGCAGGGGTCCTTAACTGGGCCACACAGTAGGAGGTGAGCTGTGGGTGAGCGAGCAGAGCTTCAACTGCATTTGCAGCCACTTGCCATCACTCTACATTACCACCTGAGCTCTGTCTCCTGGCAAATCATCATCAGCATTAGACTCTCACAGGAGTGTGCACCCTATTGTGAACTGTGCATATGAGGGATCTAGGTTGCACACTCCTTATGAGGATCTAATACCTGTTGATCTGTCACTGTCTCCCAAAATCCCAGATGGGACAGTCTACCTGCAGGAAAACACATTCAGGGCTCCCACTGATTCTACATTATGATGAGTTGTATAATTATGTCATTATATATTACAATGAAATAATAATAGAAATAAAGCACACAATAAACATAATGCACTTGAATCATCCCAAAACCATTCCCCGAGCCCCAGGTCCATGGAAAAACAGTCCCTGGTGCCAAAAAGGTTGGAGATCGCTAATAGAAGGTTTAATAAAGCAAGTCATAAGCTGTTTCTGTTTAAATTTTCACTGTCTCTTTACATTCTAGCTTTTCTTTTCATCAAATGCCCATTGTATCTGGTAGAATTAGAGTGGCTACAGATGTTTTGACATTTGCCTGAGAGGAAATTAAGTTGGGAATATATTTGTTTGGTACACTGGATATTGTTGTTTCACAGTCACTTATGTATTTACATTATTGCAACATTTTACAGTGTAGGTATGATTTCTAAGAATACTGCTACCAGTGGGCCTACCTACCTAGTGCTCAATCTTATGACAGCAAGGAGCAGACTCCGAAGTTATATCACAATATGAACAGCACCTGACAATACAAGTAGGTCATAGGTAGGTAGTGATTGAGAAGCAAAGTTTGAATTGTACAAAGGTAGAAGATAATCTGTAGACTTTTTCAAATATGACAGCCTATATATAAAAGAAACTGGGAAAGGTTTTCCTCAAATTTGACAATTCTAAATATGTATACGACATTATCAGTAATGAATTTTGAAACTGAAAAAAATATGTTCCAAACTATCAATAACAAAACATGTGTTTTAACTGATCATAGTAGAGAAGATACTGAATTTCTATTTTCTCTACAGATAATGATATTACAAAATCATTTTCATGTGGAGACCTGTTAAAAGAGTATGCAGCCAAAAATATATAGTAAAAGGGGTATTATATCAGAGAACTGAAAAATAAAGTACTGTCTTTTTTGATTTTATGATTCCGTGGTATTTATCAGCTTTTTTACAATTTATAATTTGTTATAATGTATTTATTCTAAGTTAATAATTCACTATCATTCTTAATTTTGTATTTGTGATTTTTCTTAAAGAGAGAATTTTAAAAGATTAATGCCCAACCATAATATGAATTTTTGTGTCTGTAACATAAACCTTTTTAATGCCTATAGCTAAAATGGTCTACAGGGTATGACCAAGAGCCAGAACTAAACTATATGACCTCTCTCAAAGAAATGTGTCTATAGTTTTATGTTTAGAAGACAATTCAAATTCTAAAAAACTCTTTTTGTAGGTATTAACATATGTGAACCTAGCACACTTAGCCAGGACTTTTGTCTCAGACTTTGGGTGCAGAGCCAGACATCTTGCTGGTGGCTCCAACTGAGATTATGTCAGTCCTTCCTGACAACGTGGTAAATAAGGAGATTACGCATTCCAAATCTGAACATCAAACTACCTCAGACACATTGTAGCTGGAAATTCTTTGCTTAAAAGCATTGGTAGTTCATAAATAATAATTCTGAGATAATGGAAAAATACGTAATCTTAGAATGGGAAGAAAATTTAAGATTTCATTTAATCCAACATTCTGCCAAATGAAGAAATTCTATGCAAAATACAATATTCCTAAGAAATGTTCATCTGGACATCTTTTGCAGGAAAACTATCAGTCACCAGTTGCTTACGCCTTCACAAGGAAGACAACCCATGATGAATAGCTTTTACTCTGATAAAATTCTATCTTACATTGAGCCAAAATCCAAGTCCTATTAATTCTGTGAATGTGCTCTGGAGTCAAGCTGAGTAAGTGTACTCATTTATTGACACTTGTGACTTCAAATATTTGAAGATATCTTTTATCTCCCTGAAGAGCCAACCTCTCTCCAAATTAAGTATCTGTAGCTCTAATTTCATTAACCATTTCCTTCCCATGTATATGTTCAAGGAAAGTAGAAGTGTGATGACTACATTATATATTCATAGACCACAAATTTAACCAGGCAGAGAAATTGAAAATGTCTAACTCAAGCTCTATTAATGCAATTTAATTATCAGATTTTACAAAACTACATTAAAGTCTCCATCCAGCCCTCTATCCCATTATCATATTGCCACACCACACACACACAAACTTTTTTCAGTCTGTTACTTCTACCTAATCTGTAAGCTGATAACAGCATTCAGTTGTTTCAACATTTCCAAATCAAAAGAAATTAGGAAAATGAAAAAATATTACTTTTAGTGGTAAAAAGTACACATTCTCTTTGTCATTCAAATTAAAGGAAAATTTATGTATGCACTCTGATTCCAACCAGCTACAATTTACACATACATATGTATGCACAGGCAGGTGGGCACAAATACACACACACACACACACACACACACACACACACATGCATGCACACACAGCTATTGGCTGCTAGAGACTTAGTAATTACTTCCCAGGATCTCAAGCTCAGTTTCTTACCAGATGCACAACAAATACTTTGCAAAGTGTCAAAAGTACTGTGTCAACAGTAAATTTCAAAAAGGAAGAAAAAGCAAATTGTGCATTTCTCTAAATAACAAATAATCTACATATCAAGACTGAATTTTTAGCTAAAAAGACCAGTAATCATTGAACCAATACCCAATACCCTCATTTATTTAGACATGAAGAAATTAAGATCTAAAGAAGACAATTAACTTATTCAAAGTCATTCAGCTTATTCGTGACTTAGGTTCTAAAAGGCCTTGTGCCATGTTCTAAAGAGTTCAGCCACACTGCAACGTACAAGTCAAGCTCAGAATGATTCATTACTTTACAGAAAGGATATAGTTTATTAAAACATGATCCTGGTATCTTACAAAAATATATTAAAATGATAGTCCTGTAGCGAACATGAGATAGGCAGCCACTGAAGAAGACACAAAGAGATACAGCAAGTGCCTCAAATGTAGTGACCCAAGATAATCCCCTGAGCTTTTCTAACCTGAGGAAATTGTGTCACGAAGTCTACATCTTTATTCAATGTGAAGGAAATATTCTGTCATCACTTTCTACACCACTAGTAGTTTACTCTTTGTAGCCAAAAGAAGCTTAAGACACCATTCTCTTATTAAAGCTAAGAATATAAGTTACAGCATGCAAGAAAGAGAAATTAACATTGAGCTATAGCATCTTACGACAGAAAGAAAAGCCATTCCTAGGGTAACAATGGTATAGCCTGGATATTTTCAGAGTCTATGGGAGAAAATAAAGCTCTGTAGAATTTATTGATAAAGAATATACTTTAAAACATGCACATTGAACGAATATACAGGCTAAACATAAAATGTAGCCTGTAAGTTTCTTCAATGCGTTAAAGGCTAGAATTTTACATTATTAATAGATATGATAGTCCTATCTTAATCCATTTTGTGTTGCTATAACAGAACACCTGAGACTGGGTAATTGAAAAGAAGTTTATTTAGCACATGGTTCTGCAGGCTGAGACGTTCCAAGGCAGGGTCCTGGCTTGTGGCAAGGGCTTTTGTGCTGTGTCACAACATGGCAGAAAACATCAAAGGGAAAGTGAACACCTGCAAAGAGGAGGAAACCTGAGGGGCATCCTGGCTTTATAATGACCCACTTTCTTGGGAACTAATACATTTCTGCAAGAACTAATCCAGTTTCTCAAGAGTAAAATTTCACTTGCTACTACAACTGCACCAAGAAGCTAATGAGGGATCCACCCCAAAACCCAAACACTTCCCACTAGGCCCCACATCCAAACAACCACACACCAGGGATCTAATTTCAACTTGAGTTTTGGTGGGGAAATACAACGCATTTTCAAAGCATAACAAGTACCTGTCTCAGAGAAGTATGTTAATGTTTATTCACTGGTAGGGTTTGCTAAACAAAGAAATCTGGAGCTGGGTCAACGGGCAAGACTTGGAAGTTAAAGAATGAATAAAGAGACACTGCCAGAGAGAAACATGTTTATATTTCAAAGCAGGTGAAACCTAGAGCCATCCATTTACATTCTAAAGGATTCATGTATCATTCATTCATTCAATGAAGGTTTTTTTCCCCAATATCTCTTATGTTCAAGACACTGTGCTAGGTCTTGGGGAAAAAAGGGTGAGGGAAACAAACAGGGTGATTGCATCATTCTAGTAAGATACTAGTTCATTGATTTGTCATATAAATTATGTTATATTGTTCTATTTCTTGAGAAGCTATTGGCTCTAATCCATATTATGCAGCTGGCTGGGACACAATTTAGAAGGATCAAGAAATAAAACTCATATTGACTTGAAGCAAGGCCCATAAGCCAAAGTCAGATAAACAAGGTGAAGGACTGGATATCAGTTACCAGATCCAGAAATGGAAGATTTGCTATTTCAGAGTCTAATGGTCTCCCAAGATCCATCCCTTTCTCCTGGTGGTTATAGGAACCTCCCTAGTTTTACATAGGCACATGGCATTCAGCTAACTATATATTTCCCAGATTTCCTTACAGTTAGATTAGGTTCAAAACAATGGGTGAGGGCAGAAGGGAAACATTTAACTTCAAGGTTATATCTGTATTAGTCCTTTCTCACACTGCTATGAAGAGATTGGGTAATTTATAAAGTGAAGAGGTTTAATTGACTCACAGTTTCACATTGTTAGGGAGGCCTCAGGAAACATAATCATGGCAGAAGGCAAAGGAGAAGCAGGCACCTTCTTCATAGGATGGCAGGAATGAGTGAAAGCAGAGGAAATGCCAGACACTTATAAAACCATCAGATCTCCTGAGACCTAATCACTATCACAAGAACAGCATGGGGGAAACTGTCCCCATGATCCAGTTACCTCCATCTGGTCCCACCCTTGACATGTGGGGATTATGTGGATTATAATTCAAGATGAGTCTTCAGGTAGAGATACAGCCAAACCATATCAATATCCTTATAGAAAGGCAGCTTGCTCTCTACCTGCTTTTTTTCTCATTCCATATAGTGGAAAGTGACCCTAGTGGTTTGGTCACGTGGACAGAACAACTCTGCCATGATTCCTGTGTTTCTGTGAAACAGAGTTGTCCTATTCCCTGGAACTATACAGGAGCTCAGACTTCAGTGGAAGAGAATAGTGTTGAAGTCACTATACTACATATCTCTTTGTTAGGACACCTGAAAGTATATTCTAATACAGATATCCACAACCAGATTCCACTTACTAGACTAAAACTTGAAAAGAGAGTGAGGACCATGTCTGCTTTTGCTCATGAAAATAGCTCAAGCATCCAATACAGTACCTGAAACACATTAGGTGCTTCATTAAAATGTTTTAAATGGAATGGAATATAATGAAATAGATGTGGTTTCCAACCTCAAGGAAATCATTGAATATGAGGAAAGAGACGTGAAATAAAGAATGACTTTCTTTTACAACATCTTATTAATAATGCACATTCTTTCAATTCTCCAAAGACATATTGTATTTTATATGAAAAAAATTCTTACACTGGCAAAAGCCAACATTCCTCTGGCATTCTTTTTGATAACCAAGGAAAACAGTTATCAGATGCTAAGCTTATTAGAGAATAAAGGTGAACACAGCATAGTTTCAATCAATCATATTGTTTGTGATATTATTGTGTTACAAACTAAATTGTAAAATACTTTTTGAATGCATACAAGAGGAGTTAGTGGTATCCTTATGAAAACATACCAAATTACTAATATATTTTTTGGAGGTATGTTTAAGGGGGTAATTTTAATTTCTGCACACTTAACAAGTATGAGTATATTTCCATAGCACATGTACTTATAAATTGATTTAAGTAAAACTTTAAAAGATCTTGTGTTTCAGTTAAGTAGGGGCTGTTAAAAACAATTGTTTTTTGCAATACAGTTATTTTAAAATATTTTTAAATAGAAAATTTACAAGATTATTTGAATCTAGAAATATTATTACTTTATAAGACTGGGATTTTACATTATTAATGTACATAATAATACCTACATCATAGCAACATTTTAATGTTTCTGCATTGTCAGGGTTCTTTGAGCAAATAAAGCACTGGTTAAAGGACAAGTCTTGGAAGTTAAAGAGTGTAGAGAGATCTCCAGAGAGAAATTTGTTATCATTTCAAAGTGAGTGAAACCCAGAGCCATACATTTACGTTCCAAATGATTGTAAAATAGGGACTTCTCTTTCTCCTCCCAGAGAATACTTATTTTAGGAAAACTAGATCTCCCTCTCTCTCTCTCTCTCGTTCTCTCTCTCTTTTCTTCTCTCTCTCTTCCTAGCAAAGTGGCAGCTGTATAGCAGGCCTTATATAAACTCTGAGATTCATAATTTCTTTTTGATAATGCAAAAAGCCCTTTGCACATAGAAGATAACATCTGTCTTTTAGAACATTGCACTGTAAGGAAAGAAGGAGACATAGGTAACTGATGCAATTATTGCCTTGAGTAATAAAATTCTGCCACTATCCAGAAACTCCATGTTTGCTTTCAGGCAAAAATAAAGGAATACAAATGTTAAAAACTTACAATGAGATATTAAATAAGTACAACTCTATGAACACAATTGGACAAATTTGCATACTATGGGCATAGTATCTGAGTCTAAGTTTCTATTCCCTACCTGGTAATATGTTTACCAAAAAATCCTTAAAAACATATCAATGATACAGCACTTCTACCAATGAGTCTTCTCCTTTTTAAAGTACAAACAAGCAGAAAAGTGGCAATTTTACATAAATTACTCTGGGTCCAGTGAACTTTTCTAGTAATTTTCCTGCTTTGCCTTTTACTTGCTTTTTCCTATGTAGCACCAGGGTCAAAAGACTTCTTGGTCCATTCAAATTTCCATCTCTATTTGATGATTTTTAAAAATTAGTGATGAAATTTTGTACAGCATACCAAAGCTGTCTTAACGTAAGCAAAAATAATATTTCTCAATGTTTCTCTTTCACAAAGAATTACTGCTTCTTTCTAAAGCTACTTCCATTTGTACCATCCTGCTTTCTCAGAAATCGTTCTCTAACAATTATGACTTTTCTTTCTGGCCTCTTCAGTCTCTCTATTTCTCTCCGGGAGTCTCTCAGCTGCCTGCTTGATCTTCCTACATCACTCTCTGCGTACTCTCTTCCTCTACCTCTGTGTCTGTCATCTGTTTCTATCTTGCCTTTTCTGTGTGTCCTTCTTCTTCTGTCTGTCTCTCTCCTCTTATGGTCTGTCTCAGAGCCATTCTCTCTTTCTGTTTTTCTCTACACACACCCCACCTGTAACATCTAGCATTTCCTCCCTAATAAAGTAAATACACTCTCCTACCATTAAAAAAAAAAATGTAGCCCTTCCTTTATCTCTGAGATTACAAGCTATTAACACCCAAGAGCTCTTCTTTGCACCGCTAGTTTTACAGAAAAGGAGTCCATCTAAGAACTAGGAAACTACAACTGAAAAACTAAGAGGTAGATCTTGAAGAGGAGAGTACCAAAGTGCCAAATCAAATGAGATGGAGACTAGAGACTACTTGCTGCATTTAACATTTTGGTTAGTTTACTGGTAATTTAGCAAGAGCAACGTCGGCAGAGTAGAGTGCATAGAAGTGGATTCCAGTGAGCTGAGAGTGAATAGCAGATGCAGAAAGGAAAATCAGCACTTTGACTGCAATATTTATTAAGTGCCTACTCTGCTAGAAGCTGTGTTAAGCCTTAGAAATTCAACTGAAGGCAAGCTTGACAGTCTTCCTTATGGAGCTTACAGTCTAGTGGGAAATGAGACCAGTAAGGAGACAAAGGAAAACTAATGTGATAATGCTAATAACACTGTGAAAATACAGGGTTATGAAGAAGCTGCTCAGAGGGGTACTGGTAATAGATTTAGGAGGATGGTAGACATTTTAGAGATGAAAAAGACTGCAAAATCCGAGTCTTCTTCCTTTTCTTGGACACATGGCTCAACTAGATGACATTTCCAGCCTCCTGTGAAGTTAGGTTGTGGTCATTTAATGGAGTTCTAGGAGGTGAAATGTGAGCAAAAGGGAATCGTACCACTTCCAGGCCTGGCCCTGCTTATACAATGTCTAATAATAGCTCAATGAATGTTAACTATTACTGTGATTTGTGTTATTGTGTTGTGATTAGTAATGTCTTCTTCTGAAGATGAAGTATGAATCTCCCCATTCTATGGTACTATAGAGAAGAAAGAATTCAGTTTTTAAAGCTGAGATAAATCAAAGAATTCTAGTATTACAGATTTGCTGGCTCCAGTTTCCCCATGTATGTGACTTTTTTTGATGTTTCACATTTGTTTATTAGGAAATGGCTGTATATGCACAAGATATTTCACCTTTCTTTAGAAAGCATCATCCCCTGAAATTATAGAAATCATTGGTTCTTCTTGCTTTCCAACACACAGATATATGCTGTTTAACCACTTTAATGGCATTTACTTACAATCCTTTTAGATTATTTATTTAGTTTATCAAAATAAGGTATTCAATGGCCTACAACATTGACTAATACGTTTTAAACATACTTTTAAAAAGAAACTTTTAACTACATTGTAAGTGCTTCCTTTCTGATATTCAGAACCGTATCTCTTTTTAGAAATTACATGAAAGCTCACAGTTTCCTTTCTTTTTCTCCTATTCTTTTTCTCCTTTCTTTTTCCAGGCATGAGTCCATGCTTCTGGTTGTTTGGAGCCCTTACACATTACAAGATGAATATGCCAGAGCTTTCATCAGTCTCTCCGTTCAGCTCACTGAATAGAAGAGAAATCTTTCCCCTATCTACTCCCATCTTCACCTGATAAATAAGAAGGACACCTATCTATCATGTTTGAGCTTCTATCATTTTATGTTGGTCAATTTGTCACAGCAGCCAGATTTATCCTAACCAATGTATATGAATGGAAGGATGTGAAGAAACCAACCCAGGAACAGCGATGGCATTAATGTACTACATCAATCTCTTGATCAGATGGCAGGATCTTTGATCCTTTCTATTCAACTTTATATTATTATGACATAGCCCAGTGTCTAATATGAGTCAGACTCAATAAATATCCACTGAAGGAAAGTATATTTATGGGCTATCTTAGTACGGGATTAAATATTTTATTTTGTTTTTATTAATGTATTTTTCCTATTTCCCTCCCTCCCTCCCTTCCCCTTCCCTCCCTCCTTCTCCCTTCCCTCCCTCCTTCTCTCTTCCCTCCCTCCTTCTCTCTTCCCTCCCTCCCTCCCTCCCTCCTTTCCTTCCTTCCCCCCTCCCTCCCTCCCTCCCTTCCTTCCTTCTTCCTTCCTTCCTTCCTTTCAAGACAATGTATTGATCTGTTGGCCAGACTGGATTGCAATACCATGATCATGGCTCAGTGCAACTGCCGTCTCCCAGGCACAAGGGATCCTCCCACCTCAGCTGCAGGAGTAGCTGATACCACAGGCACATGCCACCATGCCTGGCTAATTTTTGTTTGTTTTGTTTTGGTAGAGACAGAGTTTCATCATATCCCCCAGGCTGGTCTCAAACACCAGCGCTCAAGAGATCTGCCTGCCTCAGTCTCCCAAATGTCTTTTTTCCTTTATTTCAGTTTATAAACAATGAATCTAGACAACCACCGTCATTTGTATTTTCTTTATTTCTTCAGTCTCCTTTAAATCTAGTAATGGCCGGGCATGGTGGCTCATGCCTGTAATCCCAGCACTTTGGGAGGCCGATGCTGGTGGATCACAAGGTCAGGAGATCGAGATCATCCTGGCCAACATGGTGAAACCCCATCTCTACTAAAAAATACAAAAATTAGCCGGGAGTGGTGGCACGTGCCTGTAGCACCAGCTACTTGGGAGGCTGAGACAGGAGCATTGCTTAAACCCAGGAGGCGGAGGTTGCAGTGAGCCAAGATCGTGTCACTGCACTCCAGCCTGGCACCTGGCAACAAAGAGAGACTCTTGTCTCAAAAAAAAAAAAAAAATCTAGTAATGCTCCTCATGTGGAAGACACTAATAAATATACCTCCAGTACTGAGTTTAGCTGTATCAATAGCATTCATATCTTATTTCCCAACCTTATGACACTAATGTTATACATTCTGTAAGGATACCATAAATATTTTATAGTGACTACATTCTCTCTCTCACATTGACATCAAAATATGAAAGAATACTTTTAGTAAATTTGTATCAAGTCCTTAGATTGTACTCTTTAATGATTCTTTTAAAACTTGCCATATATCTGTAGTCTTTAATATTATCAAATCAGATTTAAATTGGTACAGTATTTAATGAATGATCTGAAAAATCAATTTTCAAATTACTAATTCTTTAGATTACCAAAAGGCATAATTTAAGAGAAAGTTAGAATTATTCTAATTATTGAATTGATGTTTGCATACAAGAGTAGCTATTTCCTATAGCTGATGCTAGCCTGTTATAAGTACATTTTATGATTTAATTACTGCTGAAATTAGTGGGTCATATTATTTATCTGATACATAGTATATACATGTTCAAACATACACATTACAGTATTGATAAATTTAATAGTTAATATTTAAGGTGATTCCATTATGCAACAGGTACTTTCTGAAATCTTGATATTATAAGGATAAAAAAGTCAGGATACTTGTCCTAAGGAGATCAACACCTAGCAGCAGACATGGACTTTAACAGCAACAAAAATACAAAGAAAGCCAAAAGAGAGGTAAGTATAACATGTCATGATAATACAGATGAGAGGGCAATTACTTTTGCTGAGCAGTAGGGAGGTGACTTAAGACTTCGCAGAAAAAGTGACCCTGTAACTGAAATGTGAAGATGAGTAGCAATTTCCTAGGGAAATTGGCAAGCATGTCAAGAGATTCAGGTGAAAGAAAATAGCTTCATATAAATACCCGAAGCATAAAAGTGGCCAGCACATTTGAGAACCATGATTAGTATGCCCTTCTAAAATATTTGAATTTTATTGTGTAAGCAACTTTACCCATAATAAGCAGTGTGGAAAATGGACCAGAAGAGGAAGAGGAAAGAAGGGGGAAAGGGACATCAGTTAACCACCCATGATGACAGCCCAGTGGGGTATGATGGAGACCTGGAAATGGTCAATTGAAACGGAGGGAAGGCATATTTCAGAAATAGAAACAATTAGACTCAATCTGGAAAGAGAAAGGAGGAAACTATGACTGTAATTTTTAATTGAGGCAGCTGAAGGAATTGCAGTCCCCAAATAAGAAATACATCATGAATGGCAAGTTTGAGTAGAAGATCATAAAATTATATTGGGCATGGTGAATTTGAGATATCTGTGGAGTAATTTGAAGGAGATAAGAGTACAGAAATAATTCATGGACCAAGAGCTTAGAAGTAAAGTATAGCCAAATGACAGAAGACATCAGGCATTGAAATGTGAAAAATGAAAGTCCAAAGGATGATGAACACTTTTAAACTACAAATATTTGAAGGGTAGAGACATGATCAATAAAACGGTTAGATAATGCTTGACCATAGAGGTAGGAGGGCACCAGGAAACAGTTGGCTTCAACCTAGTCTGATAGCACTAACACTCACGCACCGGCCAATAATATGCATGACATTTGTTCTAGATTCATTCCATTGTTCCCAAATTTCATCCACTTTGATCCAGTTTTGGTCTGATTCTTGGCATTCGCCTTCCTTCTCTCATTTAGAATCTCATTAGGCTTGAAAAGTAGTACCTGTCTTTCTGGTTCCTTTTGCTCTGCCCACCGGTTCAAATCTTGTCCTCTGTATCTTTGGATTGGATTTTTTTTTTAATGGAGTTTCACTCTTTCACCCAGGCTGGAGTGAAGTGGTGTGATCTCGGCTCACTGCAACCTCCACCCCCACGGATTCAAGCAATTCTCCTGCCTCAGCACCACTAGTTGCTGGGATTATAGGTGCCCACCACCAGGCCCTGCTAAGTTTTGTATTTTTTAGTAGAGACTGGGTTTCGCCGTGTTAGCCAGGCTGGTCTCAAACTCTTAACCTCAGGTGATCCACCCACCTCAGCCTCCCAAAGTGCTAAGATTACAGGTATTAGTCACCATGACCAGCCTGGATTGGATTATTTTACTGGCATTCTGAACACTGAACTAGACAGTGCCCTAATCAAACCAACCCCTTAGAACCTGGCCATATCCCAGGCCGGCTACAATAATGAAAACTAACCGGTATTGACTACTAAGCAAATCCAGGCACTGTATTAACTAATTAAGTTTGCTTTAATAGCAATTCTATACATACATATTTATTTCTTCTAGCCCTGTCTTCAGATGAAGTTCCTGAGATCCCGCACAGGTAAGAGGGAGCCAGGATCTCAGAGTCTGCACTCTAACCACTCCTGTACACAGCCCTCAGCTGCCCTAGCTGGGCAGGGAGAATGGAGATGAAAAAGAGTTAGGAGGTTAAAGGGGTAATTGAGAGTTTACATGCCTGAGTCCATCTGTTTGCTCTGGGAAGTAGGAGGTAAGAACTTCTGTAAGGAATGCTGCTGGTGAAGTGGAATTGGGAGCTTTCATGAAAGTTGTAAAAGGATTGTAACAGCCACCTTGGGAAATAGACAGGGAGCTGACGAGACATATATGCAAAATGATTGCTGAGCAGGAACAAGGACCCAGCTAAGGATGAAGCTCATAAACTTATAATGGAGGAAATCAGTGTGATTATATCATTCCTCCAGCTGGGCTCTGCCTTCCAGCAGGAGCAGAGAAAACAGCCACTTGGGCTGATCTGGATGAGAGTTTGGAAAACAAAGCTGGAGAGGACAAGAAGGTGAGATTATAAAGAGCATCTAAGAGTGTATGAAATCACTCTTCACGGTTCCTGGCAAGATAGGGAAAAGTTAATCCAGCAAAGTGTGACGGGCTCAGAGAACAGGGAGGCCTTGAAGGAGAGATATCCATAAAAAGATGTAGGGAGGGATAGGGGATGGGAGACGCAGGGTCACTGAAGAGGAGGGGTAATGTTAACACGACAACAACTGGACTTATCATTTTCCTCTGCTCCCTGATTATTTCTGTTCCCTTTAGGTGTCTTCAATCATCATGCCAGTGACTTATTTAACATCCTATATGTGTTAGATCTTCCGTACACTAATTATTTTCCAACCTATATTTTTGCTAGTTAAACTGAGTTTCTGTCACTGTCACTTTAAATCTAAAGTTCATTCATTCAGTATTTGCTGCCAGCCCATCTGGTGTGGGTTTGAGAAAAAGCGGCTCCTGGAGGCGGAGGTGACCATGCATCAGGGTCCACTGGTAGAGCCCAGGCTGGAGTTCAGCCCTTACAAGTCCCTCATCTCAGTGCTCTTGTGCAGGGCACACACTCTCCAATCAAATTCTGATGTCCTGGGTGAAAAGAAAAACCTGAGCCAAAAGAAAACTTTCAAAAATATATTTGGAGTTGCATCTCCCTGGATTGAGAGTGCAATCCTGATTTTATGAATGGGCATATTAAAATCTGTGAAAAATGTTTTTAATAATAAAATATAAAGAAGAATAGAAGTGAAGAAGAGCATAGCTACAAGAGCCCTAAGGTACATGTATTTAAATAAAAGAAACTCCACATCAGATGAAGTGACGGAGTGCCTTCCCTGATGGTGATTTAGGCTTCCCCGTCACACACAGGAGCTTAAAATGCAATGGCTCAATGCTGCCTTCATAACTTTGGACATGTAAAGTGAAACTTACTTGACAAGGTCAAATATTTTAAATAAATTTAAATCCCATCACAGGAGAGGCAGAGAACACACAAAGGGAATGATAGGGCTGTCACTCTGTCTTCCAAACTAAAAGATGTCTTCCTTTGTCTTCAGCCCCCATATTCAAATCCATGATTAGCAAGACAGCTCAGACTCATAAACAATGTGATGCTGTAACAGGCCAAAAACATGACTTAGTAGAGAGAAGGGCCAACTACCTTTCCTCTGAGCTTTATAAAGAGCTCCTCTAAGCCTTGGTATTTTTTGTTAGAAAATTTCTAACGCATACCTACTATCTTAAAAAAAAAATCAAACAAACAAAAAAAAATCCACCTTATCTACAGATGGAATGGACAGGTCTCTTAGGGCAGTAAATGAGGATGCTTCCCAGAATCTGAGGGTCAGCCACTGCCATTTGTTATTTAATGTAATTTAATTTAACTGATCAAACTGCCTCCTTTCTGTGAGGAATTTTGGCTTTTCCAAGATGCACTGGATGATGCTGGATTAACTTGTTAGATATTTATATTTGGGCTATAGGTTACTTTTTAATATAACCATGGATACACTTTAACCCTAACAATTAATCAAGAATAATCTGAAAAAAATAGTATATGGACCATAAACTGACTTTACTTTGGCAATGAAAATATCCACTGATGCCCTGAAAGATAAGTTCTAAAAAAAATAAGAATCAGCATCACTTAACTATTTAATCTTTAGGATGGAAATTGAAGCTGAAAAATATAATAACATGTTTATTAATTATTTCTTCCAATAGGGACATTAATATTTATATCAATAAATGATTTACAGAAAATAGTCATCTGGAAGTGAACAATTATCTACAGAAATTTAAATGCCTGTTTTTCAAATCTGACAAGAAAAATGCCTTTAGGCTACAAATTCTTGCTATCAGTTTTTACTACAGGGATGTAAATTAATTACAAATTAACTGAAGAATGACATAATTCAGAATAAATGTCCATGATACATTCCAAAGCCAAATATAATTTTTAAGATTATGAATTACCAACCCCTTCAGCATTAGTTATCACATCCACATTAAGTATTTATACATTAAGGACATATACATAATTTACGGTTAACACATAGAAATGTGGATATTATATATATGTATAATTGTTTTTTCTGTAAATATACTGCCATCAAACTTCTACGCATTGCTTTTCAAAATACCACATCTTCTTGGTGAAGGAAAAGAATGACATTTACCAGTCTTATTGATCAATTGAGAAATACAGTAAATAAATATTTGTAGCCTGTGCTATGCAAAGGGGCCTAGGAGAACAACAAAAGGTGGAAGAATTACAGGATCTTATTCTGTCCTATTCTACTGGGCCATCACCACCTTAAACCTACTACAAGTATAAAAGACAGTATTTGAAGCTCAATGTTCCTTATTTCAAGGAGGTTGCAATTAAAGGTCCGAAATTGTAAAATTAATGGAAAATGCCAGGGATGAAGAATGTGCTGATATTCCAGATGTGGATGAGAGGATAATCATTTCCACTGGTCAGGGGATAAATGGAAATGTGTGATTAAATTTGTGTCATTTAGTGTAATGGCTCATTAGAAACTCTAAGAGAAATGTGCCACAAGAGCTTGAGTGACGTTTCCAGAAACAAAATAAAATCATCTGGGGCCCATTGCTCAAGTCTCTTTTGTGTTATTCAGAAAGTGTGATGCTCTGGAAAACCCTCCAGACGATCTTACCCATCTCTCTTCATGTTACCAACCTCATAACCATAAAATGCTCCCATCCATATTCCGTGCTTAAAGATGGTTAACTGGACCTGTGAAGCCATGTTACAGATTTAAAAATGAATGTTTAAAACTAACATATTGTAAATAATATTGGTTAACTGAAGCCCTGGATGAAAGATAGGGGAAAAAAAAAAGTTCAAATGCTTCTTTGCCAGCCTCCATGATGGAGTATTAGTAAAGTTTTTTTTTTTGTTTTTTTTTTTTAATTAAATCCCATGTTCTTAACTGTAATATGTATATAATATACACAGTGTGATGAGAAGCAACTGTTACAATCAGGCATTTTCCTGGGTTACATGTGCTGACCTTTACAATTTTCCATTGTTAGGAAAAAGTATCATAAGCCTACCTTTTTTGAATCTACTAAAAGTCCTGACAATTTCAGTTCTATAAAGCAATTTTATGTATCTAGCTTGTTTTGTACTCTCTTGAGTCCTAAGAGATAATACTATCTCCATTTTACAGATGAGTAAACCTAGATTCTGAAACACTGAAAGTTAAAAGCTATCATTGACAAATCATAATGGGAAAAAAGTACTTGTTGGACATAAGTTTATTTGCAACTATAATTACTAAAGATGACAATATAAGGTATATTAAACTACGAGCAATTGAATCTATAATATTTAAATATGCAAATTTTAACAGAATCCTGAGAACTTATTTTATCAATTTTTCTTCTAATTTTTATCAGCAAGAAATAGATATTAAATATCTTTCTATCATGCACCCTAAAATGGCCAAGGTGCAATCACTTTTATTCTGGTGCATATTTACCAGCCCCTTGGGGAAGATGTTCCCATGCATTTCCAATCATTTTGTGGATGGATGTTATTAGTTCAAGGGTGATTAAATCAGAGTACAGATGGAGTGACTCAAATTCATCATCAAAATGGTAAAATCTGCTAAACACATCAGAGTACGTAGTGTCTTTTTTCTTTTAATAAAAATGAGTACATTAAAAAGGGGGAACTTTTTTTTTCAAGGAAGAATATGTGAACACCTGAGGTTCTGCTGAACATGCCTGGCAATTTATATCTTAAATTGTTTATCTGCATAGTCTTATTACTATAGATCACTTATTGAAGGACATTCACCAGAAATGATTTTTCAAATTTTTGTGCAAAACAAAAAGATATATATCCTAATATATATACATATTTAAAATAATATATACGATACCTAACCAATTAAAATTAACCCGCTGGATTAATATGTAGGTATATATAATATATAGTAATTATATATTGGTATTACATATTCATTGCAGTAGCACCCCATTGTCTATGAGGCAGATGCATTCCAAAGCCCCCAGTGGGTGTCTGAAACTGGCTAATATCAAACTCTACATATAGTATGTTTTTTCCTACACATATATGCCTATGATAAGGTTTAATTTATAAATTAAGCATAGCAGGGAATTGACAAGAATAATAGAACAACTGTAATGACACACTATTCACAATTTCACAAATAGAAGATTCTTGCTTACTGAAGACATTAGCAATCTCAGCATAAGATTTTTGTTCTTTCCTCATTAAGTTGAGAATTTTCACTTTTTCACTTAGAGGAAGCACCTTACTGCACCACTTTGGCACATCCAAATTGCCAGTATCACTACTTTTGTGTTTTGGAGCCATTATTAATTAAAACAAGGGTAAATTGAACACAAGCACTGCAATATTGCAACAGTTGCTCTGATAACCAAGACTGCTACTAAGTGACTAACAGGTGTATCATATGACAGCCTGGATACCCTACACAAAAGGATGATTCACATCACCAGCAGGATGGGATGAGATAGAGTGATACAGGGAAAGATTTCAGAATGGTGTACAATTTAAAACTTACAAAGCATTGCTGGAATTTTCCATTTAATATTTCTGTGTCCTGGTTGATCATGGGTAGCTAAAACCACAGAAAGTTCTACAGGGGGACTACTGTACATATACATATATATGCATATATATTCCATTTAAGATAAACTAATCCACTGTATTATTTCCAGGACATCTTATAACTATGATTATTCAAACTTTAATTAAATGTCATCCTCTAGCTCTAAGTGGAATTTTTTTAAGTTGGTTAACATAAAAGATATCAGCTTATTTTTAAATACTTAATTTTCAAGGCACAGATATTTTACAATGATTCTATGCTTTTATCTGTATTAATCTTACAGTTTGCCGTAAATATCCTGCCTAATATCTTCTTGTGAAATTGAATTGTGACCACTTACAAGCTGATGGTGTGTGACACCACAAAGAAGGAAATAATATGGCTTTACTTCCTTGCATTTAAAACTATGCAATCAGCCCTTTGCAGTTAAAGTGCAGAACAACTTTGGCAAATTGTCTCTGCTAAACGTAGTTGTTAACTTTTGCCACCACTTTGGCTGTCAGTTTGAATCATCTTTAGAGACACAAATGAGAAAGTAGAAAATGTTCCTTGGCTTGGCAAGAAACAGTAGGATGGATGTAAGTGTGTAAGTGAAGACAAGGAAACCCCTAGTGTTGATTTCTTCCCATGCTTGTTTTTGTTCAAGAGTTGGAAACAGAAAAAAAACACAATTGAGACCCTCTTCTGATGACTGGAAAAGTGTTCTGAAATGATTTATTCCTCTGGATCCTGACCACAGTTGCTAAAAACTCAGAGATTATTCTACAATTCCCCATCTATGAAGCTATAGAGAACTTCTCAGCTTACACAGTGAAGCAGAATAATTCTCATTGTTTCTGCTTCAACAGATAATCTTTTCTTTTCCCTCAAAGACAGAAGAAAAATTTTCATTTTTTCCCAAAGATTTTATATTAGCTTTTATTTAATTGTGCTCAACATTGACATTTTTGACCTATCATCCATGGTAAATGAAAAACAGTATAGTAATAGTTAATCTCTTTTGAAGATATTTTAGTATTATCTTTTTCCCCATACTGATAAGTAAGAAATAAAACAGTCTAAAGAGGGGAAAGAGATTGTAAGAACCCAGTAACAAGTTTAAGGTATCCAGAACAGTAGAACCAAGACTCCATTTCAAACAAGTTAGGAGGATGGAGATTCTGTGACATAATAAGTATCCATATGCCAATACTTAGGCTTGAAAAGCAAAATTTCTCGTGCACACACATGCAGAATTGCACGTGGTGACACATACACAACAATGATGATATCTGCTTTGTAATTGTTTCCTCCGTGTTTTATTTCTGCTACAAAGAAAATAAGGTAAAATAAATTAATGATAAGTTTCAGTTTGTATGTCACTCAGAGACCTCAGATATGCCCAGTTTACAATTTCTACCAGTCTCTATACTCAGAATTGCATGGAACATTCAAGATATTATGCAATCTGACAGTTGTGCTCATAGAGAAGGTCCGTGGATTTCAGAAACATGTCTGGGAAGGGATGCAATTGATGTAAGAGAGGCCAATGAGTTCACAGTTGACAAAGGCAACATTAAAAAAAAAATTTTCAGTTACCATACCTAAGGCCAAGGATAATTTCCACTCTATAAAAAGGAGAAATAGAGGCCCAAATGTCTTGTAAAACATACTACAAAATTATTAGGAAATGTTCAAATCTTTCCGTGATAATCTGTTAACTTCCTGAGCAAAATGCTGCTTTGGATCTATTTTTGAGTCATTAAAGGTCTATGTTTTCTTTCACTTAACAGTATTCAGTTTCACGGCCACAAATCTGTGGCAGATCTATTCAAAGGAAGATCAAACTATCCCAAGGAATATTTGAGCATCTGAACTGAGAATCTTAGGAAAACTGTCTCATGTTAATATTCTATAATTTTCTGTCAAGGAAAGGTAGTCAGAAATTACTCTTTTCTCCTGTCACTGGTAAGTTTAGGACATTTACAGGAATTGTCTTAATATCAGAATCTTTACTATATCATGTGTATTAGTATTGCTAGCATAGCAAATTGCCATAAACGCAGCCACTTAAACACGACTTTTAAAACATTTAATATATTTTACATTGCAAACCTCTTTTTATTCTTTTACCACAACTACAAGGAGTTGAAATCTGCCAACAGTTCAAAAGAACAGGGAAATAGATTCTCCTCCAGCACCTCCAGAAAGGAACCCAGCCAGCCACCATCTTGATTTTAGCCCAGTGAAACCTGTGTAGGACTTCTGACCTACAGAACTGTAAGGTCAGCAAGAAAATGGCTAAATTTATGGTGACTTGCTGTAAATTCATCTCATCCCTTAAAAGTGTTTGTGATTTTAAATGGACATTATGAATAGAGCAGTAACAAATAAATATATAAATAAATATCTTTTATAAATAAATGTATATATATAAATATTCAGGATACATGTCCTGAATTTTTACTTATCTATGTGAACCATTAGAAATATTAACAATTATTATAAGTTTATATTAAATACATTTTGTTGTGACATTACAAATTAAAACTGTGTAAAAGAAATGCTTATCAATTAACCTGATATCATTAATTTTGCAAGAGTCTTATAACAGGTAAATCAAATCTAGATTTGTCATAATTTTAATTAGCTACTCAATAATGTCATAAAAGAATAGTTACTAAGAAGCCCATAATCTTCCCATTTTGGAAACATAAGGCAAACATTTTTTAAATACTACATTTTCGAAATAGGTGCCTGTTTCAAACACTGAATTTGAAAAGTCATAGAAACATCTGAAATATCTTTTCTCTCTCTCTAGTGTGTAAGGAGCCACTGCATTCCAGCCTGGTGACAGAGTGAGACTCTGTCACAAAAAGAAAAAAAAAAAATTTTTTTTAAATACGTTAGCAACTTCTAGAAACCACTGGTTCTCTTTATTGCTTTATGATTCTTGTGTAGCAATTTTTTTTCTGTGACCAGAAAAACATGTCACAAGCCAAGTTGTATATATTGTTAGCAAGTGGGTAATGAATTAAACATAAGGCTAATAATTTTTTCAGCAGGATTATTTTTCCCTCCCAAATTATGCTATTTATTTTGGGGGTTTTGTTTGTGTGTGTGTTTGTGTCTAGTAGTTGCACACAGTATGTTCCCTTTAAAAATACAGCAAATCCATTCTGCTTACCAGACTATGCCCTGAGCCCCAGAGCCAATAGGCTTTAGATTCTGGTAGCGCTTGAGAACTGTGAAGGTTGAGTCTCCCACTTCCACACTGTAGAATTGGTTGTCAACTTTGCTTTTGCTCATGTTGTAATGTTTGGCAATATATGACACATCCACTTGTTTATCGAATCCCTGGCAAAAAGAAGAACAGCAAAAACATGAGGCAAGTGAATAGGCAGACTGATAATGAGATGTACAGAAACTTCTTCTTTTAATGGTTACTAACACCTAGCCATCTATCATCTATTTCATGAAGTTCACATAGAAAAAAAAAATAGGTATTCATCCACACAAGATTACCTGGAGTAAAGAGCTTAGGGAAATAAATGCAAAGAAATGGTTTATTCCCAACATTAAAACTATTTATAATAGACTTATCTTAAATTTTACTTGCATTATCTTTTCTAAAGTATCTCATGAAAACATTCATTTGTAGAATAAACATCTATAACTACTGAATATGCACTGGTCTCAGAGGTTACATTAGGTCCTTCAGGATTCAAGTAAATATGAAAAAGATGATCACTGGCCATCCATTATAACAGTCACATGAGGACAGATAATAATATACTGAATGGGAAAACACTGGAAGCATTCCCTTTGAAAACTGGCATTAGACAAGTGTGTCCTCTCTCACCACTCCTATTCAACATAGTATTGGAATTTCTAGCCAGAGCAATCAGGCAAGAAGAAGAAATAAAGGGTATTCAATTAGGAAAGGAGGAAGTCAAATTGTCTCAGTGTACATGGTTGTGATTTAGAAGATCGCATCATCTCAGCCCAAAATCTCCTTAAGATGATAAGCAACTTCAGCAAAGTCTCAGGATACAAAATCAATGTGAAAAAATCACAAGCATCCCTATACACTAATAACAGACAAACAGAGAGCCAAATCATGAGTGAACTCCCATTCACAATTGCTTCAAAGAGAATAAAATACCTAGGAATACAACTAACAAAGGATGTGAAGGGCCTCTTCAAAGAGAACTACAAACCACTGGCTCAAGGAAATAAGAGAGGACACAAACAGATGGAAAAACATTCCATGTTCATGGTTAGGCAGAATCAATATCGTGAAAATGGCCATACTGCCCAAAGTAGTTTATAGATTCAATACTATCTCCATCAAACTACCACTGACCTTCTTCCCAGAACTGGAAAAAACCACCTTAAACTTCATATGGAACCTAAAAACAGCCTGCATAGCCAAGACAATCCTAAGTAAAAAGAACAAAGCTGGAGGTATCATGCTACCTGACTTCAAACTATACTGCAAGCCTACAGTAATCAAAACAGCTTGGTACTGGTACCAAAACAGAGATATAGACCATGGAACAGAACAGAGGTCTTGGAAGTAATGCCACATATCTACAACCATCTGATCTTTGACAAACCTGACAAAAACAAGCAATGGGGAAAGGGTTCCCTGTTTAATAAATGGTGTTGGGAAAACTGGCTAGCAGTGTGCGGAAAGCAGAAACTGGACCCCTTCCTGACACCTTACATTAAAGTTAACTCCAGATGGATTAAAGACTTAAACATAAGACCCAACACCATAAAAACCCTAGAAGAAAGCCTAGGCAAAACCATTCAGGACATAGGCATAGGCAAGGACTTCATGACTAAAACACCAAAAGCACTGGCAATAAAAGCCAAAATAGACAAATGGGACCTAATTAAATTCCAGAGCTTCTGTACAGCAAAAGAAACAATCATTAGAGTGAACTGGCAACCAACAGAGTGGGAAAAAATTTTTGCAATCTACTCATCTGACAAAGTGCTAATATCCAGAATCTACAAAGAATTAAAACAGGTTTACAAGAAAAAAAAACAAACCCATCCAAAAGTGGGTGAAGGATATAAACAGACACTTTTCAAAGAAGACATATATGAAGCCAACAAACATATGAAAAAATGCTCATCATCACTGAGTATTAGAGAAATACAAATCAAAACCACATTGAGATACCATCTCATGCCAGTTAGAATGGTGATCATTAAAAAATCTGGAGACGACAGACGCTGGAGAGGATGTGGAGAAAGAGGAGTTCTTTTACACTGTTGGTGGGAGAGTAAATTAGTTCAACCACTGTGGAAGGCAGTGTGGCAATTCCTCAAGGATCTAGAAATAAAATATCATTTGAGCCAGCAATCCCAGCAATCTCATTACTGGTTATATACCCAAAGGATTATAAATCAATCTATTATAAAGACACAGTCATGTGTATGTTGACTGTGGCACTGTCTACAATAGCAAAGGCATGGAACCAACCCAAAAGTCCATCAAAGATAGATTGCATAAAGAAAATGTGGTACATATATATCATGGAATACTACACAGCCATAAAAAGGGATGAGTTCATGTCCTTTGTAGGGACATGGATGAATCTGTAAACCATTATTCTCAGCAAACTAACACAAGAACAGAAAACCAAACACTGCATGTTCTCACTCATCAGTGGGTGTTGAACAATGAGAACACATGGACACAGGGAGGGGAATATCACACAATGGGGCCTGTTGTGGGGAGGTTTGGGAGGGATAGCAGGGGGTGGGAAAATTGGGGAGGGATAATGTTAGGAGAAATATCTAATGTAGGTGACAGGGAGATGGAGGCAGCAAACCACCATGG
Organism: Sapajus apella; assembly: GCF_009761245.1. Lineage (NCBI taxonomy): Eukaryota > Metazoa > Chordata > Mammalia > Primates > Cebidae > Sapajus > Sapajus apella. The sequence goes on along the minus strand of NW_022436985.1, from coordinate 11,638,490 downwards.
CATGTGTATACCTATGTAACAATCCTGCATGATCTGTACATGTACCCCAGAACTTAAAGTAAAAAAAAAAAAAAGAAAAGAAAAAAAGTACCTACATCCCTTTCTCAGAAAGAACTAAGATACAAACTTATGTAAAGTTTTAAGTATTTTAATTGGTTAAATTTGAATTAAACAGTGTTGACTTCATTTATTCTCATTAATAACACAAATGCTATTATTCTGAATCAAGCATAGCAAAATTTTTTTCAAGTTAACATTTTTCTAAAATGCCACATGACACTTTATTTTTTGGAAGCTTAGATTTTAAATACTTTAATTGTTGCATTTTTTGCTTATTTTTAAGAAAAGTTAATCCATCAGTTATATTTAGTCATTGAAGAGACTGTCTTTACAATTTTGAATCGTAATATGTATGTATAATATAAATATCCATTACCTTGATGATCCACAAATGATCTTATATTGTATTTATGACATAAATAGTAAGAATTCTATAGCTAGAAGGGACCTCACAGAAAATCATGTAGCCTATTCCTGTGGCACACACTGGTGGATGCCTTCCCAGCAGTCATCCTTTCTTGCTAGTTTTGTTCAGGTTTTAAGCACCCGCATTTTCTGTGGGTTTCTCTCCAATCCCAGCCATTGAAAATTAAACAATCTATGCCAGTGGTTCTCATTAAAGGTGGCTTTGACCCATTTGGGGCATTTAGGAGATTTGTGGGCAGGCTTTAAAATGCCACAAACCAATATTGATTTGGTTTGTCAAAGAATGCTGGTTGTCCTACAAGAAGTGAGATGTGAGTCATTCCCACACAATGAATAATTTCTCACATACCTCACAACTTGTGAGTGTCCTGCCAAAGCTTTAATTAGTAAAAAAAATCTGCCTATAATGTTTTGAGTCCAGAATCTACACCAAAGACTTTCTGTATGATTTTAACACATGCCAACTTTTCTGAAAATCAAATTCTGATATAATTTAAAAGATTTAAATCTCCTTAGGCTCTGAACCTCTGGATTGATAATAAAACTATTTTCCTTGGAAATTTTGGCATTGCATCTCTAAATAATAACTTGAAATAGAAATATGATCTAATTTTCCCCATATGCCCTTGGAAGAGGATCCAAGCAGCATCAGTGATGTAAATGAGGAGAGTACAGTGGGGCCCATATGAACATGGGTGGCAAAACCTACAAATCCAGTGCTAGAATCTTGAGACCCCAGATAGCGGAAACAGACTTGCGAGTAGAATATGTGTGACGGGCACCAACCTATGATTGCATCGGATATGGTGGCAGCATTCACTTCAAATGCACTCAGACCTCAAGGAATAAAGCAGACTTATGGGAACTTATGTTGCTTGTACAGGAAATCAAAAATTCAAGTGATTTGCAAATGCAATAACAAAAGGTCTACAATCAAGAAAGCAGACTGTGGAGCATGGCATAGGGAATAAAACAAGACTATTAAACATCAGACATTGCAAGCCTATTGAAGGAGACAACAACAGGGTTTAGAATTTAGACAATGGGTGTGGATAGTGGCAGAAACAAGAACATTAGTCTTCAAACAATCCTTGATTTCAGCCACAGTACCAGGAACTGCTCTCCACACCATGGCCCATTTCTACTCTAGACTTTTTGGCATATGAGCAGAATAGCTTGAATAAAGCTCTCCTTTTTTCCCTTGCTAAGAAACGTTAAAAAGCAATTGGAGCTAAAATATAAAACGAATTCATCTGCCAAGTTTAATTTGGGATGAATGAAGTGCCTAACTTGCCATTTGTCATGTTCTGACCCTTCTTTATATCCTTTAATATTCTGTTTCTGACCACACACAAAATCTTTAGCGCACAGTAGCCTCATCAAACCTAGATAATATATCTTCCCTTCCCTTACTTATTCCCTTCACTTTTGAAGTGTAGCTTTCTCAACTGTGTTGCATGTATACACTAATCATTGGCAATGAACTTTGTGTTCTGGATCCCTGACTTAATGCTGTATCATGGCATGGCCCTATGCCTTTGGACTTCGCTGTGGCTTTTCTAGCTATGGTCTCAGTCTTCATATCACAGTAGATTCAACTTGTTGTCCTCCTCTTCCAACATTTCAATGTATATTCAAATAAATCAAAGAAGCTTAAAGATTCATGTCACTTCTCTTTCAGGTTTAACTTCACAAGCTACCCTATTTAATATTTAGAACTGTTTAACCCAACAAACACAGATGATATGCAAATCATTTGCCCAATACTAGGTTTGGGACTGGAAATATAACAACAACAAAAAAAAGATAAGGTTTGGTCTAGAATGAAGACAATCAAATAAAGTTTTTAAAGTATAGATAATACATTCTACAGTAGAATAAAAGAAGGTGCTGAAAGCAAACAGAAACTAACAAGCAGAAAAAGGCTCTCTCTATATAATAGAAATAAGTGAATATTTATTCTGAAATAGAGTGTTGCAATGGCAGCATATGTGCCGCAGTAAACTATGTGTGTATTCAGGGAGGTAAAGGATGACAGAGGTTTTTAAAGGAAAAATGAGGATGATTATCTATTTTGAGATAATTATCCTTGGCTACAGGATCAATAACAAAGGTAATGCCAGTCTGAAGTGGGACAAGCAGTTGCTGGGCAGATGTCTTTGCAGAAATATGTTTTGCATAAGGTTGTGATGGTCTTTGTGCAAGCTTGTTTTTCAGCCTTTGGTAACAGTTTCCAACAGGCATTTCTGCATATGAACCCTATTTTTAATGGCCTTCCTCTGCTCTATTTGTCAGGGTTTTTTCTTTTTCTTCTAACACAAGTGACCCCATTTTGATTCTGACAACTTTAACAGTTTCAACTAACCACCTGCACTCGTTCATTATCATTAGTTCATTCAGCTACTATGTATACAGCAACTACTGGATGCAAAGTCACAGGTATAAAGTTGGTAATGTTTGAGAGGAGATTTTATCTGTGTTTTCCCCAACTAAAAATATCCCTGAACCACCCTTTTCACTGGTTGTCAGATATAAACGTGCATTTCAACCACCTGGGGATTCACATCTGAGAAGCCAGGCTTGATAAAATACAAGTCATTGGCATAACATTCCGGAGATTTGGATTCAAGCATCAGCAATCAACCAGTTGAAAATCATCTTTACAAAGTTTGTGTATTCACACATACACAAATATATAATTTCCTTTCAAGTTTCTTTTTTATACCCCAGTTTGAATTAAACTTCAGGTAAAATTCAGAAGCTAGGGAAGATATTCATGAAAGCACCTCAAATAATTGGTAAAAGTCTATTTTAATTGCTAGTTTAAGCAGTAAGACATGGATACAAGAGCATAGAAAATTTTCTTAGACTGATGTCATAATCAAGAATTTTATAGCAAATATGATGTGTTAAAGAACTTCCCCCAGATTCCATCTGTGCCCCAAGCTTACAAATCTAAATTGAGTTTTGAAAAGTTCAGAGCATATTTAATAGAATATATTTTATCCTTCAGCTTCTATATAGTGTTCCTTGTTCAAATATAAATTTTTGTTTATGAAATGTGCCCATGAAAATATTCCATTAAGCACACTGCAGAAAAATACTCTGTGTGCGGAAAATGACTTTTCTCTAGTTATACATTTTAGTATTTCCTGAGTTCAGGTCATAGGACAAGACAGCTGATTATTTGAACCTAGAAAGTTTAAACACACACACACACACACACACACACACACACACACACACACACAAATTTATGTTGAGAAGGCACGATTAGCCAATACTTAGTCTAGAGCAGAGATTCGGAAGTTTTAACATGGATTAAGACTAGCTAGTGGGCTTATAAAATGCAAAGCTTCTGATTCAGTAATACTAGAAAAAGGCCAAGAATCTGTATTTCTAACAAGTTTCATACTTTGAGAATCATGTTTTAGACAATAGTAGAGATAAAAGATGCCACCATTCAAAGATGATTAATTAAAGAGTCAAAAACTGGAAGCAATGCAGATCACGTGAACAAAAGATGTGGAAGTTAAAAATAATGTCATAAAAGACTCTCCTTGATATCAGCACCTAAGCCTTCATCCTCAATTCCATTGCTAACCTATAGCCACAGAATGTTGCAAAGAAAAATGTCTCACATTATTGAACTTCTCTTGCAGGTGCCCAAAGCTTTGATTGCACTTTTCTCAAATATAATAGCCTGTATTTCAGAAGCACTCCCTCCTCATCATTTGTGGATGACTGTCCTGTGTTTCTAATAGTCAGTGTCTGAGTGGGAAACACTGAGGTTTAAGAATTTTTGGAGGTTAAGCTTTCTTCGTTTCTTTTAAATGATATAGCTCAAAATAGCACTGAGCCTGGATCAGTTCTGCACTTAATAGCTGTGAAACCTTGGGCAAAACATTTCATTCTTTCATTCATTATTTATATTCTGTATGGTTTCATAAAATATTTGTGTAGCTCATGGTAAAAGATAGAGAAACAGGCCAAGCGCGGTGCTCACGCCTGTAATCCCAAGACTTTGGGAAGCCGAGGCGGGTGGATCACGAGGTCAAGAGATCAAGACCATCCTGGCCAACATGGTGAAAGCCCGTCTCTACTAAAAATACAAAAATTAGCCGGGCGTTTGGCACACACCTGTAGTCCCAGCTATTCAGGAGGCTGAGGCGGAAGAATCGCTTGAACCCGGGAACGGAGGTTGCAGTGAGCCGAGAACACACCACTGCACTCCAGCCTGGCGACAGAGCAAGACTCTGTCTCAAAAAAAAAAAAAAAAAAGAGAAACAGTAAAACCGTTAAATCCAGTTTTAAGAACAAATATCAAATAAAGCAAGCTAGGAGATGACAGTTTTACCAGAAGACTTAAGTTATGAATATCTATTGCCTTGACCATAAAACTTAGTGTCACGCTTCTGGAACATCAAGGGAAAAAAATAATGACAACAATAAAACCACAGTGAGTGGGAAGGTTTGATTCATTAATCTCATAAAATGTATAAGCCAATTCATAAGAAAGATAAGATTCTTTAGCTAAACTTCAGGAAGAGTATATTCAATAGTTTATTTATATAATAAACCTGGAATCAAACAACAGGCAGTAGACAAAAACTTTTAGTGAAAGTCACAGAAATATGTGTCATATGACTTGTATGATATTAACTCTCAATAACACAAGGTGAGAAACAAAGTTGAACCAGTATTATTGCCTATCTACTATAGGTGTACTCTGTATTATGTTAACATGTTAAAGTGAATGCTCAAAACACATGAAGAAAGTGGCCTACAGAGCTGTTAATTAATAGGCTCAAAGTCTCAGAACTATTAATTGGTGGTACCAATTAAAGTTTGGCCAACAAGTTGTCTTCTTTTTGTAAGCTAAACAATGTATTAGTTCAGCTAAAATCATTAAGAATAGTGATGTGGTTTTCCTATAATAAGGTGACACTCAGGAACAAAGCTAAGAAAATCAAGAGAAATGAATGAATACCCTCCTTCATAAACTCATTTATCAATTGTGTCAGCCTAGAGTTTAAGCTTAACATGAAATAATACAAGGTTGAAGTAGACAATCTTGTATAGTGATGGAAAGCTGGATTTTCACAGATGTCATGAAATTTAAAGGGCCTGATTCCATATATTCAGCAAGTTCTTTAAAATAATCTTAGCTTTTGTTTCTTTAATTGCACAATGAGGGTAATAATCTACTTTTGATTAGTGGAAAGGCTAAATAAGATAATCCATGTAAGCTATAAGCATGGAATAAGGTTATAGAAAACTCTTGAAGTTTGTTATTATTCTTACTATATCACCATTATTATAATTATCATTATTATTGAGAAGTTAGACAACATTTAAGACCTGTAGTTAGCAGCTTTAGAGTGGTTATAACAAAAGCTGGCCTAGCTCATAAGCCACATTGTCATGTGAAATCGCTGTGATACTGCTTTAAAATCCACAAAGAACCAACAGAGATCAGAATTACAGTATAACTATATATATATATATATATATATATATATATATATATATATATATTTGTTTTCATTTGTGGTAGTGACAGTGATCCATAAGTATCCATGTGCTGCTCTCCATTTTCCAGCCTCCCTTGAAGTTGCAGTTGATGTCATGTGACTATATACAGAAATGCCAGCTGTCTGGCTCATGTCTGTAATCCCAACATTTTGGGAGGCCAAGGTGGGCGGATCTTCTGAGGTCAAACGTCAGAGACCAGCCTGGCCAACATGGCAAAACCTCGACTTTACTAAAAATACAAAAGTTATCTGGGTATTGTGGCACATTCCTGTAATCCCAACCATTTGGGAGGCTGAGGCAGGAGAATCATTTGAACCCGGGAGGCAGAGGTTTTAGTGAGCTGAGATGGTGCCACTGTACTCCAGCCTCGGTGACAGAGCAAGACTCCATCTCAAAAAAAAAAAAAAAATAGAAAAGAAAAGAAAATAGCATTTCTCTGGCAACTACCCATCCCATTCTTCTCTATACAAGCAACAATAGACTTAAATATCCACATGGAAGATTTGAGACCAGAATGAGCAGGGTAAAAGTGCTTCAAAGGCAGCCACAGCAGGTGAGGATCTGTTCTATCTCAACCATGTTTATGCTGACACCTGGGGATCTGCTGCACCCTCCACCCATGGCCACAAATGGAGCAAATTCAGTATGGAACAGATGCCCCTTCCAAAGGGAGGCTCCCAGCTCTAGCAGAGTCCTTTGAGAGGTAGATATAGTGCAGGTGGAAAAGTAGTGAAAGATTTTATTCTAGAGAATTCTTTGCTGCCTTGCTGAGGTCTGAGTAATTTATCCTAATGGGAATATGCCCTGTTGTTTTAGGATTGTTTTACTTAATGTTAATTAAGTCAGAATGATGGTCTTTCGAAGAGGTGGGGGCTCTTTGTGTAATTAGGCAACCTTTCCTTAACTGCTGGTTCAAAATGTATTACTTGAAACATTTTTTTTAGTGTTATGGGTTTAAACATTATTTTTAAATCAAATAGTAAAACAAGTCATCAGAGAAAGAAATGTCAGTTGTTACCTAAACAGAGAGGCCTTCAAAAAGTGATGTGCTTACAACTAAAAGAACTAGAGAAGCAAGAGCAAACAAATCTAAAAACTAACATAAAATAAGAAATAACTAAGAGCAGAAGTGAAAAAGATAGAAACACAAAAAAAATTCTTGGCTAGCTAGACTAATAAAGAAGAAAAAAAGAAAATAATCAAATAGACACAAAAGAATGATAATGGGGATGTCACCACTGATTCCACAGAAATACAAACTACCATCAGAGAATATTATAAACACCTCTAGATAAATATACTAGAAAATCTAGAAGAAATGGATAAATTCCTGGACAAATATACCTTTCAAAGACTAAACCAGGAAGAAGTCAAATCCTTGAATAAATCAATATAAAGTTCTGAAATTGAGGCAGTAATAAATAGCCTACCAACCATAAAAAGCCCAGGACCAGAAGGATTTACAGCTGAATTCTACCAGAGGTACAAAGAGGAGCTGGTACCATTCCTTCTGAAAGTATTCCAAACAACTGAAAAGGAGAGACTTCTTCCTAATTCATTTTATGAGGCCAGTATCATACTGATGCCAAAACCTGACAGAGACACAACAAAAAAAGAAATCTTCAGTCCAATATTTGTGATGAACATCGATACAAAGATACTCAATAAAGGCAAAAAGCTTATCCATCACGTCAAGTTGGCTTCATCCCTGGTATGCAAGGCTGGTTCAACATACACAAATCAATAAATGTAATCCATCACATAAACATAACCAATGACGAAAACCGCATGATTATCTAAATAGATGCAGAAAAGACCTTTGATAAAATTCAACATCCCTTCATGTTAAAAACTCTCAATAAACTAGTTATTGACAGAAAATATCTCAAAATAAGCTATTTATGACAAGCCCACAACCAATGTCATACTGAATGGGCAAAAGCTAGAGGCATTCCCCTTGAAAACTGACACAAGACAAGGATGACCTCTCTCACTACTCCTATTTAACACAGTAATGGAATTTCTGACCAGGGCAATCTGGCAAGAGAAAGAAATAAAGAGTATTCAAACAGGAGAGAGGAAGTCAAACTGTCTCTGTTTGCAGAGGACATGACCCTATATCTAGAAAATCCCACTGTATCAGCCCAAAAGCTTCTTAAGCTGACAAGTAAATTCAGCAAAGTCTCAGGATACAAAATCAATGCGCAAAAGTTACAGGCATTCCTAGACACCAACAATAGGCAATCAGAGAGCCAAATCATAAATGAACTTCCATTCACAATTGCTACAAAGAAAATAAAATACCTAGGAGTACAGCCAACCAGGGATGTGAAGGATCTCTTCAAGAACTACAAACCACTTCTCAAAGAAATGAGACAACACAAACAAATGAAAAAACATTCCATCCTTGTGGATTGAAAGAATCAATATTGTGAAAATGGCCACACTGCCCAAAGTAATTTATAGATTCAATGCTATTCCCATCAAAATACCATTGACATTCTTCACAGAATTAGAAAAAGAAAAAAAAAACACCTACTTTAAAATTCATATGGAACCAAAAAAAGGCTATTTAGCCAATACAATCCTAAGCAAAAAGAACAAATCTGGAGGCATCATGCTACCTAACTTCAAACTACTACAAGGCTACAGTAATCAAAGCAGCATAATACTGTTATAAAAACAGACACATAGATCAATTGAACAGAACAGAAGTCTCAGAAGTAAGACTGCACATCTACAACCATCTGATCTTCAACAAACCTGACAAAAATAAGCAATGGGGAAAGGATTTCCTATATAATGAATGGTGCACAGATAACTGGCTAGCCATATGCAGAAAACTGAAACTGGACCCCTTCCTTACACCTTTTACAAAAATTAACTCCATATGGATTAAAGACTTAAATGTAAAAATGTAAAAGCCAAAACCATAAAAACCCTAGAAGAAAATCTAGGCAATACGAGTTAGGAAATAGGCATGGGCAAAGATTTTATGATGAAATCACCAAAAGCAATTGCAAAAAAAGCAAAACTTGACAAATGGAATCTAATTAAGCTAAAGAGCTACTGAACAGCAAGGGAAACTATTATCAGAATGAACAGGCAACCTACAGAATGGGAGAAACATTTTTCAATCTATTCATCTGACAAAGATCTAATATTCAGAATTTACAAGGAACTTAAATTTACTAGAATAAAACAACCCCATTAAAAGTGGGCAAAGGACATGAACAGACACTTCTCAAAAGAAGACAAGACATTTATGCAGGCAACAAACATGAGAAAAGCTCAGCATCACTGATTATTAGAGAAATGCAAATCAAAATCCCAATGAGATACCATCTTACAACATTCACAACGGTGATTATTAAAAAGTCAAGAAACAATAGATGCTGGTGAGGCTGCAGAGAAATAAGAATGCTATTACACTGTTGGTGGGAATGTAAATTACTTCAACCACTGTGGAAGAGACAGTGTGGTGACTCCTCAAGGATCTAGAACCACAAATACTATTTGACCCAGAAATCCCATTACTGGGTATATACTAAAAGGGATATAAATCTTTCTACTATAAAGGTACATGCACACATATGTTTAATGCAGTACTATTAACAATAGCAAAGACTTGGAACCAACCCAAATACCCATTTATAATAGACTGGATAAAGAAAATATGATACATATACACCATAGAATATTATGCAGTCATAAAAAGGAATGACATCATATCCTTTGCAGGGACATGGATGAAGCTGGAAGTCATCATCCTCAGCAAACTAACACAGGAACAGAAAACCAAACACTGCATATTCTCAGTCATAAGTGGGAGCTGAACAATGAGAACGTATAGGCACAGGGAGGGGAACAACACACATCGGGACCAGTCATGGAGGCGTTGGGAGGGAGAGCATCAGGACAAATAGCTAATGCATGTGGGGCTTAATACTCAGGCAATGGGTTGATAGGTGCAGGGAACCACCATGGCACATGTTTACCTATGTAACAAACCTGCAAGTTCTGCAAATGAATCCCAGAACCTAAAATTAAGTTAAATTTTTAAAAAATGTGATGTGCCTCCACAACACATCTCTTTCTACAGGGGTGTTTTAGCTCATGCATCACAAGATGGTGGAACCCTAAATTCCCGAGTCACCAGATAGAGGACAGCCCTTGCTCACCTGAATTGGAATTTGAATGACAGGAAATAAACTTTTGATCTGATATGTCACTGATTTGGAATCTATCTATTATTACTGTAGTATGTCTTTTATCCAATAAATATTTATTTTGGTCATAAAATGTGCCAAGAACTGTCCTAGACACTGAGAATGCAAAGCTCCTGGCTCCATGGAGCTTAATATTAAATTTTCCCTTAGAGGAGCAAACTTTTCTGAGTAATTGGCTTCATTATCACAGTGATCTAAACTACTAAATGAATCACATGGAATTCTACATCTTTTGATCTACACATTCAGAATTTGTCTGCAATAAAGAAAAAAGACATACAAAATTGGAAATAATAAGTGGTACTACATAATTAAGACAGGACAAATTTTCCAGGGTAGTAATAATAAATTATATTTTTTAAAAATCTCAGAATGGGAGTAAGAGGTTAATATTTCATCATAAGGAAAGTAAAAATGTCATTTGGGAACCTAAATGGTTAAAATGAGTTATCTGGATTTTACTAACTCATTTCTAAAATATATCTTTATATTTTTAGAAAAGAGAATTTGAGTTTTTCAAATGCCATATTTAAGAAACTGACCCTTTGACTCTTCTGGGGTCAGTAGCCGCCTGACCAGGGGCGCCGGGCCACTGGCTCAGCTGATGACCATGGGCTTCATGTTCAACCAGCAGTTTGCAGGTGGCTGCACCAAGGCAGCAGAAGAGGCGCCAAAGGAGTCGCCGGAAGATGAGGCCCGGGGCAGCAGATGAGCCTCCGCCGCTGCACAGTGAAGGCATCTGTAAGTGGTTCAACGTGCATATGGGGTTTGGCTTCCTGTCCATGACCGCCCGTGCCGGGACCCCCCAGTGGACACCTTTGTGCGCCAGAGTAAGCTACATATGGAGGGCTTCCGAAGCTTGAAGGAGGTGTGAGCCACTGGAGTTCACTTTTAAGAAGTCAGTCAAGGGTCTGGAATCCATCCGTGTCACCAGACCTGGTGGGGTGTTCTGTATTGGGACTGAGAGTCGACCAAAGGGGAAGAACATGCAGAAACACAGATCAGAAGGAGACAGGTGCTACAACTCAGGAGGTCTAGGCCATCATGCCAAGGAATCCAAGCTGCCACCCCAGCCCAAGAAGTGCCATTTCTGCCAGAGCATCAGCTATCTGGTAGCCTCATGTCCACTGAAGGCCCAGCAGGCCCCTAGCACACAAAGAAAGCCAACCTACTTTCCTGAAGAAGAAATTCACAGCCCTGCCTTGCTCCTGGAGGCCCAGAATTGAGCCACAGTGGGTGGGGGCTATTACTTTGCTATCAGAAAGATTCAAGGAGCAGGCAGAGTGGAGAAAGTGAGAATAGGGTGCATGGGGCTAGTTGGCACTGCCATGTATCTCAGGCTGGAGTTCACACCATCACCCTTTCCTCCTTCTAGGTCGGGGGAAAGGGTGAATCAACGCAACTCCAACCATGCTCTGTCCAAATGCAAGTGAGTGTTCTGAGGGCAACCAGGATGAGAGAATCACCCTACAACATGCATGCTTTATCTGAGGCTCCATTGCCGGAATGTCCAGCTTTTGAAAGTGGCCTGGATAGGGAGGTTGTTTTCCTTTTTAAATATATATAATAACAATTCCCATGCAGAGTGAAAATGATTAAGTATAAGACCAGATTCATGGAGCCAAGCCACTACATTATGCAGAAGGGAATCTCTCAGGAGTAAGGCAGTGTTTTTTTTTTGTTTGTTTGTTTGTTTGTTTTTCACATCTTATATCCTCATATCCATTTTCGGGATAAGGTGCTGGCAACTTTCCTAAACAATGGGTGGTAATGATGGCAAAAAGGGCCTCATTCTGGGTCAAAGTGATTTTATTTGTTTGCTCCCTTGGCTACTGAACCTTGGGTCCCACTTTCTCCAGGATGCCAACTGCACTAGTTGTGTGCAAATGACATAGCTCATGCATTTTAACTATTTTCCTTAATATAAATATTCTGGTTTTGTATTTTTGTATATTTTAATATAAGGCCCTCATTTCCTGCCTTGTGTTCCCAGGTACATGAGCAATCTCAGGGATAAGTCAGCAGCAGCTCCAGGTCTGCACAGCAGGAATACTTTTTGGTATTTTTGCCACCACGGAGAGCAACAATTTGTAGTGCACAGCCTATTGCCTACCTCATTTTTGCCAATAAGAGCTGGCTTTTCTGCCATATGTCCTCTTGAAACCCTCTCTGCCTTGAAAATGTTTTATGGGAGACTAGGTTTTAACTGGGTTGCTTTGTGACTTGATTGCCTCCTACTGGAAGATTGAAAATTAGTCTAAACAGGAAATGGTGATGCAGAGAGGCTTGGAGAGGCTGGGCCAGGTGAAAAGCCCAGAGAGGAAGCCAAGATTAGGTAAGGGTTGTCTCATCCTAGGGCACAAGACGTGCTTTACATCTCAGACCCATTCTTCACCAGATTAGGCTAGGCCTACCATGCACAACAGGGTGTGTGTGTTGGTAAAACCAGAGTTGGTAAGGATACATCTTAAGACCAGTACCCCTGTACTGAATCCTGTGCCGTCGAGGAATGGATATATGAAGGTCTAAAATCTTTAACCTTTCAAAATTCTCGGGTTCCAGGGAGACACATAATCCAGGGCTTTGTGGTACCTGGGGCCCATGTCCTGCCCTGCTGCAGTAGTGATTAATAGTGTCATGGTAGCTAAAGGAGATAAGGGGGTTTTGTTTACATACTGTGAGATCACCACAAACCTACCTCACTGTGTTGAAACAGGACAAATGCAATAGAATGCATTGGGATCGCAGTCGTGAGCCACCACACCCAGCAGACCATTTCTTGATACATTCATGCACTTAAGACACTGCTGTAGGCTGGGTGTGGTGGCTCATGCCTGTGGTTCCGGGGCTTTGGGAGGCCAAGGCAGGAGGATCACAAGGTCAGGAGTTTGTGACCATCCTGGCCAGCATGGTGGAGCCCCATTTTTACTAAAATGCAAAGGATTGGCTGGGTGCGGTGGCATGTGCCTGTGGTTTCAGCTGTTAGGAAGGCTGAAGCAGGGGAATTGCTTGAACCTGGGAGGTAGAAGTTGCAGTGGGCCAAGAAGGCACCACTGCACTCCAGCCTGGGTGACAGAGTGAGACTCCATCTCAGGTTAAAAAAAAAAAAAAAAGACACTGCTGTATTTTGGATGAATCAAACCTACTTAATTTTTAATGCTAAAGTAGAGAGATGCAATTGGGGGTCTTCCATGTAGAAAGTGGGGTCAGGAGGCCAAGAAAGGGAGTATAAATGTATATCCAAGCCACTCAGGAACTTTTATACAGGTACCAGAAAATTATGTCAAGGTGGCCACAAGATTGTTTTATAGGAAATGAATGAATGTAACTCTATGGCCACTTACAGGCTCCCTAGAAAGTGCTATAAAGAGATAGCAGCCACCAGCCCCCACATGCTGGCCTCTCTGGCCTTTATTCAGTACACATTAAATGACAAAAGCTTTGAGACAACACCACTAGAGTGAGGATTAAAGGACAGATTCCAACGCCCAGAGCAAACACCATTAGTAGGTAATATCCCTGGTCAACCTTCCCCTGAGACAGCCATCTGGAATGATCAAAGGTTAATGAGTAAACAAGTTACTTAGGTAAACTCCCCACATACCCTAGCTATTTGCTGTTCTTATTAACTAAATGCAAACGGGATTTAGGCTGACTTTAGCCAAGAACTATAGAAAAAACCCTTAGGCCTTTCAAAAGGGTTTGTGTATATTTTCTATAACTAAAATTTCTCCTATCAGCCTGACTGAATACCCACATTTTTTAGCATAACTTCCGTATTTTGAAAAATGTAACCAATAACTGTATTTAATCTAATTCATACCTCAACAATAATTAAACTCATAACATCAAGTTACACTTAAATTTAGGTTAAACCAATTCAAAAAGAAGTCAAAAATCTGACCTCTTTGTGCTTCGAGCAAATCAAGCACATTTTCACAATGAACCAATAGAGAAAAGCTAATTATCACAGAACTGAACCTTAGGACCTTCAAATTTTCTGTGAGTTAAACTTGAGCAGCATAACTAAGTGTATGCATTAACTAAAATAACTACTTAATAAATCTTCAGAAAAAAACTGCTCAGTTTATAAAACAGAAACATAGCACTAAATTTACGCTTTTGAGATTCGCTATAACTGTGTTCACCTGTGCGTACTCCAAAAAAAACTATTGTCAAGCAACATGAATCATTCATCCATAAAAACAGGTAGATGGTTATCATGACAGTGTAGAAATCTCAGTGATTTATTTCAGCATACAAGATATATCACATTTTTATGATAATGTTTACCTTATCTGTATTTAATAATTTACTCACAATCATGTAAGCAAAAGCATATACATTGTGATTTCAGAAAATTAGTGCAAAATTAAATGTTACATACTAAAGCAGATGTAGAAGAAAGTCAGAATCAGCTTTTTTTAAAGAGCACGCAAGAGAGAAAACCCATTAAAAGGAGAATGTAAAGTAAAAATTTCTCTTTCCCCATTACATGAAAAACTAAAATGGTTTTTAAAAAGGGGGATATATAGGTTCGTATGTCAAAACCACAGCCATTTATTTATGAAACACCAGTGCCTTCAATTATTTCCATGGTTCAACCTGCTGATCCCCTTAAGCCATATTGATATCAAGTGAATAATCTCAATTGAGTTTTTTGGGTCCTTCCAAAAACCTAAACCAAACAAATCACATCATTTGTTTCACAGATCACCTAAAATGGTTTACAGTTTACTTGTTACATTATGCAGGTTTTTCCTTTGCCCTGCTCTACTGAAACATCTTTTTCTTTAATGCTCTACTTCTCATGTTGATATAGAAGTCTTTATTCCATCTAGGATGGCCATCCAATGAAGTATAAAAAATTTTAATTGGATATTTTCAGTCTTTGAAACATCATAGACGCATCAAATGAAATGAGTTGAGCAAAACAAGTTACTTTAAATTCAAAATGCCTTAAAATCAAGAGAGCTTAAAATCCCATATAATTCTGAAACCAAGTTTAATAATATTTTTTAAATGCTCTAGATACTAGTAATCTGAACATATCATTTAAAATGAAACCACTCCATGGACACTCCAGACACTTCTTTTTTTAAAAAAATGAATTCCCTTGTTTACTAGTGTTCAGGTTTAAAATAGGCTCTTAAAAGCTACTGCACCCCACAAAACATTAGCAAATTATCCTGAAATGTCCAAAGATTGAAAAACACTGTGCCAAAAAAATAGTAAAGCAAGTGATCAGTAATTTTGCTAAAGAGTATATATTATTACATATATACACATAGTGTTTTTATTATCCAGACATTAGAGAAATAAAATACATTTTAACTAATCAAGTCATCTAATATTATTTTATATTTATTTAAAAGACATTAACTAAAAAGAAGGCAACATGTTTAATCTTGGCTATCATGTCTTACAATGTAAAATGCCATAATTAAGAATTGTTTTTAACTGAAGGCTAATTTTGACACTAACAACTCCACAATAAGACAGCTATTTTTGTCATATCTCCAAAAGTATTTTGGACCATAAATACCACAACCACATTTTGGAATTTGTGTAAAAACCTTTTTCCCCTACTGGTCCAATAGTATTCTAGGATCCTTTGCATTTAGTTTTTTTGTTCTCAGTTAAATGTAGTTTAAGTGGTATTGTAAAGATAAAATGAAGTAAAACCTTAATAAATTTTTCATACACAGTAAGCATTCAATAAGTAGTGAGGGGTTTTGGTTGGTTGGTTGTTTTGTGACTTGTTATTCCTTATCTCTGAGGTCTTGAACTCGAAAGAGTAGGGTTTTTTTAATGTTTATAAGCCCAACCACTCCCTACCATGATTGAGAGTAAACAGCATGTTTTTTAGTGGAGTAAGTTCATCATGATGTATCTCTAGTTTCTATTATACAAATTACAAGTACATATTATAAGTACTCAGTAAGATGTCTTGCAACAAAGACCATTTATGAAAAACCCACAGTTAACATCATACTAAATAGCTTTAAGCTTTTCATCTAAGAAGTGGAACAAGAAGATACCCACACTTTCCACTATTATTCAACATTGTACTGGAAGAACTAGTTATAGCAATTAGACATGAGAAATAAGTAAAGGGCATCCAAAGTGGAAAGGAAGAAGTCAAATTGTCCATTTGCAGATGACACGATCTCATATATAGAAAAACCTAAAGACTCTACCAAAAAACTTTTATAACTAATAAACAAAATCAGTAAAATCATAGAATGCAAAATCAACAAACAAATATAAGTAGCATTTCTACACATGAACAACAAACTAGCTAAAAAAGAAATCAAGAAGTCAATTCCATTTACAATAGTACACAAAAAATAAAATACCTAAGAATGAATTTAACCAAGGAGATGAAAGATTTGCACAAGAAAAACTATAAAACACTGACAAAAGAAATTGAAAAGGATACAAATGAAAAGATATCTCATGCTCATGGATCAGAAGAATTAATATTGTTAAATGACCATACTACCCAAAGCAACCTACACATTCAATGAAATGCCTACCAAACTACAAAAGACATTCTTCCCAGGAAAAAAAAAATCCAAAAATTTGTATGGAACCACAAAAGACCCCAAGTAGCCAAAACAATCCGAAACAAAAAGAACAAAGCTACAGGTATTACACCACCAGACTTCAAAATGTACTACAAGGCTATAGTAACCAAAACAGCATGGCACTGGCATAAAAAAACATACACATAGACCAACAGAGCAGATTAGAAAACCTAGAAATTAATTCGCATATCTACAGCCAACTTCCTTTTGACAAATGTACCAAGAACATACACTGGGGAAGGGAAACTTTCTTCAATAAATGATGCTGGGAAAAAATGTTTTTCCATATGCAGAAGAATGAAACTAAACCTTTATCTCTCACAATAAACCAAGTACAACTCAAGATAGATTAAATACTTAAATGTAAGACTTGAAACTATAAAACTACTAGAAGAAAAGATAGGGAATATGCTTTGGGACATTGTTCTGGACAAAGAGTTTTATGAAACTAGACCTCAAAAGCAGAGACAACAAAACCAGAAAAGAAAAAAAAAAAATTGGACCCTGTCAAACTGAAAAGCTTATGCACAGCAAAGGAAACAGTCAACCAAGTGAAAATACAACCTAGAGAATGGGAGAAAATATTTTCAAACTATTCATTCCAACGGGAATTCACATTCAAAATATACAAGGAGCTGAAATATCTCAACAACAATAAAAAAATGTATATTATAAAATAGATGAATTATCTGAACAGACTTTTCTCCAAAGAAGACCTACAAATGGCCAACAAATATATTAAAAGATCGCCAAACATCACTAATCATCAGGGAACTACAACTCAAAACCACATTTATGTGTCATCCTACCCTAGTTAGGATGACTATTATAAAAAGGACAGAAAAAAAAATAAATGTTGGTGAGAATGTGGAGAAAAGGGAGCTCTTATACACTGTTGGTGGGAATGTAAACTAGTACAACCACTATGGAGAACAGTATATAGGTTCTTCAACAAACTACAGATAGAACTACCGTATGATCCAGCAATCCCACTAATGGGCATTCATCCAAAAAAAAAAAAAATGAAATTAGTATATCAAAGAGAATCTGTACCCCCATGTTTATTGCACTATTCGCATTGGCTAAGACATGGAATCAACCTTAGGTGTCCAACAACAGATGAATAGATAAAGCAAATGAGGTATATACACTCAATGGAATATTACTGAGCCATAAAAGAGAAATGAAATCCTGTCATTCTCAGCACCATGAATGGAACTGGAAGACATTACATCAAGTGAAATAAGAAAAGAAAGTTAAACACCACATGTTCTCATTATATATAGAAGCTAAAAGCAAGTTGATCTCATAGAAGTAAAAAGTAGAACAGAGGATATTGGAGGCTGAGATAGGTAAGGGTTAGGGGGGAACAAAGGAGATTTGTTAAAGGGAATAAAATTAGAGCTAGACAGGAAGAATATAATATGGTGTTCTATGGCACTGTAGGGAAACTGTAGTTTATATTATAAATTTCAAATAGAAGGATATTGAATGTTCCCAACACAAAGAAATGATAAATGTTTGAGATGATGGATATGCTAATTACCCTGATGTGACATTACCCTGATGTATCAAAACATCACTATGTACTTCCATAAACATGTATGATTGTTAACATGTCATTTTAAAGAAGTAAATTAAATTAATTTTTTAAAGGGAAGGATATTAAACTAATAAATAAGAAAAATTACCAAAAACTCTTCCAAATATGTGTTGAATCAATGAATGGTAAAACGAATAACCAATCAGTCAATAAGTAGATAAGGAGCCATAAGAAGTTTTTCTGTCATAAAAAAAGGAAGACCAGTCTTAGCTCAGTCCCTGTAATTTCTAGTACTGCTTTAATTTATGATTTGTTGATTAATTAATTTGTACCCTCTGTGTCACAGGCCTTCTCAAAATCAGGAAATAATTTTAAATTATTCATAACTAAATCATGGGTAAATGTTTACAGAGGACGATAAGTTGATAAATGTTAGATAAATGTTAGGTTAACACTGCTTTATGATTAGGAAAATAACCAAAACATAATTAAATCTATTAATATATACTTGTAACATGTGAGGATGTTGAGAAATTGATTTGATATTGAAAAGCAAGAAAACACATTTCTACTTAGGAAACAGTGTTTTTCTGCTGGGTTTTCATTTCCCCTCTTTTATTCAAAAAGTATTAATTGAATATTTCATGGAGTAAGATAAACTTCTGGGGCTGGGAGTTAAGGAGGAAGATGTCCTTGTCCTGACCCTAAGATAGTACCATTGAGTGGTAAAAACCCAAATCTGTAAACTAAATGGAAATGCACAAAGAATTCAGTAAGTGCTGTAGACACAGTGAGTGTGTGAGGGTTGGGGGCTCCAACACATATTATTTCTCTGTGACTATATCCCCATACACCAGAGTTCCAAAAAGTACACTTTCTTGAGATTTTTTAGTTCATAGAGTGAAATGTAACGGTTCTATACCTCTGTTCAATTGAGAAAAGACGGCTAAGAGTATTTACCTATTTCTCCAGAAAATCAAGAATTTTTACACTTTAAATTCCCTGTAGGTTTATATTTTTGTAATTATTGAATTAATACCAGTGCAAACTAAAGAATATTCTTTTATTGTCCAACATTACAAAAAAAAATTTCTCCCAGACTATAACAAGAAACCTCTTGCCTTCGAAAGCTGCTTGGTTGGGTTAAAAAAAAAAAAAAAATAGAGTAACTTAAAAAGTCAGCGAATCCCATATTCTTTAAATAATTCAGTTAAGAATTAAGGTTAAAACTTTTATAGATAATGTACATATTTTCTGTTAACAAATACTATCCAATAACTTTATTTTCTGTATTTTTCTAGTTTCTTACAGATAGTAATTAAAAACTTAGAAATATGACATAATTGAAAAACTGATAGACTAAAGCTCAAGAGCATGGAATTCTGGATATAGTTAATTATTAATTAATTATTGACAAGTTATTTAACATATCTGAGTATTGTCTGTTGGGAAAAATGTTGAAAGTAACCTTAGCCAAGCTGGTGATCAGCTTAAACACCATAGCACATAAAGGATCTGTGAGATGCCTCAGGAAATGAGACACTTCCAAGGCGCATAGTTTGAAAGAAAACCCCAATAGATCTTTCTGCCTCTAAAAATAAATACATTATTTTCTTTAAATTGCTAGAGAAGTGAATGAAGCACAGAGCCATAGAAAAAATAAAAATAAATATTATTATCAAAGAAAATTCCACATGGGAAGTAAATAAAATGCCCAGTCACAACTGGAAAGATTCTGCTTACTATGATATTTCTAGATTTTTAAAAAATGTTATATGCATGCATATTTTCTATGTATCCAAAGCTTATAGTAAGCAGGAAAATCCAGAGTCATTAAGAAAGTTCATGCTTCACTTCTTTTTATTCCTTTGCTGTAAAAAGAACTCTCATTAGAAATAAACATTCTGTATCTGCACCCAAATGTAGAAAGCTGAACTGAAAAATAACTATAACCTAAACAAAGACTTTCAATGTTTTAAAAAAATGACTGAAATTTTAAGGTTATGTAAATTGATAATTTTTTGACGTTTAGATTTAATCTTGAAATACGTAAAACATTAACTTCGTTTTTTTGGTTTTGGTTGGTATTATTTTAAGTGCTTATGGCAAGTAAATGGCTAGGATAATGAAGGCTAAGGAAATATCTCACAGTCATATAGCTTGCAAGTGGTAGGGCTTAGATATTTAACTTAGAAATTCAGTCCTGCTCATTTTCCAAAATAGCAGGATCACCGTTGCAACTGATCACATAAACAAAACATTTGTAATTCATTTATTCATTATGCAATTGTTTGACGAGAGTCTACTGGTATGGCTTAGATATTTGTCTCCTTCAAATCTCATGTTAAAATGTAATCCCCAGTGCTGGAGGTGGGGCCTGGTGGAAGGTGTTTGGGTCTGGAGGTGGATCCCTCGGGTTGGAGCTGTCCTCACAATAGTGAGTGGGTTCTCCTGAGATCTGGTTGCTTAGAAGTGTGTGGTGCCTTCCCCCCTTTCTCTCTTCCTCCCATTCTGGCCATGTGAGATGCCTGCTCCTCCCTTGCTTTCTACCATAATTGTAAGCTTTCTGAGGCCCTCACCAGAAGCAGTTGCCTGCACCACATTTCTTGTACTATCTGCAGAACCATGAGCCAGTTAAATCTCTTTTCTTTATAAATTACCCAGCCTCAAGTATTTCTTTATAGCATCAGAAGGACTGCCTAATCCACCGACCCTATGTCAGATACTATTGTGAGTGTTGCTATACAGCAGTGAACATGAGACAAAATTCCAAAGGTGTGCTGGTATGTTGCGTCTTCGTTCTCATTGGTTTCAAAGAACATCTTCATTTCTGCCTTCATTTCATAGTTTATCCAGTAGTCATTCAGGAGCAGGTTGTTCAGTTTCCATGTAGTTGTGCAGTTTTGAGTGTGTTTCTTAATCCTGAGTTCTAACTTGATTGCATTGTGGTCTGACAGATTGTTGGTTATGATTTCTGTTCTTTTGCATTTGCTAAGGAGTATTTTACTTCCAATTATGTGGGTCAATTTTAGAATAAACGAGATGTGGTGCTGAGAAGAATGTAAATTCTGTGGAGTTGGGGTGGAGAGTTCTGTAGATCTCTATTAGGTCTGCTTGGGCCAGAGCTAAGTTCAAGTCCTGAATATTCTTGTTAATTTTCTGTATCATTGATCTGTCTAAAATGGAGAGTGGAGTGTTAAAGTCTCCCAATATTATTGTGTGGGAGCCTAAGTCTCTTTATAGGTCTCAAAGAACTTGCTTTATGAATCTGGGTGCTCCTGTATTAGGTGTACATATAATTAGGATAGTTAGCTCTTCTTGTTCCATTGACCTCTTTGCCATTATGTAATGCCCTTCTTTCTCTCTTTTGATCTTTGTTGGTTTAAAGTCTGTTTTATCAGAGACTAGGATTGCAATCCCTGCTTTTGTTATTATTATTATTATTATTATTTGCTTTCCATTTTCTTGGTAAATATTCCTCCATCTTTTTACTTTGAGCCCATGTGTGTGCTATATTCTCCTGAGTATATATATATATACACACACACACACACACACACACACACACACACACATACATATACATCTATAGATAGATAGATAGACATGCTATATTCAGGAGACCCATCTTGCTGTAGGAGAACTACAAACCACTGCTCATGTGAGATGGGTCTTCTGAATATAGCACATTGATAGGTCTTGACTCTATCCAATTTGCCCCACTGTGTCTTTTAATTAGGGCATTTAGCCCACTTACATTTAAGGTTAATATTGTTATGTGTGAATTTGATCCTGTCACTATGATACTAGCTGGTTATTTTGCTTGTCAGTTGATGAATTTTCTTAATAGTGTGGATGGTATTTACAATTTGTTATGTTTTTTGCAAGGGCTAGTACCAGCTTATCCTTTCCATATTGAGTGCTACCTTCAGGAGCTCTTGAAAAGCAGGGCTGGTGGTGACAAACTCTCTCAGTATTTCCTTGTCTGTAAAATATTTTATTTTTCCTTCACTTACGAAGCTTAGTTTAGCTGGATATGAAATTCTGGATTGAAAATTATTTTCTTTAAGATTATTGAATATTGGCCCCCCACTCTCTTCTGACTTGTATGGTTTCTGCAAAGAGATCTGCCATTAGTCTGATGGGCTTCTCTTTGTGTGTAAGACAAACTTTCTGGCTGCCCTTAACATGTTTTCCTTCATTTCAACCTTGGTGAATCTGCTGATTATCTTTCTTGGGGTTGCTGTCCTTGAGAAGTATCTTTGTGGTGTTCTCTGTAATTCCTGAATTTGAATGTTGGCCTGTCTTGCTAGGTTGGGGAAGTTCTCCTGAATAATATCCTGAAGAGTGTTTTCCAACTTCATTCCATTCTCCCCATCACTTTCAGGTACACCAATCAAATGTAGGTTTGGTCTTTTCACCTAGTCCCATATTTCTTGGAGGCTTTGTTCATTCTTTTTCATTCATTCTTCTGTTTCTCTCTTCAGAGCTTGCAGACAGGAATATTTCTGTCTGCTGAAGCTGTGCCCACAGCTGCCCCTTGTCCCAGGTGCTCTGTCCCAGGGAGATGGGAGTGTTATCTATAAGCCCCAGACTGGGGTTGTTGCCTTTCTTTCAGAGATGCCTTGCCCAGAGAGGAGGAATCTAGAGCGGCAGACTAGCTACAGGAGCTTTGCTGAGTGGTGGTGGGCTCTGCCCAGTTCTAACTTCCTAGTGGCTTTGTTTACACTGTGAGGGGAAAACTGCCTACTCAAACCTCAGTAATGGTGGACGCCCCTACCCCAACCAAGCTTGAGTTTCCCAAGTCGACTTCAGACTGCTGTGCTGGTGGTGAGAATTTCAAGCCAGTAGATCTTAGCTTGCTGGGGTCCATGAGGTGAGATCCACTGAGCTAGACCAATTGGCTCCCTGGCTTCAGCCCTCTTTCAAGGGGAGTGAATGGTTCTGTCTTGCTGGCATTCCAGGTATTACTGGGGTATGGGAAAAAATATCCTGGAGCTATCTTGGTGTCTGCCCAAACAGCCGCCCAGTTTTGTGCTTGAAACCCAGGGCCCTGACAAACCCACAGCCAATATAATACTGAATGGGCAAAAACTAGAGGCATTCCCTTTGAAATCTGGTACTAGACAAGGATGCCCTCTCTCACCACTCCTATTCAATATGGTATTGGAAGTTCTAGCCAGAGCAATCAGGAAAGAAAAAAAAAATAATAAAGGGTATTAAATTAGGAAAGGAGGAAGTCAATTTGTCTCTATTTGCAGGTGACGTTATTGTCTATTTAGAAGACCCCATCGTCTCAGCCCAAAATCTCCTGAAACTGATAAGCAACTTCAGCAAAGTCTCAGGATACAAAATCAATGTGCAAAAATCACAAGCATTCCTATACCCCAATAACAGACTTAAAGAGAGCCAAATCAGGAATGAACTGCCATTCACAATTGCTACAAAAAGAATAAAATACCTAGGAATACAATTAACAAAGAATGTAAAGAGCCTCTTCAAGGAGAGCTACAAACCACTGCTCAACGAAATAAGAGAGGGCACAAACAGATGGAGAAACATTCCATTTTCACGATTAGGAAGAATCTATATCATGAAAATGGCCATAGTCCCAAAGTAATTTACACATTCAACACTATCCCCATCAAGCTACCAATGACCTTCTTCACAGAACTGGAAAGAAGGAGAGCCCGCATAGCAAGTCAATTCTAAGCAAAAAGAACAAAGCTGGAGGCATCACACTGCTGGACTTCAAACTATACTACAAGGCTACAGTAATCAAAACAGCATGGTAGTGGTACCAAAACAGAGATATTGACCAATGGAATAGAACAGAGGCCTCAGATGCAATGCCACACATCTACAACCATCTGATCTTTGACAAACCTGACAAAAACAAGCAATGGGGAGTTCCCTGTTTAATAAATGGTGCTGGGAAACCTGGCAGCCATGTGCAGAAAACAGAAACTGTACCCCTTCCTGACACCTTACACTAAAATTAACTCCAGATGGATTAAAGACTTAAACATAAGACCTAACACCATAAAAACCCTAGAAGAAAACCTAGGCAAAACCATTCAGGACATAGGCATAGGCAAGGACTTCATGACTAAAACACCAAAAGCATTGGCAACAAAAGCCAAAATAGACAAATGGGAACTAATTAAATTCCAGAGCTTCTGCACAGCAAAAGAAACAATCATTAGAGTGAATTGCGACCAACAGAATGGGAAAAAATTTTTGCAATCTACCCATCTAACAAAGGGCTAATATCCAGAATCTACAAAGAACTAAAACAGATTTACAAGAAGAAAACAAACAAGCCCAATCAAAAGTGGGTGAAGGATATGAATAAATACTTTACAAAAGAAGACATATATGAGGCCAACAAACATATGAAAAAATGCTTATCATCACTGGTCGTTAGAGAAATGTGAATCAAAACTACATTGAGATACCATCTCATGCCAGTTAGAATGGCAATCATTAAAAAACCTGGAGACAACAGATGCTGGAGAGGATGTGGAGAAATAGGAACACTTCCACACTGTTGGTGGGAGTGTAAATTAGTTCAACCATTGTGGAAGACAGTGTGGCGATTCCTCAATGACCTAGACATAGAAATTCCATTTCACCCAGCAATCCCATTACTGGGTATATATCCAAAGGATTATAAATCATTCTACAATAAGGTCACATGCACACGAATGTTCATTGCAGCACTGTTTACAATAGCAAAGACTTGGAACCAACCCAAATGCCCATCGATAATGGACTGGACAAGGAAAATGTGGCACATATACACCATGGAATACTATGAAGCCATAAAAAATGATGAGTTCGTGCCTTCATAGGGACATGGATGAATCTGGAAATCATCATTCTCAGCAAACTGACACAAGAACAGAAAATCAAACACCGCATGTTCTCACTTATAGGTGGTTGTTGAACAATGTGAACACATGGGCACAGGGAGGGAACATCACACACTGGGGTCTGTAGGGGGGGAACTAGGGGAGGGACAGCAGGGGCTGAGGGGTTAAGGAGGGATAACATGGGGAAAAATGCCAGATATAGGTGATGGGGAGGAAGGCAGCAAACCACATTGCCATGTATATGCCTATGCAACAATCTTGCATGTTCTTCACATGTACCCCAAAAACTCAATTAAAAAAAAAAAATATATATATATATATGAAAAGAAACCCAGGGCTGTGGTTGTGTGGGCACCTGAGGGAACCTCCTGGTCTGTGGGTTGTGAAGACCATGGGAAAGTTGTAGTATCTAGGCCAAGTGCAAGGCACAGTCCCTCATGGCTTCCCTTGGCTAGGGGAGGGAGTTCCTTGATCCCTTGCACTTCCTGGGTGAAGCAATGCCCCACACTGCTTCCATTCACCCTCCATGGGCTGCACTCACTCTCTAACCAGTCCCAATGAGACAAGCAGGGTACCTCAGTTGGAAATACAGAAATCACTTGCTTTCTGCATTGGTCTCACTGGGAGCTGCAGACTGGAGCTGTTCCTATTCGGCATCTTGCCAGACACTGATCTGAAACTATTTTTAATATAATATAAGTGCTGAGTTTGGTGTGGAGTATATGCAAATGGAATGGCCAAGTGGAAATACAAGGGAATATACTGTACCTTGTTTTACCTGTAAGGAACACACACCTGACAAAAGGCAATTTTCACATCCAATGTTGGTTCACTGCAGTAGTATAAGAAATGGAGGCTCATAAATACCTAGAGGGAAAAAAAATGGAGCATAAGTTTCCAAGTCACTATTTTTTCATTATTTAACAATATAGATTTTGGCATAATTTGAGTTATATGCAAGGTATCATGCACAACATATCTCCAGTATAATCCTTATCTTGACCCATACTATGCCTTTCACAAATTGTATTTAATAATGAAATAAGGTTAAAACGTCATATCTTTTATAATAATCAATTCTATCACACTCATAAAGATTAGATATAAGAAAGTGGGCATACTAATAATTTAAGGTTAAATACATCCTATTATAATGTATTTTCAGTTCTAAAAATTTAATTTACAGAAAAAACCTCAAACATATGCTCAATAGTATATATATATTTATTGTAGAATAAAAACACTATTAAATAAAATATGATTTATAATAGAATTCTATATAGAGCTTGGAGTAATTATATTAGAGCTTAGTGTATCAGTATAGATAAATTTTTCAAACATGATGTTGACTGAGAAGAATAGCAGTTTGTAACAGATATAAAGAATATACTTTATTCATGTAATTTTTTTAAATTATAAAATATGCAAAAATGATTATATGTTATTTTTAAGTACATATAACTGTGGAACAAAAAAATATAAGGCACCATATTAGCATAAATTTAATCTTGGTGGGAATTACAACGATTCAGTTAGATGATTTTCTGCATGTTCAAAATATTCTTTAAGTTTGTAAAATTTTAAGAAGAGGAAAAAGTCATCTAATGATAGTATTACCGAATTAGATACTGGTAATGGGAATGATACAGCAACATCAGAGAAACACAAATAAGTTTTTTTCAGTTCAATTAAATATACTTTGTTGAATATTTATTATGTGCAAAATGCACAATTCTGTAAGATTAAACCATTTAAAAACACTATCAATATGAGACTTTGGTTTCCGGCAATAGGATTGACAAGTATCCTAAAAATTACTATCAGTGCAAAATTTCCAAAAATGTTACGTAAAATCCACAAAACATCTTTTAGAATGCATAGCTGAGCTGTCGAAAACAAAAGCATGAAAAGTTCTGAGAAGCTGAAAACAATGTGAAAGGATACATGCAGAGAAGTAAATGAGCTGAAGCTGCTGTTTGTTCCAGACCAACTGCTGATGTCTTATGACTAGAACTTTATTTGTTCATTTTTATTATTATACTTTAAGTGCTGGGATACATGTGCAGAATGTGCAGGTTTGTTACATAGGTATACACGTGCCATAGTGCTTTGCTGCACCCATCAACCCATCATCTACACTGGGTATTTCTCTTCATGCTATCGCTCCCCTAGTCCCCCAGCCCTCTACAGGCCCAGTGTGTGCTCTTCCCCTCCCTATGTCCACATGTTCTCATTGTTCAACTTGCACTTATGAGCGACAACATTCGGTGTTTGGTTTTCTGTTCCTGTGTTAGTTTACTGAGAATAATGGTTTTTCATTTGTTTGTGTCTTCCTTATTTCCTTGAGCAGTGGTTGGTAGTTCTCCTTTACATTGTATTCCTAGGTATTTTATTCTCTTTGTTGCAATTGTCGATGGGAGTTCACTCATAATTTGGTTCTCTTTTTGTCTTATATTGGTATATAGGAATGCCTGTGATTTTTGCACATTGATTTTGTATCCTGAGACTTTGCTGAAGTTGCTTATCAGCATAAGGAGATTTGGGGCTGAGATGATGGGGCTTTCTAAATATTCAATCATGTCATCTTCACACAGAGACTATTTGCCTGCCATCTTGCCAGACACTCAGAACTTTAGTTCTTAAAGGGTAGCATGCAGAGTACAGGAAGCAAGATTTAGACCTATCTATGATGGGAAGTCATACTGGAGACACTGCATAAAGCTTACTATAAGACATTTTCAATAAACTTCTGGAGGAAGCAAAATAATCCAAGCGGTAGGGTCTGAATTATGAGGTCAAATGTTTTGCATTGGAACTTGCGCAGATATTTTAAATTTAAGGAAGACTGAATGGATAAGAGTATATAAGACATTCCTGAAGAAGAACAAGTGGGTGTTTGCCTAGGGTTAGGGGGGGAATTGTTTTACCAGAGATCAACAACAATTATAAAGGTGTGATAAGCAAATATATATAGAATTGATGCCGTAATACTCTATGAATTAATAGACTACCGAGCCCAGAACAGGCACAGACATACATAGAACCTGATTATGTCAAAGTATGCATTGCAGATATCTGAGGAAATAAGAAACTATGCATTAAGTCATGCTGATTTGCCCCAATTGGTCACTATATGTGGTTGGGGAGGAAGTAGATTGCTGTTGTAAGTCAATTCTCTATGGGCCTCTCATATTTCCACATTTTTCAAACAGAAACACTAGCTGCCTTTGTTCCAGACTATCTTCC
Organism: Sapajus apella; assembly: GCF_009761245.1. Classification (NCBI taxonomy): domain Eukaryota; kingdom Metazoa; phylum Chordata; class Mammalia; order Primates; family Cebidae; genus Sapajus; species Sapajus apella. The sequence goes on along the minus strand of NW_022436985.1, from coordinate 11,609,986 downwards.
TAAGTATTTTTCTATAGCAGACAACCTTGAAAGATAGAGATAGTATCTCCTTCTGGAGCAAAGAGCAGATCTGATGACTCTGGGGCTCTCTGGGGCAAAAGTCAAGCATGTTTACTGCCCATTACAAAATATTCAGGTTCGCTTAGCTTGAGGTTTCTCTTCAGTAATGCAACCTACTGTGGTGCCGGGCGTCACCTGAATTGCTACATCACCTTATGGAAATCGGGGTCCAAGGAAACGACATGAGTTCTGAGATTCTAGCTGCTACTATTCCTTTGAGTAATAAACTCCCTAGTATCTGACCCAGGAGTCACGTATCTTCTGCTAATATCCATGAAACTGTCAAAGGCTAACTTGCGAACTTGCAAGTAGGGTAACATCTCAGACTCTCCAGCATTCTTGACAATCCCTACATCATGTTGTACACAAAAAATAATTCCAGACAGATCAGAAACTTCAGGAAAGGCCAAACTTTAAATAACATTTTTAAAAATGGTTGAATGTATCCATGAAATCAATCATAAATAATATATATGCTAAGCTCTGAAAAAATATAAGAAAATAAACTATATTAAAATTAATAATACCTGTTTATGAAAATATGTGATAATTAGTTTAAAAAGTAGTCCCCAAATTTGAAATAAAAATATATATAAACAGTAAAAAATGTATCCAGAATCCATAAAAACGCCTTAAAAATCAATAAGAAAAGACAAAGGACTAATACATAAATAAACCCCCAAAATGGAAGAATTTCATGAAAAAAATATACAAAGGCTCATAAATATATGTGTACCTTAAAATCGTATTAAGATACTACTTTATATCCTTCAAGTTGTCCAAAACTGAAAAGTATAATAAATATTCAGTATTTGAAAGGGAGTTGATGAGAATATTTGTACATTGCTAGTAGGTGTGGCAATTGGAATAACTCAATTTAGAGAAAAAATACCATTATTTAGTAAATTTGTGCACAGCCTACAATGCAATAACTCCACATCTACACATATTCCTAGAGTAACTCTTACATTTTTGTACCAGTATACATGTACAAGAAAGCTCATTAGAATATTTTTGTAATAGCATAATAAATAATAAAAATGAGCTCTGGAAAAAACAAATATTGGTAGAAAGAACAATGGATAAATAAATTGTGGTATTTTTCTTTAATAGAATACCATGTGGCAACGAAATAGTTGAACAGTATAACAATTGTCAACTATGACAAAATCTCATATATATTTTAAGTAAACAAAAAAAGTTATGCTTAATCCATTTATGAAATTTTGAAAATATGCACAATTAAATAATATCTTATTTAAGAATATTGCTTTAGTGTGATAAAACTTTTTTAAAAGCAAAAGAATAAAAATGCAAAATTGAAGAGATTAGATAATGATCCTGAGGAGACGAGGAACACCACTGGGAAGGGGCATACAGGGAGCTTCAAAGACATAAGCTATGTCTACTTCTTGAAGCTGGGCAGTGGGGTCACACATGTTTGTTACATTATTTAAACAGGTGAAATATATAGTATTGGATGTTTCTAAAATATTTTATAGAAAAATGGTCTAGTGACACAAGTCCTTCGGTCTTATACTGGGCCTTGTTGTGTATGCACGTTTGATTTGATGTACCAGACGCTTATAATAGCCACTAACAGGAAATGCTCTTGAGAAATGCTGAGGTTTGTAAAGTAGAAAGAAAAAAGAAACCATTAAACTATTGAATTAATAAATTCTAGAACTTTTCCCCTTTTAGGTTTTTTGTTATATGAGAAAATTCTCTATAAAAAAATACTAAAATATAATCTGTACGTAAAAAAACAAAACAAAAGAAGCATTTACTCTTTAAATTTTAGTCTGTAAGGTTACCTTATTCCATGTCCAGGGATTTTATGCATATTTTTTGCCAGACAGTAACCACTACTTTGTTAATGTTTTATTTTAAAAAAAAGTTTTGATTCAAGTTTAATTTACACAGCAGAATGAACCATTTTTAAATGTGCAAGTGGATGAATTTTGAAAAATGCATATATCCTTGAAACACACATTCCAATGAATAGAGAATAGTCTGAAAACCCCATGTCCATTTTCTGGGCAATACTCCTCACCCTCCGAACAATGTCCTATCTTCTTTCATTATAAATTAGTTCTTCTCCTAGAACTAATGTAAATGAAATTACACAGTATGTACTCTGTTTTGTTGGGCTCCTTTTGCTCAGCAAAATGCCTTTAGTATTCATTCACGTTAGTGTATTTATCAGTAATTGTCCCTTTTTATTGGTGACAAAAATGTACCACAGTTTGTTTATTGATTCTGCATGTGGACAGTTGAGATGTTTCTATTTTTTGGATATTATAATAATGCTGCTATGATCATATACGAATGTGTCTTTTTGCATAGGTATGTTTTCATTTATCTTGGAGAAATACCTAAAGAAGAAATTATTGGATCATGGGATAAGATTATGCTTAATTTTTTAGTTTCTAATTTTTATAGAAACAAGTCAGCTAAACATATTTATGGGGTACATGTGAAAATTTAATATAAATATACAATGTGTAATGACTAAATCAGGATAATCGAGATATCTATCACTTCAAGCATTTATCATTTCTTTGTGTTAGAAACATTTTAGTTCCACTCTTCTAGTTATTTTAAAATGTACAATAAATTATTGTTAACTATAATCATCCTACTGAACACTAGATATTATTCCTTCTAACTACTTGGATTTCTGTACCCATTAACCAACCCCTCTTTACTCCTTCCTCTCCACTACTCTTCCCAGCCTTTGGTAATCACCATTCTACTCTCTATCTCCATGAGATCAATTTCTTTAGCTCCCATATATGAGTGAGAACATGCAGTATTTGTCTTTTCATGGTTGGCTTATTTCCCTTAACAAAATGTCCTCCAGTTCTGTCCATGTTGTTGTAAATGATGGGATCTCATTGTCTTTTGTGGTTGAAAAATACTCCATTTTGTATATATATGTACCACAGTTTCTTTATGCATTCATCTGTTGATAGACACCTAGGTTGAAGGAATATGTTTCACTTATGAAAAGTTGTCAGAACCATTTTCTTTTTTTTTTTTGGGAGGGGGACGGAGTTTCGCTCTTGTTACCCAGGCTGGAGTGCAATGGCGCGATCTCGGCTCACCGCAACCTCCGCCTCCTGGCTTCAGGCGATTCTCCTGCCTCAGCCTCCCGAGTAGCTGGGATTACAGGCACAAGCCACCATGCCCAGCTAATTTTTTGTATTTTTAGTAGAGACGGGGTTTCACCGTGTTGACCAGGATGGTCTCGATCTTTTGAACTCGTGATCCACCCGCCTCGGCCTCCCAAAGTGCTGGGATTACAGGCTTGAGCCACCGCGCCCGGCCAGAACCATTTTCAATCTCCTGCAGCAATGTATGAAAATTCAGTTGCTTCACATCCCTCCCAATATTTGGTGTTATCAGTTTTCTAAATTTTAACCATTTTAGTGAGTGTTTAAAAATATAATGATGACTAATAATTTTGAGAAATTTTTATGTGTTTTTTGGCCATTTATTTATCTTCCTTGGTAAAGTACTTTTCCAAGTCTTTTGCTCAGTGGATAGTGGACTGTGGGTGGGGAGAAGACTTTATCTTTTTATTACAAATTATAGAAATTCTTTATCTATTCCTGTTAGAAACATGCACTATGAATATTTTCTTTCAGTCTTCAGCTCACATATTCAGCTTACTGTTATTTTTAAATTAGTAGTATTTTAATTTTATAAATTTATTTTTTAATTTATTTTCCTTTTATGATTAGCTTGTTTTTAGTTTTGTCAAGGGATCTGTGCCTACCCGAGGTTCATGGAGATATTCTCCTATATTTTCTTTCTGAAGCTTTAAATTGTCTTTTTCTTCTTTTTTTTTTTAGTGGTTGTTCTAGAGCTAACACCCTGCATTTTTAATTTATAATAATCTAGCTTCAAATAATATTATTCTGCTTCACATATAGTTTAAGAAACTTTTAATAGTATACTTCCATTTTCCTCTCCAATCCTCTGAGCTATTGATGTTATACATTTTACTTATACACACATTGCAGACCTCATATAACATTGCTATTATTTGTGCTTTCAAGACTCAATCATGTTTGTTTGGAAGAAATTAAGAAATTACTGAAAAGGTATTTTATATTTACTCACATAGTATAAAGGTGTGTAGTCCCTATACACCTCTTTAAAGTTTGTTTGTAAGAATTTGTAGGTTTGATGTTTTTTAAAATGGCATTTTAATTTTATCTCTATTTTCAAAATGTTCATTCTTAGCATTCAAAATATTTTGTTCCATTGTTGTTCCACTGTCTTGTAGCATGCATTAAACAGGGAAGTCTTCCAGTCACTTTTTGATCTTTTCTCAGTCTTCTCACAGCACTTTGTTCATTACTTCTGTTATAAATGTCATATAATATTTTAACTGTTCACTTAAATGCCTTTTCCATTCTATTTAAGACCTTTTCAAGAAAAATGACTATGTTTTATTAATATTCATAACCCCAGGGTCTACAACTATTGTTGATATGTAGATAATGTTGAGAAAATGTTTATTGAATGAAAGAAGAATCAAATTGTAAAAGTACAGATCTAAGTTTTTTTCATTATCTCCTCATATTGACACCTGTGCATTTGCGATACATTTGATGCTAACAAATAGAAGCAAAGAGTTTGCAGTAGTGGAAATGTGAAGGAAAGAATCCAAGCACAATGACTTCAGAAATGCTACCCGCAGGGATGTTAAAAGTTCTGCACTGCAGAAGTGGGCATGTGAAAAATAATAACATCCAGCACCCCCCAACAAAACAATATGTTCTAATTTTTAATGAATGAATAATCTTGCTATGAAAAGCAAGCATCCTGACATTTCCTAGTTTGTATTACAAAGACTCCAGTGTAGCACCATAGCTGAAAAAGTTGCAAAGTCACTGTGTAATCTTCTTGTTCCACAAAGGCACCTTAAAAGATAAAGAATGTTTATGCTGACAATCCCAGCAAATTAAAATAAAAAATGTGTTTGCTAATTGTATTTCCTAGAAGCATTGCAGAGAGCATTTGGCCCATTGCATAGAAACAACACAAATGGTCAAGGTGGTAGCTCAATATTATACTAAAGTGAAATTAGTGACAATATATTGGAGCAATATAGGACCTGTGAGTAGCTTGAAAGAGAAGAAGACGCTAATTTAGGAAGTTTAGTGCTTTCAATGACTAGCTGTTCTTCTGGGAAAAGCCCCATATATGCATTTCTTGCTATGCAACACACTGTACTTAGTTTCTCCTTATTTAGTGTCTAAAGGAATTACTGGATAGTCCAAACAAAGCAGGAGGCCAAGTTGCATGAATGAGATACCCTTAAGAATTTATTAGGTTGAATTGACACACAGCAGCTGCTTTAAGAGAATATAACTATTATGTGTTTTCACAGCTTAGATCAATGTTTAAATTCTTGTGTATATGAGATGTGTCAACTAAACCACAGGAGGTTTAAAAAGCTTCACAAATGGCAAAAATTAAATTGTTCTGGGCAGCTCCAGGATTCCATGGTTTTTCACTGAAATGCACTATACAGAAGGAAAAACCATGAACTACTAATCATTAATTTAACAAGTTCCAACAGTTTCTAAGTTCAATCAGTATACAATGTCATTATTATAAATGACATTTATAAAAGCCTACAAGCATATGTATGATATAAGAATACAAATTCATTGTTAATTAAAAATGACTTTGTGTTCTTGTATCATACATATACTTGCAGGCTGTCATAGACACATTTTGTCTCCTCCACATTCAAAAGGATTCTGCCTAAAATATTCGAAAGACCAGATTAAAATATGTCTTGAAACAAGTAATTCTCTTTTCAGGGGCTGCCGTAGAAAACAGAATTAAATTAAATTTTCTAACAATAACTGTGTGTACGCTTACTTTAAGATACTATCAAATTCTTAAGTAGATGTGCTATCATTTAGAGCAGGAGGCAGCAAATTATGGTCCATCAGCCAAATTCAGTTTATCACCCGTTTTAGTAAAATTGTATCTGAACACAGCCATCTATTAGTTTATAAATTGTCTATGGCTGCTTTCACTTTAAAATTGCAGAATTGAGTAATCATGGGAGGAACTGTATGAGCTATAAAGCCTAAGATATTTACTAGTTGGCCTTTATAGAAAAAGTTTACCAACCTCTGATTTAGAGCATGCTAACTGACAAAGACCAGAAGTATACATACTTTCTAAAATAATATCTAATTTCTCATAAATAATAGCTCTATAGTTTTACATCTAAAACTTAGATATTTGTTAAAATATTGTTCATATAAAAAAATAGAAGTAAAATTATTTAATCTTGATGACAAAAAAAAGCATGATTTGCAACCAGTTGGAAAAAATTAATTAACATCAGAGTTATCACCAAAAAAGAAAGGCACACCAAACAAGATAGCTAGTACAGCAGATTATTCCCAATACTATAATGATTCAGTAATATGGTAAGCATAGACATAGACAGCATACAAATATGAGAAATAATGTGTGGAATCTGAATGGAAACAAAAGAGGAACCTCACTCAGAATGGTGAAGACTTCAGTTTTGTAAATCCAGCCATGTTTGAGAACTTCTGGGGCACTGCAGACAGCTTATTGTCATTGCTTCTTTTCTTCTTCCAACTTCAATGAGTTACTCTTGTTAAGAAATTACATTGTAGTAATTTCCCAATTCTTTGTCTTTTTACTAAACAGTAGACACTATGCATGGCTTAAATTGTAGACTGGGAAAAGGCAGTGGGTTACACAAGTCATAATCTGTGTGAGCTGAACTGAGATTGTAGAACTCTCAGATATTTTTCTTAAAATTAAAAAAAACGTTCTTTCCATTATTTTGGAAAGTTGGAACTGCTGAGATGGAATGCAACAAGAAGTCAACACAAACTATTCTACAATAACAGTAAAACCAAAAAGGCAGAGAAAAGTAATAAAAATCAGAAGTCAGTGAATATTACATTAAATAGAATTTTTTTAAAAAAGAATTCAGCTATAAGCTATTACAACTAATCCATAACACAGAGCAGTTGAAAGAGATTTTTAAGTGGTAAGGGGTAGATAACCCCACCGCATAAAAAAATGTTTAAAGAGAGCTAGTATCCTACACTAATATTAACAAAATAGCCTTTAAGGCAAAAAGTATTATTAGGAATTATAATAGTCACCGCTTACTGGCAAAAAAGAAATGCCCCAAGAAAAGGTAAGTCTTGGACTTGTATGCACTTAGCATTATCTCAAAATGTGTAAAGCAAATATTAACACAATTAGAAGACTACAAAAGAAAACTGAAAAATTCACCATCAGAGTGAGAGATTTTAATGCATCTTCCTCGATAATTGATAAATCATGTGTAAAAAAAATCTTAAGGACAGTACAGAAAAGTACAAGTATCTCTTGCTTTTTATACAAACTCATATAATAACAAAAAAGTGAGAAATTCTCCTGTTAATCTGTTGAGATTCATATACCATCATACAAAGTTAATATAAGACAAGAGAATTGTAATCCAATCTTATGAACATACAGGTGAAAAATTTTTTTAATTATAAACCAAAATTATATGCTAGAAAAAAAATACACAAAATCAAATAGAGTGTATCCCAAGCATACAAGAATGGGGCAACTTGAGAATATCTAGTAATATAATTCAATATATTTAATTCATTAAATTAGAAAAATCCTTGACATATTCAATAGGTAGAGAAAATAATTTGATACCATTTCAAATCTATTCATGGTTAAAACACACAAATATATTTCACCAACTAGAAAAAAAGACATTTTTTCATAATTGGGTAAGAGTTATCCATCAAAAACAGCAAATATCATATTTAATGATGAAAACAAGAAAAAGGCATTCCCTCTCAGAATTCATAAAATATAAAGTTGTCTACTATCATTGTTTCTATGCAATAGTACCCTGGAAATGAAACAAAATTTTTAAAATTGCCATGTAAATTGAAAAAAACAAACTGTTCTCCACTGACAACATTGGGATTGTTTAGAAAGACACTGCAATAGCAATGACTAATTATTTTAACCAATAAAATAATTAAATAAAATTTTGGAGACAAATCATTAGTTTCTGATAATACCAAATGTTGGCAATTTTATAGAAAAATAAGAAGATTAATACAATAATTAGTATATAAAACTCTGATTGATAAGTCCTATACAACAATATTCAAGAAAACATTGATAATAGTTGGTAAGGTTGAAGCTATGTAAACTAAAAAAAACAATGATTCCACTTCTATGTATCTGCACTGAGAAACCTGACACAAAATGCAAGGAGAAATCATGTTCATTATCTGTCAGTTTTTAATGGTAAAATAAGTCAACACAACCTACCATGAGAGAAATTTATTCATGAAGGAAAATGCAAGACTGGAAGTGAATAAATTGGATCCAAATGTAACAGCATGGATACATTTCTAAAGCAATGTTTAAGAAGCACATGAAAATGACACTACTGATATATTCACTTACATAAAATTTAAAACACTGTTAATGAGTAAAAGGTGAAGCAGGAAGCACCAGTAATCTGCTTCCCTACCTAGACAACAATTGCACTGACTGACAAAATCTGTATGATGTAACTATTTTGGAACTCTGAGGTCTATTGAAGGCTCGCAATTTCTAGGTTAATCCTCAGTATGAAGAAAGACCACACCAATTAAAAACAAAACAAAACAAAATTTAAAAATAGCAAACAATAGGGTAGAAGGAGAATCTGATTTCCACAGTTATCATGTTAGTAGATTTAAATTTTCAGTTTTTACATTGATGAAAGAAATTGAAGAGAACACAATAAATTGGAAAGATAGTCCATGTTTATGGATTGGAGAAATCAATATTGTTAAAATGTCCATACTACTAAAAGTAATTTATAGATTTGATTCATTCTCTATCAAAATACCAATGATATTCTTCATAGAAACAGAAAAAACAATTCTAAAATTTATATGATACCACAAAATACCCAGAATAGCCAAAACTGTCCTAAGCAAAAGTGCAAATCTGGAGGAATCACATTACCTGACTTCAAATTATACTACAGAGCTATATTAACCAAAGTAGTATGGTACTGGCATAAAAATAGACACACAGACCAATGGAGCAGATGAGAGAACCCATAAACAAATCCATACATCTACAGTGAATTCATTTTCAACAAATGTGCCAAGAACATACATTGGGGAAAGAACAGTCTCTTCAATAAATGGTGCTGAGAAAACTGAATATCCATATGCAAAAGCATAAAACTAGACCCTAATCTCTCACAATAAACAAAATTCAAACCAAAATGGATTACAGTCTTAAATGTAAGACCTCAAACTATAAAACTTCTATAAGAAAACTTGGGGGAACTCTCCAGGATATTCAACTGGGCAATGATTTATTGAGTAATACCCCACAAGGACAGGCAACCAAAGCAAAAATGGGCAAATGGGATAACAACAAGTTAAAAATTTCTGCACAGCAAAGGAAAAACAGTCAACAAAGTTAAGAGATCACCTATAGAATGGGAGAAAATATTTGCAAACTATCCATCTGACAAAGTATTAATAACCAGAACATGTAAGAAGCTGCAACAATTCTATAAGAAAAAATTTGAATAATCTGATTAAATAATAATAATTCAATGTTCAATAATAATTATATAATACATTTTAAGATAACTAGAAGTATTTAATTGTATTACTTGTAACATAAACAATAAATGCTTGAGGTGATATACACCCTATTTACCCTGATATGATTTTTATGCATTGTATGCCTATATCAAATATCTCATGAACCCCATAACTATATACATCTACTCTGTACTCATGAAAATTAAAAATTAAAAAAATTACATTGTTTTCAATAAAAGTCACAAGTCATACAAAAAAAAGGAAAGTATGGCTCATTCAAAGAAAAAAACAGAAAACTATCCCTGAGAAATGCCAGATGGCAAAACTATTAGACAATGACATTAAAACAATTCTCTCAAAGATGCTCAAAGAACTGAAGGAAGACATGGAATAAGTCAAGAAAATAATAATATGAACAATAAAATATTAATAAAGAGAAATTCTATAAAGGAAAAAAAAATTCTAGAGCTGAAAAGTACAAGTAAAGTGAGAAAAATTCATTAGACACATTCCAAGGAAGATTTAGCCACAGAGTAAAAAAATCAATGTACTTGAAGACAAAACAATAAAAATTATAGATTCTGAAGAATAGAAAGAAAGATTGAGAAAAAGTAAACAGAGCCTAAGCAACCTGTGGAACACCATTAAGTGAACCAACTTATACATTGTGGAGTTTCAAATGAAGACGGGAGAGACAGAACTTCCTTGCCAAAACTTCCCAAGTTTGATGAAAGATATAAATACCTAAGAAGCTCAACAAATGCCAGGTCCGATGAATCAAAAAGACCCCATGCTGAGACAAATTAAAATTCAACTGCTGAAAGCCAAAGACAGACAGAATATTGAAAGAAGTGATGCAGCACAAGAGATTCTTAGTAAGATGATTAGCAGAGTTCTGATCAGCAATTTTGGAAGTCAGAAGGGAGTGGGATAATATATTCAAAGTCCTAAAAGAAAAAAAAGTGTCAACCAAGAATCTAATGTTTAATACAAATGTATTTCAAAAGTAGGAAAGAAATTAAGACATTTCCAGATAAACAAAAGATGAAAGAGTTCACTACCACTAGACCTCCTTTGCAAGAAATGCTAAATAAAGTCATTCAGGTTAAAATGAAAGGACACGCAAAGCCATACGAAAAAATAACTCAGTAAAGGAAAATACAGACATGATTATAAAAGTTAGTTTTATTGCAACAATGGTTTGTAATTCTATTTTTTGCTTTCTACATAATTTAAGAGGCTAATGCACTGAGAAGAATTGCTTGTTTTGGGACACACACAATGTATAAAAATGTAATTTATAACATCAATAACTAAATAAAGAGAGTAAGGACAAAGCTGGAAAAAAAAGCAATTTTGTATGTTATTGAAGTTAAGTCAGTATAAATTCAAATTGGTGTGATACAACTTCAACGTGTTAAATGGTAATCCCCATGCTACACACAGACACACACACACACACACATAGTTATAGAGCCTACAAAAAAGAAAGTCAGAGGGAATTAAAATGTTTCCATACAAAACACACACACACACACACACACACACACACACACACACACAAATCAACTGAACGCAAAAAAAGACAGTAATGCAGGAAATTCGGGACAAAAATCTCTGAGGCATAGAAAAAACAAACACCAAAATGCCAGAGTTTTCTCCTTCTTGTTGATCGTTTTAAATGTAAGTAGATTAAATTCTTCCATCAAAAGACAGATTGGCAGAATGGATTAAAAAACAAAACATGATTCAACTATATGCTATCTATAAGAGATTCGCTTTAGATCCAAAGACAGAAATAGGCTGAAAGTCAGATAATGCAAAAATATATTTTGTGCATCCAGCACTTTGGGAGGCTAAGGTGGGAGGATCTCTTCAGGTCAGGAGTTCAAGACCAGCCTGGGCAATATATCAAGACCTTGTCTGTACAAAAAAATTATAAAATTAGCTGGGTATGGTGGTGCATGCTTGTAGTCCCAGCTACTCAGGAGGCTGAGGCAGGAGGATCACTTGAGCCAGGAGTTTAAGGCTGCAATGGGCCATTATCCCACCACTGCACTGCAATCTGGGCAACAAAGTGAGACCCTGTCTTGAAAACAAACAAAAAAGAATATTCAATAGAAATAGTAACCAAAAGAGAACAGGGATGGTTATGCTAATATCAGATTAGTAACTTTAAATCAAAAAGAGTTTACAATAAACAAACAGGACACTATATTAATAAACCATTCAAATCACCTAACAATAGACCATCAAAATATAGGATGAAACAATTCATAAAATTGAAAGGAGAAATTGACAGATCTACCACAGTAGTTGGAGACTTCAATACCTTATTATAAATAGTAAATATAACAACCATACAAATACAAATTATATGTAAAGAAATAGAGAACTTGAACAGCACAATAAATGAACAACAACTAATAACTAATAAGCATATACAGAACAGTCCTCCCCAAAACAACAGATTATACATTATTCTCAAGTGCACATGGGATCCCAGCACTTTGGGAGGCCGAGGCGGGTGGATCACGAGGTCAAGAGATCGAGACCATCCTGGTCAACATGGTGAAACCCCGTCTCTACTAAAAATACAAAAAATTAGCTGGGCATGGTGGTGCGTGCCTGTAATCCCAGCTACTCAGGAGGCTGAGGCAGGAGAATTGCCTGAACCCAGGAAGCGGAGGTTGCGGTGAGCCGAGGTCGCGCCATTGCACTCCAGCCT